>NC_140172.1:94536482-95131482 GCF_963971535.1 Notolepis coatsorum | reverse complement strand
CCACTAAACGATTTACATAAATTTCAAATTACATGTGTTCCATTTCTTAACAATAACAACTATGTTGTGGGGGTATTAAATTTCAGCTGAATGTTGTTTTGTTTTATGGGTTGCTGTAGAGATATTTCTAAGCAGTGTTATTGGTTGCTCTGCAACAAGCAATACTATATATTTTTGAATATTGACTGATGAGCTGTCGAAGCTTTTTTAACTCTTTGGGTGCCACACCCTTTCCCCATCTGTACTCAATGGTGCCAGCGTTATTGACCATTTTAGCGATGTTTGCGGACCCATCGTGTGTTCTGTATTATAGTTATGGAGACAATAGTATGGCTCATTTGACAGGCATTGTTCATAGTCCATCAGTGACTAATCACTAAATTTCTACATACTGTAGTTTTTGCGCTATTACACGCTAAACATCGCCCCTTTCCAAAATAATCCAGTCTTTTTTCATAGATAGCGAGATATGACGCGTTATATATGCAATATGCCCAAATCGTTCTGGTTGATCGCCTGAAACCCCAAATACTTCCAAATCAAAGTTATGTACCATGTACATATGTGTCTTCACAAAATCATCAAGGGGGGGGGGGTCGTTTTAACTAGAAACCGTGATCGTGTTTGTCGAGCATGTTTTACGTCCGGTAAAACACGACATGTGATCATTACAGAAGCATGTTTTACGTTAAAAAAATACCAGCAGGAGAACTTACCTCAGTCAGAAAGCACTCCAAAATAAAAAAAATCCCAGTTGATCCCATGGCGATCGCAATTACTTGTGTATATTGGGCATGTCTACTATACAGGAAAGAATAGCTCTGAGGCACCAAATCTTCCACCGATTGCTATGTTGTGATTCACTCCTAGGCGGAAACAGCCGGAGGTAAACTCAGTACTGGCCCAGGCTGGAAGACAACTGATATCCCCAGTTCAAAAGGTAGGCGATACTGCCACCTGGTGAGATTCGATCGTCATTGCAATTCCAACGTAGGCAGATGAGCCAGAGAGACCTAGATAGCTCCGGGCGGGTGTTTAGAACGGGGATCAAAGGAAAAAGATCAATGGATCTAAAAACGAGATATTACGTTTTTTGGCACCCAGTGCTTTGCGGCGAAACACAAGATGTTATGTTTTTGGCGCCCACTGAGTTAACAGGCGCCCCCACAATTGGCCATTTTAGTTTTAGTTTTTGAGGACTGCATACTTTTTTTGCAAACCAAAATACTATACCTTGTACTTATACCACATGCATGAGCCTGGTCTCTTTTGAAAGATGACATTCTGAAGTTTCTGATACAATAAGGATGACTCACCTGAAGTCTTATGTAGTACATGTCCAAATTTCATAAAGATCCGTTCAGAAATGAGTGATTAGGAGTGATTTTGGTAAACTGTACAAAAGAAAAGCTCAGTTTTCTCATAGACTTCAATTCATTCTGCATTTTTTCTCTTCCTGTTTTCGCTCGTGACTTCTCACCTAGATCCCTGATTTGTACATCCCCAGGTGGGGTATCATTGGAAAGCCACACTCATTGGCTACAACCCTGTCCAATCATTTTCAAGATCGCCAAATGATTGACGGAACTAGAGTCGGGAGTAGTATTTGCACAATACCGTGTACTTCGCATGTACTTCCGTGTACTCAAGAACCGCTGAACGGATTTTGTCACCTGAAAGGGCTATTGACAGGCAACAAATGGGGCTTTAATTCGATACTGTATATATTGTATGCAAAAATATGCAGACCCGAGCCACTAGATGTCGCCAAAGTGCCGGTGGGCAAATCTTGCTATGAGCAGATGGGCAGAAAAGTGGCAATTTTTTTACTTGAACTTGAGGACTGCATACTTTTTTTGAAAAGCGTATCTTTATACTTTATACGTATGGCACATGCATAAGCCTGGTCTCTTTTGAAAGATAACATTCTGAAGTTTCTTACACAATAAAAATCACTTTTAGTGCTAATGAAATAGAGTAACATAGGGCTGAACTTGAGTTGTACTTGTAACAGTGTTTCCCTTATATGCATTCAGCATATAAGCATATCATTCCATTTGGGTTGTGGGGGTGCTTAATGTCTGAAGAAGTCGACTGAAGGCTTCTTTTCCTCTGCGAAAGCATGCATATTGGTCCACCAGATGGATACTTTTTTTTTTAATCCACTTTTTCTCCCCATTTTCAATTTTTCTCCCATCCCAATTTCATATTATCCAATTCTTCCCTCCCCTGTCTTGAACGTTGCTAGACTATGCCTCCCACTGGTCGGCTGTAGTGAGGACAGAAGCCTTGCATCACGTGTCCCCTCCGGTACACGAGGAGGCAGCCTGTCGCATCTTTTCACTGCAGCAGCTCGAACTCTCAGTGGCGAGGAGTAACGTGTGGGAGGCTCACGCTGCCCCTGCTACTTCCTGCTTCCGTCGCACCGGCGTCACCAAACCGACCTGTAGGAGTCGCTGTCCACAACGTCCAATCCCCACCCACCGGCTTTCCCACCCTCTAACACTTGCCAATTGTGTTAGTATGAACGACCGGCCAGCCGGTAGCAACGCCGAGAGCTGGGCTCGAACCCAGCGTATCCTGCGTTAGTGGCGAGCGCCTTGCCCACTGCGCCAATCAGCCGCCCCAGATGGATACATCTTGATATTTGTCTAGTGTGTTCATTACACAGGTGAAATCCTCTTTCAGTGCCTCTGTGCCCGTTTTCTTAGGCAGTTAGCCTCGCTGGTATGCGTGCCATTAGCCACGCTTATAGGCCTCTTTGCTTTTGGAAAGAGTGACAAAAAATATATATATATTTTATTCAAAAAAATTGATGTGTGCATTCGACTAAGAGGTTGGCAGTCAACTAGTCGTGGTCAGCCCTAGTAATTGTAATCAGATTTGTTATTTGACTTGCCACAAATCTCACCCCACTTATTGTCTAGTGATTGATTCCGTATTTACAGGTGAAGACTGACCTGAGGAACAGGCTGCAGGGAGACCATCTGGCCGCTTGTATGCGTCGCAGCATCAATGGGCCCCCTACCAGTGAATTCCCCTATCAAAGAGCCCTGGAGCTTTTCTTTCAAAAGCCCAGGAAAATGAAATGCTCTAAGGCAGAATGTAGCCTATGCCACTGAGACTTCTTAGGTGTAACGTGCTGTTGTAGTGTTATGATTTGTGTATGTTAGAGACAGTTAGTATTGTTCTATGTCTCTATGTTTTCTATTTATATTATCTATTAAATCATCTATCTATGTTCAATACAAATAGTGTACATTTTCTTAAGTGTTGAGGCATGTCATTAATCTTGACATTTACCCTGATTACAACTACACTGCAAACAAATTTAATCTTATCAAGTGAAAATATCTTGTACAATAAATCCAATATTGAGTAGAATTATCTTATCCCACTGGCAGATTATTTAGAATTTTTTTCTCCTGAAATTGGTATAAGCTGGAAAACACTGTGGATCCATAGCCTGAAGTCTTGTGTAGTACAGGTCCAAATTTCATAAATATCCGTTCAGAAATGGGTGATTTAGAGCGATTTTGGTAAACTGTGTACAAAAAGAAGTTCTCCAGTAATCCATTTCCTCATTGACTGCAATGCATTCCGTGTGTTTTTCACTTCCTGTATTCGCTCGTAAATTTTCACCTAGATCCCTGATTCATACAACCCCATGTGGGGTATCATTGGAAAGCTACACTCATTGGCTACAACCCTGTCCAATAATTATCGCAATCAGCGAATGATTGACAGTTCCAGAGCATCAGGAGCCAGGGGTGGTAATCTGAGGCTTGCGTGTACAAAGTCGAGGTATATACAACAAGTGTAACTGAGGGGTTACAAAACCCTGACTGTATTAAAGATTGTGATAGATTAAACCACTGCTAATTATTATTATTATTACTTGCCAGAAAGTACAGTTATAATATGGCAGACACTCAGAATAATACGGCACGGTGACAAAGAAATATCATTTAGAGTATTTATTATTATGCAGCAATTGTTCAGAATGGGAATTAAGGGTCGCACTTGTATGGCGAAGAATATGAATAAAGTCAGTCAGTAGCAAAGTCAGTTGGAATGAATAATTCCTAAGATGGGATACTAGACTAAACGCCGCCTGGCGTAGGATGGCACTATAGGGGCAAACGATGGTACCGCTGGAGACAGGGGGTATCCTCCCAGAGATGTAAGCTCTGGAGGAAAGAAGAATGTTCGGATACTCAGTCTGTTCACTTGAAGAAGAAGGGGTTCTCGTATAGATCCAGTCCTTGTAATCCAAATGCTCAGCAACAAAGCAATAGCTGTAATCCAATTGCCCGATAGCAATGACGATAGCCAGCTAGCTTCGGTCTTCGAAGCTAGCCCAAGGTAAGATCTTCAAGGTGGTTAAATCCAAACGACAGTGGGTATTAACGAGGCTCTTCTCCACGGTAGTACGTTCCACAATCACTATAATCCAACCAATACTGGTTCTGCAATCGCCGCCGTAGGTTCCAATATGCACATGTCCAGTAGGTCCACGACTAGGCCCTCCTCGTGTACTGGCACTAACTACTAAGTCCACGCACACTTGCTAAGGTGTCACTAGTTACTAAACGAATGAACTACTTGGTAATGCCGCACACGAACGAACTGCTGTAACACGATTCACACTAAATGACGACTCTTTACTTCACATTAAGCTAAGTCGAACTTGACGTTACTGCATTAACTCTGACACTTTTACTATTCACTTCGCACGTTAGGTTCACAACACTCTGTTTAGACGAACTGCTTCACACTACATTAGAATCACACTACTGCTGCTGCGCCTTCCACGATATATTGGCTTTCTAGTGCCAAGCCTCAGCTCTCGTCTCGAATCAATGCGCCGGCACCAGGCATGTTCCAACATGCCCAGACTCGCCTTTGAACCTCACTTCAGGGGTGCGTTGTCTGGCGCCGAGAACGTCAAGGGCATTATCCAATGAGGAAAGTGAATATTACTAGGATTCAAACGCAGGCTTAAAGAGATATAACTTATATATATAAATAATATACTAGGTATATAAAACAATAAACGTAGATTCTCAGCTTTAATCTGGCCCTTCACAACAGCCGCCTCCTAATTAGTCCGCACCTAATTAGTTAAGGGAGACAGATTAATTGCTCCATACTTGTTGTGAAGAGTAGGTCAATCTACAAAGTCAGTGAGTCATGGTCGTCATTAGGGGAGTCAGAGAGCTTCGGCAACTCTATCAGCTTCGCCACAGGTCTGGTGTAAGTCCGCCCTTGGACTATGACTTCTGCCGCTCTGACCTTCCCATCGGCACCAGTAATCACTCTGCTCACGCGGCCGGCCGGCCACGTAGCTCGGGGTAGTGACTGGTCTATGATCATAACGACTGTGTCCACCTTCAGGTTGTCCCTGTCCTTTACCCACTTCTGACGGGCTTGGAGGGATGGTAGATGGTGGAGGAGGAAACGGGTCCAAAACTGGTCAGCCAATACTTGGCTGTATCTCCACATTCTTCGGCCGTTCATCTCATCATGTCTGTACACCGCCTGTGGAAGGGCAGGGTCCAGCCGCCCCATCAAGAGATAGTTTGGGGTGACTGGGTCGACGTCTGCTACATCACTTGAGATGTAACCGAGGGGCTTAGAGTTCAAGACGCCCTCGATCTCCGTGAGGGCTGTCGTAAGGACTTCTTCCACCACGGTCTGGGCCCCAAGCACGGTGTACATAGCAGTCTTTATAGAACGGACTTCTCTTTCCCAGGCTCCCCCGAAATGAGGGGCGTTCGGGGGGTTGAACTGGAATGTGATCTGAGCGGGAGCGAGGCGGGTCTTAAGTCCTTCACCCATAGCCAGGAAGCTCTCTCTCAATTCTCTGTCTCCGCCTTTGAAGTTTGTCCCTTGGTCGGACAACAACACAGACAGGGTTCCTCTTCGGGCTTGAAATCTCCGGAAGGACATGAGGAATGAGTCCCTTTGGGCTCTCCTTAGCAGAAGGAGTGCGGCCTCTTCGTAGTTCGATGCGTCAAGGTCTGTGGTGGGGGGAACCTCAGGGTGGTGCCACAAGAATGTCCTTTTCTGAGCACTCAAGGGTTAAGCAGTCGTCTAGGTTCGGGTCCGTTGGAGCCGGGGCGTGCGTCAGCCCGCAGAACATAGACTTCTTGATCTCTGCCTCCTCTTGACTCGCCTCCCGTGGTGTGGGGGTAGGCCACTCCTCCTCCGGGAGCTTGAGGAACTCAGGACCGTCACTGTAAATTAATGTTAAGACGTGTGAGGTCGTCTAGGGACATCCCCCGTGTGATGACATCTGCTGGGTTCTGCTTGGTGTCAACGTATCTCCAGCACGCTGATCCTACCAAGTCTTGAATCTCGGTGATTCGGACTCCGACGAAGACTTTGTATCGACAAGAATCGGACTGGATCCATGTGAGCACAGTCATGGAGTCTGACCACAGGATTGTCTTTCGCACCGTTATGGTGAGTTCACGTTGTATCAGCGTGGCGAGTTGCACGCCTACCAGAGCTGCGCAGAGCTCTAGACGCGGGATAGATTGTTGCTTGCGGGGGGCTATTCTTGAGCGAGCCAGGACGAAGGCTGTATGTACTTCTCCTCCCTCCTCAAGTAAGCCACCGAACCGTAAGCTACTTCTGAGGCGTCACTGAAGACGTGCAGGTCCATCTGACACGTCTCCAGCCGCACTGTGGGTGGGAAGTAGCTCCGGCGAATGTTCACATTTTGGAGCGAGTCGAGTTCTCCCTCCCACTCTCTCCAGGTGGAAGCCAGGTGCTCGGGTATGGGGTCGTCCCAGCCCTGCTCCTTGTCCCACAGTTCTCGCACCAGCATCTTCGCCCGAGTGGTGTAAGGTAGGATACACCCCAGCGGGTCGTATTGGCTTGCGAGTGTTCTGTATACACTCCGTCGAGTGGTCGGTAGAGGGGTCGACCTTCCCTGCTCCTTGGTCAGGGGTGTGTGCTTGTAATGGAGCGAGTCTGTTTTGAAGCGCCAGACGAGGCCCAATGTCATTTCCTGTGCTTCACCTGGGGTGGTCGCCATCCAGGTCTCGCTGCTTGTTGCCTTTGTCTCTGGGGAGAGGCTGCGAAGTACTTGAGGGTCACTGCTGGCCCATTGCCTAAGGTCGAAGCCGCCTTTGACCAGGGAGGCTCGGAGCTTAAGCAGGATGGCTTCGGCTTCTTCTGGCGTTGATACGCTCTGTAGGCAGTTGTCCACGTAGAAATTCCTCTCTACGCTTTGTCTGACCTCCTCGTCGGCTCCAGGGTCTTCGGTCACGTGCTTTTGTAGTGCGAACGTGGCGCAGCATGGGCTGCATGTGGTGCCGAAGGGGAGGACCTCCCATTGATAGATGGAGGGTTGTTCATCGTCGATCCTCTCTCTCCACAGGAACCGCAGCAGGGGCTTGTCTTCCTCCATCAGTCGCACTTGTAGGAACATCCCTTTGATGTCGCCGCTGATGGCTACTTTGTCCTGGCGGAAACGTAGTAGTACGCCGAGGAGGGAGGGGCCGAGTGTCGGGCCGGGTAGGAGCAAGTTATTCAGGTTCTGTAGTCCGATCTGATAACTGCAGTTGAATACAATGCGGTTCTTGCCGTTGTGGTGGACCTTGTGATGGGACACCTACCAGGATTCAGTCGTCTGGTCTGCCTCTTGGTCGTCGATTTTCTTTATGTCCAGCTGTGATCAGTTTGTCGATCTCAGCGCGGGGTATATCGTTGCTTGAGGGGGGTCTTTAGCTAGACGCCGCTCGGTGTTCAGTAGATAGCGTTGTGTCGCTTCTTTTGATGCGTGGAGGGTGGGCATCCCCTCTCGCCTCAAGAGTGGAGTTGCGTATCTCATCACTCCGTCGACCTCGACCCTCTTTGTCTTCTGCTCGAGGAGAGCTATGGCATACTTGTCTTCCTTGGAGCGAACTAGTTTCCGTTCGTTCTTGAAGGGCATCGAGTCTAAGGTCCATAGTCTCTCGACGTGCTGCAAGAGGGTGGTGTCGTTGTCGCTTACCCTCGTGTAGAGGCAGCGTGTGGACGTCGGTCGGTTGGAAGACCCGGAGAGGGGGCCTTGGAGCGTCCAGCCCAGGCGGGTCTTGACCGCGGCTGGGCAGCCTCTGGGTCCGATGTGGACCTCGTCCGTTGGGACGATGAGGTCTGCGTGGTCGGAGCCTATGAGCAGGGTCGGGGTGGCGCCGTCGATGAGCGGTATAGGCAGTCGGCGTAGGTGCACGTATTTCTCCATCAGCTGTGGGATGGGGTAGTTATAACGTGACAGACCTATGTCATGGCTTGTGAAGGCATTAGTGATGCTGTACCGCTTCTCGGGCTGCTCGACCGCTGCTATTGTGAATGAGACGTTTTCGCCCTTTATGGTCTTTAGATCTCGCCGAATAGTACCGATTGTCATTGTTTCTTCGGTACCCCGCAGGCCCAACTGGGCTGCGGCGGAAGCGAGGAGGAGAGTCTTTTCAGACCCATCGTCGAGGACGGCGTAAGTGTCCAGGACCTTGTCCTCGTAGCTTAGGAGCATTCGGACCACTTTCAAGAGCACTCGGGAGCTCCCGCTCTTCGCAGGGTCTATATACAGGACATCTGCTCTCGAGCTGCTTTGTGGTACGGGTCTCCGCTTGTTGCTGTCATGTAGGACATCCAGGTGGGCGCCGTCGCACTTGCTGCATCTTTTCTTCAGGCGGCACTCAGCTGCCATGTGGCTGCGCGCGCAGCGGAAGCAGCGGCGGTTCGCTTTGATCCACTGACTCACTTCGTCAGCAGTCAACTTCTTAAAGGTGTCACATTGAGACAGCCAATGTTCATGTTCACAATACTGGCAGGCAATCTTCCACTTTCCCTTCGCGGGGGGGTGTTATGGCTCTTGTGCCGCGGCACTGACTCGGCCTGGTGCATAACGGTCACGGACCGGCGGTTGTCATTGAACCTCCTCGGTCCATCTTTAGGGTTAGAGCCACCCCACACGAACGTGTCTAATCGTAGACTGCTGACCTCCCTGGCGAGGAAATCAGCCAGGTCTAGGAGGGATGGTTCTGGGCCGTGGGGGTCACCGCTGGAGACAGGGGGTATCCTCCCAGAGATGTAAGCTCTGGAGGAAAGAAGAATGTTCGGATACTCAGTCTGTTCACTTGAAGAAGAAGGGGTTCTCGTATAGATCCAGTCCTTGTAATCCAAATGCTCAGCAACAAAGCAATAGCTGTAATCCAATTGCCCGATAGCAATGACGATAGCCAGCTAGCTTCGGTCCTCGAAGCTAGCCCGAGGTAAGATCTTCAAGGTGGTTAAATCCAAACGACAGTGGGTATTAACAAGGCTCTTCTCCACGGTAGTACGTTCCACAATCACTATAATCCAACCAATACTGGTTCTGCAATCGCCGCCGTAGGTTCCAATATGCACATGTCCAGTAGGTCCACGACTAGGCCCTCCTCGTGTACTGGCACTAACTACTAAGTCCACGCACACTTGCTAAGGTGTCACTAGTTACTAAACGAATGAACTACTTGGTAATGCCGCACACGAACGAACTGCTGTAACACGATTCACACTAAATGACGACTCTTTACTTCACATTAAGCTAAGTCGAACTTGACGTTACTGCATTAACTCTGACACTTTTACTATTCACTTCGCACGTTAGGTTCACAACACTCTGTTTAGACGAACTGCTTCACACTACATTAGAATCACACTACTGCTGCTGCGCCTTCCACGATATATATACTTAAGTGGCTTTCTAGTGCCAAGCCTCAGCTCTCGTCTCGAATCAATGCGCCGGCACCAGGCATGTTCCAACATGCCCAGACTCGCCTTTGAACCTGACTTCAGGGGCGCGTTGTCTGGCGCAGAGAACGTCAAGGGCATTATCCAATGAGGAAAGTGAATATTACTAGGATTCAAACGCAGGCTTAAAGGGATATAACTTATATATATAAATAATATACAAGGTATATAAAACAATAAACGTAGATTCTCAGCTTTAATCTGGCCCTTCACAACAACAAGGTATTGCTATTTTTTCATCTCCATCAGGGGTTCTCAAACTTTTTATACCACGACCCCATTTTATTTAGGAATTTTATTTGGCGACCCCACACTTAATATATCGTGTAATTTCCATGTGGAATTAAGGAATATCAAAATAAAAGCACACGTTGTTGAACTTGATCATGCATATTTATTAGAAAATGAAATTACAGCACTATATCAATGAATATTATCAACAAAAGCAACAGAATAAAATAAAATTAGGCTTATTTAGACAAAATATGTTGCCAGAACATAAAAAAAAAGAAAAGAAAATGTGTTCACACGCGCTATTAATGTCAGTGCCGAAAATCCGACCTCACAGATGTATGTTGATGCGAAGGGGACACGCTTTCTCAGCGCAGCATTACACAACACTGGGTACTCGTTCCGGACTGATATCCAGAACTTTGTGAGGGCCTGTCCAGTGAACTTGACTTTCAGTAGCTCAAGATCAATGAGCGCCTCCTGCTCAGACAGTGTCTGTGTCTGACAGCCTGTTGCATCATTGCCTGTCTTCTTTATTTGTTTATTTGTTTATTGTTATTCGCACTTACAAACATACATTCTGCGATAAAATAAGTAAAAATAAGAACAGTTAAAATGTGCAGGAAAGGTAAAAAAACCAGAGGGCTTATAAGCGACCCCCCCCCCCCCCCCCCACATTATGCACAAACACATGCGCATATCCCTCTCTCATACACACAGATACATACAATACAGCATTATACAACTATTATAATGTTGGGAAAAACATTTAAAAGACTTTACACAAATACACGGATACTATAGACTACAGGATCTGTAGTTCTTTTTTAACCTTACTTTTAAATATATTTGAAGTGGAACATGTTTCTATTCGATTTTGTATATCATTCCACATCACTGCACCTTGATAAACAAATGAGAATTTGGCAACAGAGGTCCTACAGAAAGGAATGCGTAAGTCTTTATTTCTTCTTGTGAGATGTGCATGATAATGAGAATTAAACTCAAAATAAGTTTGAAAAAAATTAGGCAAAGATAAAGGAAGACCAATTACTTTGTACATAAGAACCCCTGTTTGATACTTGTTGACCTCATTGCCTGTCTTCTACTACCTGTACCTCCCCTCCCCCCTCCCCCATGCTGCTATGATGCCTGAATTTCCCCAAGGGGATCAATAAAGGAATATCTTATCTTATCTTACTCTGCATTCAAATATGTGATAGGGACCCCATGGTAGTCAGGCTTATAGATATTTCTTCTAGTCAAAATGTCTCAACTTTGGAGCACAATTTTGCTTCACTTTCTCATTAACCTAGCATGGAATGGATCGGATGTCCAGATTCCCCAAGGTCTCTAGTTTCATATGATACATATATCTTCTCTCTAGACCTTGAAACGGAGCTTGTGAGAGTCTCCGAAAGATGGGCGATACGCTCGTCTCCTGAGGGTTCAAATCAAATATATGGTTTTGGAAATGTTAACTGATATGATAAATGACCTCACGGACCAGATATGGCCTGTGGGCATCACTGATATACAGCCTCTCAGAGCCAATCAAGAAGTGCTCTGTGTGTGTTCTGTGTACGCTGTACTGTTTATCCATTCACTGACCAGAGCCCCGCGACGGTCCTGGCAGGAAACATTCTAATCATGGTGAAATGTAATACATCATTTTTTTCGCAAGATTTCCGCAAGTCCCTTAGTTACCGTTGCAGACAAACTGACGGCTGTGGTGTCTTGAGCAACCGATGACTGAGTACTGACTGAAGTACAGTTGGATCGGTGGACCACCATGTCGGTCATTATTTAGTGAACGGCAGGGCCGGGTATCGAACCTCAATCGATGCATCGATTGAATCACATCCGCAGCCAAAACTGAGTATCAAAAGGTGATATATAATATATTTTTTTCCTATAGCATACAGATGTATCCCTTAGGGCGGTCTGCACTGCTGGGTGGTTGCCGTATTAACGGTATCAACCAGTAGGGGCGCTCGGATTGCACCGGATTACTTTCGTCTCTAGGTAAAGGGGAGGGGAGAGGAAAAAAAACGTGCCGTGTTCTCAGCTTGAATACACAGCGCGGATGCTGTGTAAAGAACAATCGAGACCATTTGAAAATGTCCAATCTAAAACATTTTGTTTGCAATCGTGACGATTCAACTGCATCGATTTGAAAATGTTAGAATCAACTCGATTATTATTTATTTATTTATTTTGGTAGATTTTTTATTGACATATAGTCCATTCATGCTGAGTGAATCAGTTCCCCCAGCCACAATTGTGTATTTTTTGGGGGAATTAACTGATCGTAAATGTATCGAATCGTGGTCAAATGAAGAGATTTCATGATGCATTGAATCGTTGCCTGAAGAATCGTAATCTAATCGTTGTGGGGTCAAATATTTACACCCCTAATATTAATATATGAATGCTTATTCTCTTATAATTATAATACATACGTAGTCTTTTTATGTCTGTTTTCTATTTATATTATCTATTAAATCATCTATATCTATGTTCAATACAAATAGTGTACATTTTCTTAACACTTTGAGTGCCAGGGACTCTTTTTGTCGTTAGTTCATGCCGCCAGTTGAGTGCCGGCAACGCTATATAGCGTTTGTTTGTCGTATTTTTTTTTATTAGCAATTTGAATTCATATCAATCGAGCCTCACACTAGTGTTGCAGACTCTCTGAGCTCAATTGGGAAAATACCGCCCCCTATCGTCTCTCCCTGTGTAACTGCACCTAGGGCTGGGCGATATGACGATATTATATAAATATCAGGTACAGTTCATTAACGATACACTTTTTAAACGTATCGTGGATATCGTGATGTTTTGCCCAAGAGGATTGTGTCGCGTCAATCTGGTCCACACGTTCAAACTTTTGAACAACGCCGCCCCCACACACACACTACTGCATCCAAGTTGAGTTGTGCCCATTCTGCGGTCTGTTAATAAAGTTTTCAATCAGACAGATGTATGGAAAGGCTTTTATTATAACATTCGTTGCAGTAAAATCATTATGCCTCGTTTAGTCATCCTGCGGAGCTGGTAATGGTAACTGGTAATCTACTCGTCGGCCGCGGGGAGCTAACATTAGTAGCTTTGTTGTTGTGAGCACTCGTCAAAATCAATGGAGGACATTCTGGAAGTAAAAAAGAATATGCGCTTGCCGATTGGTGCTAAGAACAGCAGGGCGGGTGCAAGCGGTGTGACGTAATTGGCAGACTCGACTGTCAATCAAAATTATTCTGTTTGCCGTCTGAATGAATGAAAACTTTATTAACTGATTGCAGAATGGGTACAATACAGTACAGCTCAATACAACAACAGTGGACTGGAGGATGAAGACCAGAAAAAGGCTTTCGGCTTTTTTACATAAGGGTCCTCCATTTTCAATTCATCAAAACATTTAGAGACATACAAATATACAGTAGTTTCATTAAAATGCTATTGATTGATTGATTGATTTAAAACTTTATTAACATATTGCAGAATGGGTACAGTACAGCTCAATACATACAATTGTTAAGGGGATGCAGACCAGAGAAAGATTTCCGTCTTGTTTACATCAGGGTCCCCCATTTTCAATTCATCATATTTCATATCTAAATCATATAATATCTCATTGCTAAATATATGCTATATATAATCTAATAATCCAATAATCTAAATCTAATATATAATATAAAAATGCTAAATGCATGGGTATTTTATTTTGTCTTTAATGTTAGCTTGCAAACTCAAATACTGTCTTGGTAAGCCTCATAATGAATTGTTTGGGGAAAAAAAGAAAAACATTGTGATGTGTATCGTGTATTGCTGAAAGGTCAGAAAATATCATGATATCATATTTAGGCCATATCGCCCAGCCCTAACTGCACCCCATTAGTTTAGACTGATGGGGGGGGGGGGGGGTGCGGTCCAGCCTCCTCATGTTACTTCTCCGGCAAAGCATCTGAAGAGATCCAAGTTGATCGCCGGCCCGGAAAACGCGTGGATTATGTATTTCCAGCACCCAATGCTGAATCAATAAACGCGATCGATATTTGGAATGGCGATCAGGAATTGGAATAATCTTTTTGGATAACATCTGATCTGAGGTAAGGAATGTATTTTACCTAGGGTAATCAGAGCTTTTTTCACAGATATATCAACGTGTGTGTGTGTGTCTGTGTGTGCACGCTGATCAGGAAATGAGAGAATCGATATTTCAGCCCGCCTCTATAGCATGCATAAGTACACATATACTATCGATAATCTAGCGTTTATTTGAAAACGATTCATAAATAGGCCAAAAAATGTGTGTTTTTGTGTATGCCAGAATATTCCAGTAAAGGGCGATTATCACGGAATTATATATTTTCCTGAAAAACGAGGGCTTTTCAAAATGCTATAAAAAAAAAAAAAAAAAAAAGAAGAAACAAATCTGTTTCGACAATGTTGACGGCAAACAAGTCATTGATAAACGACGGGCAGATTAGACACAGCCATCATTTAAGACGGAGATTATGCATTCACAACGCTATCATTGAAGTGGGTGCCGGGCTGCCGGCATTCAACCACGTTTTACCATGTTCACCAGTGGTAATCAAAGTGTTAAGTGTTGAGGCATGTCATTAATCTTGACATTTACCCTCATGTGCCAAACTATCAAATTATTCAAATTATTAGATACAGTTTACAATTTATTAGGGATGCACCGAATGGGAAATTCTTGGCCGAAAGCAGAATACCGAAAATAGGAAACAGTTGGCCGAAAACCGAATGCCGAAAGGCCGAATATGATTCATATAAATATATATAATGTATTTATTTTTTACCAATGTTGTTCAGCTACCTGATTATGGCAAAATACATGATTATGGCTAAACTTAAATTAAATAATATTAATAATCACTATGGGTCGATACATTTATTCAGCACTTTTGAATGCATACATTAATTCCAGACTGACTGCCGAAAGATTGTACAATTTATGTACAATTTTCTCTTTACATACAACAAAATGTGCATTAAAGTCAAGTGCATTTTATTTTCTCTGTAGGATAACTACAACAAAGTGCATTCAGAACAAAGCCAATGTGCTTTAAAACTGCATAAACATCTAGGCCAGTAGATAATATATAGAAAATAATATCTCTTTTCACGTCTTACTGAACAAAATTAGGTTTGAGTTTTGAGCTTCCTAGTTGCCGTAGTTGATGATGTCACACTAGAATATCAACACAGAGGTTTGGAAGCTGGATGAGCTCAATCCATGAAGCAATATAAAGAAACTAATAGCCAATAAATGTGAAGTTATCTTTGAACCTCTGTTGTCAAGCCTCGTCAATATACCCCCCCCCCTTTCCTCACTAATGGAACTGGTGTCGTGTAGTCACTCCGCGGTCTAGGTAGCGGCGGCTAACGTTAGTTAGCTTGGCGGCTTGCATCAATTCAATTGAAGGTCCGAGCTGGTCTGTGTCTAATGAAATGCGTTTTGATTACGTCATCACAACAACACGTTAGGTTACGAACGTAACCCTGTTCTTTGACATTCTGTGATATTTTTTCGGTGCTAAAACCCCGCTGTCTAGGGTGCGGCTAACGTTAGTTAGCTTGGTGGCTCGCAATTCAATTGAAGGGACCTTTTTTAACAATTTTTTGCAGAAGATTTTTGGTGGCCGAATATTCGGTGCATCCCTACAATTTATCTATTTATAAATAATATAGATTCATTTATTTATCAATTTAGAACTAAGTATCAGTAGGTTAGACGCCAAACTTATTCTCATTGTATTGTGCTTTTGCTGCATGATGACGATACATAATCAAATGTCCAATCTAACCAATTTCGTTTGCTCATAAAATGCTTAACATTTTACATAAATTATACTGTATAAATATATGAATTCTGATTCAGCCCTGAGCCCCTCGAATACGGCTTGCGCTCCCAGACATTTAGATTGTCATGCAAATATTTGAAACATTAATGGACCATTATGGCAACTTATTCTGGCAGTTTCTCCCCTCTCCTTTAACACTTTGAATGCCACCCACAAGTTTTCTCGTGTTATTACCCCCCGGGTTGAATGCCCACTCACGAGAATATTCGTTTTTATTATTATTTTTTTTTATATTAGCGATCTGAAATCATATTGCATCAAGCGAGCCTACCGTTGGAGATCCAGTCACCCCAGGCGCTCAGATGTGAAAAAAGCGCCCCCTATCGTCTCCCAGTTGGTAAATCACCCTTTTGGATTGGACTCAATGAAAATGAATGGGAAAAAACACCCCGCACTCCACATTTTACTTCTCACTCATGTAACCGGGGTCTACCAGAGTTCACTCTGGAGCCTCCGAGCCGTGGGGAATATGTGTTTTACTGTATACACGATGGATCAATCAAATGAGCGATTTTTTCGAATGGCTATCGGGAATTCGAATAAACCATTTGGATACCATCTGATCTCAGGTAAGGAATCTATGTTATCAGTATTAGGATAATCAGACCCGTTTTCACGGATATATAAGCTTTTATGTGATTATGGTGATAGGCAGTTTGACTCTGCTCGCGGTCAGGAAATAGGAGAATCGATTTTCAACTGGCGGCACGAGCACGCATCCGTACACATATACTATCGATCATCTAGCGTTTATTTGAAAACGATTCATAAATAGGCAGAAAAATGACAACGTTCTAGAATATTCCAGTAAAAGGCGATTATCATAGAATGTGTTGTCTTTTTCCGCGAAAACAAGTGATTTTCAAAATGCTATCAAACGGAAATGAAGCGATAAAAAAACAATCTGCCATGACAATGTTGACTGGAAAATGAGTCTTTGATAAGAAACGGGCAGATTAGACACATAGCCATAATTTTAAACATAGATTAGTCTATATTAACATTAACATTGGAGTGGATGTGGGCATTCAAGGGGGTAAAAAGGAAAACATGGACTGGCTCTCAAAGTGTTAATCAATACGATCAATGGATTCAGTGAACCATATTACCCCGGGTTGGTAGTTTTAGCATTTTCTCACGTTGCATATATATATTTTTTTACTAGACATTAACCATAAAGACTTGCTCGTAATTTAATATAGCCTATATTGTCATTTGACATTGTCACTTCAATCAAGTAAATGAGCACTTGCATCATATGTATGGTAATATCATATGGTAATATCATATGGTATTTATTTAGTATATATTACATATGTATACAGTAGGTATATTTATATAAATGTATTTGATTGTATTGTATAGAGTTACAGCGTTTATACATATAATTAACAATAGATTTAATAATCATTTGTGATAGTTTTTTAAGTGTATACTTCTTCAACACACGTTAATGTCCCCATGGGCCGGACACGTCTTATTTAAACAAGTCAAGAAGAAACATCACAATAAGTCAAGAACAAAACAAGAACACCATAAAGTCCAAAAAATATTAAATAAATGCAAAATAAATAAATGCAACACTCCCAGACATACCCCACGCAAAGGTAAGGAAAAACTCACTAAAACCTAGCAATAGGAAAAAATGCACCACAGGCAATGTGGAGGAGAGAAACCTTAGAAGGGCCATTCAAGGGGGGATCTCCATTCTTAGATGTTGGTGATAGTAGTGTTACAATAAAATAGGCGAACAGTTGGTAGGCATGCACTCATATGTGTAGTGCATGTAGAACCTAGAAGCAATTTTCATGTTTAAAGGCTTTATTCATCCTACATCCGTGCAATTGATCGCTGTTGGGCAAGATGAGCAGTGGAATGTTTGTTACAAACAGACGCAGATTCGGCTGCTTGTATTTGCATTCCAAAGTGGAAGGAGAGCTCAATCTTATAGCATTTTAACACCTTGGCAGTCAGGTGCGGACAACCTGATTAGCTGTAATCTGTCACACAGACTTTGCTGCATTATGGATTCTCTTATAGAATACAATAGAATTTGCATGTGTTTTCTTAACGATTCATGTGTATAGTCGATTCTACAGACATCCTCTGAATTAAATAAAATTAATAATACTGTAATAAAACCGACAAAATATGCCATTCAACCGATGTATTGGTTGAGGGACAATAACAGCGTGGCACTGTCAGGCGGCTTTTAAATGTGTTGCGACGTGCACGGTTAGTTTATTAAGATGCAGCAGGCGGCTTGGTGAGAAAACATAGGAGCGCCCCTCTGGACTGACAGACGCACACAATATGGCATATCCATTGCATTTTTTGAGTTTGGTAAATAAATGCTTATTCTCTTATAATTATAATAATAAATACGACTATATCTGTATGCATTGGTGTGCGCCTGTGTTTTTAATGGCTTCATTTGGAAGAAATCATTGGTGATTGTGCGTGGATTCTACTGACGTCCTCGGAATTAAATAATTTTATTATAACGAAATTATAACTAATTTAGTTTGCTCATAGAAGTACAGAGACAAACAATCCATGATTTTATTAAAACTCATAACACGGGCACCCGGGTTCGATTCCCGAACCCGTTGTTATTTGTCGAATGTCTTCCCCCCACTCTGTCTCTCATTTCACCTCTCTCTCTCTCTCTACTGGACTGTCCAGTAGAATAAAGCGATAAATGCTAAAAAAATTTATATAAAAAAAAAATAAAAAACTCATAATAACACAAACAAATCGATGTGTTTATTAACACTTTGATCGCCGGGGTTAAATTCATAATTTACCATCCCTCGCCAGCCCTATTTAACATGGAGAAGTTCCCCTTCTTTGCAGGGCTATAACTTTTTAAATTGTATTGCTCAATTGACATTACTATGGCCCATTCAACATCCTATATCTATTGTTCAGGGTGTAGCAACTTTTTCATTCACATATTCATACTAAAATACGGTCTAAAGTATAAGTATGTTTTTATCGTTTTCTGCAGCTTTCTCCAGAACTTGATTTATAGCCCTAAATGCATTATATTGATGATCAAATACAGTTTGGTAGGAATCTGTGCGAGATAAAAAATTTCAACTGGACGTGGTTCTAGGAGTTACTACGTATGATCTGATGTTGACCGGATGGGCGGGGGGTCGTTTATAATTCCCTGGGCAACGTTATATCATTCATCTAGTGTGGGTGATATGATCATCAGAGCAGTTAGTATCGAAGACATTAACAAATAACGCTGAAACTCACCGTAGCTTCCTCTCGCCGTTGGGAGATGAGCGTGGAACAGAATTCTTTCTATTATGGGATGTCGAAATATCCAATCCATTTCCAGGTTGTATAATAGTATATACGTCCAAATCATGTTGTTTATCGAGTTATTGGTAACGGATCACTATCCGTTGTGATCAGCTCGAGTCCTGGGACTATTAGCGAGTGATCGGACCGAATTGAAATGAGCACCAGCTTCCACTTCCTGTTTCTCCCCTGGGCGATCCGCCGATCGGCCACCAGATGGCGCTCTTGAACCGTTGTAGAGTTGAGAGGGACTCAACAGTACATCTCATGTCTCCGGGGGAGAAATATGATTTCGATCACAGATTTTTGAAATATTGATATCAAAGACGCTGTCCAGTGTCTTCGGCAGAATGAGCATGGCGGGGAAAGACGTGTTTCAGCGTCAACGGCGATTAAAGTGTTAATGTTTCACGAGTTGCACACAAAGTGGAATTTCATAATATTTCGCGCCTCCTGGTGGCACATAACAGAACAGAAATCCACCTCAGAATTAACCCCATCGGCACCGCGGTAGTATGGTAGACGGTCCTAATGGCTGTAACTGGACTTCTCGTCCGTTATCTCCTTTCTTCTGCCGACTCGCTGAGCGCTCTCATACCCCTTTCACACCGCCAGTGCTCCGGTTCAAGCTCCAGCTCCGTTCTGGAGCCTCTGAACCTTGGTGCTCTCTGGCGAACCAGCCTGCGTTTACACCTATTTAAGCACAACCGACGTTCCACCGCTTCCGTCATCAACAGGGGGCGTTACTCAGGTGGAGGTAAACATAATGCGTGGAGAAAGGCTTAGCGAGCGAGCGCACACACACGCACTGTATATGTTTGAAATTAATCGTTCCAGCAAAGTAGGCTTCTATTATTCGAATTACTTGTTGTAATGGGTATCATAGTAGTAAGTCCTACTGTAGAACATGACATATTAGCATGACATCTGATTTATTAATGCCAATACTGGACGACAAGCACAATTGGCACTTGACAAGTGTAAAGAATGGATTAGTCAGTCACAGATCTATTGAGTGCAATGCCGACTCTCTACTTTCCCCAGTTTACGCTTGTCTTCACAGCCTAGAATATGACACGCCCACTGATGATGTCACGGTTTCATGAGGAAAAACCAAAAAAAAATCTGTGCCAGCTGAGCACCGATTTGTCACGTTCTGAACCAATTAATCCCGATGTGAGCGCGCCGGCCGGTGCGAGATTACGTTCGGGAACCGGCTCCAGCACAGAGCCCGGCCGGTGTGAAAGGCCCATCAGTGGCATGGGTGTTGGCTAAACACAAGAAGCCATTCTCTGATGCATAAATAATAAAATAATGTATGACTGAAGTGATGGAGACCATGTTTGAAGGCAAACAAAAGCAAAGCCCCCTCAGATAGCACAGCAACCAGAATAACTGAAATACTGGCTGGTGATTTGATTAAACAGCTTTGTGAATAAAAAAATGCACAGTGCATTTCCATAGCTATGGATGAGTCCACTGACACCACTGAGAATGCTCAGTTACTTTTGTTTGTGAGGTTTTATGATGATGAGAATAAAAAGAAATGTAAAACAGGAGATGAAAAAACAAGAGATACACATACTGTACAGTACAACACACACATAGTACACATACTGTACAGTACAACACACATAGTACACATACTGTACAGTACAACACTCATAGTACACATACTGTACAGTACAACACACACATAGTACACATACTGTAAAGTACAACACACAGCCACACAGAGGCTGAAGAGCGGTCCTGTCTGAGGCTGAGGTCAGGGCCAGTTTGTTTTGTGATTTTGTAGTCTTGTTTTTAGTGCCTTTGAGGTGCTTTGGTACCACGAGGTGCAAGCATGGTCACAGTACCCTTGAATAAGTGTTTAGGGCGGTTCCTAAACACTCCGGCAAAACACACGCTTGTAGGGATGGTTTGGACTACTGACCCCGCCCGACGTTGAAGTGCAATGCCAAACAACGTCGGAGACAGGATCGCTGTGGATAACTGGAATGGCGATCAGAAATTGGATTCTTTTTTTTGCATTACATCAGATACCAGGTAAGGACAGTATATATGAAAGCTTGTGTTGATCTGATATTTATTTCTACCGTGATTGAAGCTATCTGTGTTTTATGTGTGTGGCTGTTTTCCGTTGGGTTGCAGGAGGGGGGGGGGGGGGGGGGGACGCGCTCCAGGGCACATTTCATGTATTCACGAGGAAGGATAATAATGATAATCTAGCGTTGATTTTAGGAGGATCCGTTAATCAGGCGAAAAATGACTGCGTGTTTATTGAATTACATAAAAACGCTGTTTTCACGTCTTTTCCATGGAATTACTCAGAAGCAACCAAACGATTTTCATATTCAAAACGGTATAAAACGGAAATGTACATATGAAAAAAGAATCTGTTTTTTGCACGTTGACCAGAAGTAACTCACTGAGACTCGATGGCGTTATTAGACCCATAGCTATACTATAAAATATATGTTTAGCTCTACAAACTTCAACTATGTTTACATGGGGTTAATGGACGGCAAGACCAGGTAACTTCCCGGAAGGGGCGTGGCACTCAATGTATTAAGGTCAGGTGTCATTAAGGTGGACGTCGGAAAGCAAACATTATCCCAGATGTCTCCACTTCTCTCACCTAAGCGGGTCAGGGTGGACGTTGTAATGGGACATTGGGCTGATCGTTTGGGACTGCTGTCCCACGGGGTATGAAAGTGGCCGGTGATTTTGGCAGCCGCGATAATTGAGTTGCTTTTACAATTAAGAGTGGAGATGATTGAGTGGCGAGGGCCGTTAGCGCTCTCTCATCCAGGAGAGTTCTTAGACAAACACTGGCTGACGAGTTGCCTCTCTCAGACTGACATCCACTGACCGTCACACCTCATTACACTGCATACATACACTCTCACTCTCTCTCTCTCTCTCTCTCTCTCTCTCTCTCGCTCTCGCTCTTTCTCTATATCTCTCTCTTCCATCCTCCATTTCCTTTTCTTGTTTCTTGAACATATGACACCCATCTGTCCCCTCCTGCCTTCTCCAGCCCTGTGTCTCTCCATCCTGTCTCACTGTGTTGTCTTGTGTGTCTCGTCTTTGTCTCAGTGTTGTCTTGTCTGTCTCGTCTCTGTCTCACTCTGTTGTCTTGTGTGTCTCGTCTTTGTCTCACTCTGTTGTCTTGTGTGTCTCGTCTTTGTCTCACTCTGTTGTCTTGTGTGTCTCATCTCTGTCTCACTGTGTTGTCTTGTGCGTCTCGTCTTTGTCTCACTCTGTCGTCTTGTGCGTCTCGTCTTTGTCTCACGATGTTGTCTTGTGTGTCTTGTCTTTGTCTCACTCTGTTGTCTTGTGTGTCTTGTCTTCGTCTCACTCTGTTGTCTTGTCTGTCTCGTCTCTGTCTCACTATGTTGTCTTGTGTGTCTTTGTCTCACTCTGTTGTCTTGTCTGTCTCGTATTTGTCTCACTCTGTTGTCTTGTCTGTCTCGTCTCTGTCTCACTATATTGTCTTGTCTGTCTCGTCTCTGTATCACTCTGTTGTCTTGTCTGTCTCACTCTGTTGTCTTGTGTGTCTCGTCTCTGTCTCACTCTGTTGTCTTGTCTGTCTCGTCTCTGTCTCACTATATTGTCTTGTCTGTCTCGTCTCTGTATCACTCTGTTGTCTTGTCTGTCTCACTCTGTTGTCTTGTGTGTCTCGTCTCTGTCTCACTCTGTTGTCTTGTCTGTCTCGTCTTTGTCTCACTGTTGTCTTGTGTGTCTCGTC
Source organism: Notolepis coatsorum (assembly GCF_963971535.1). Classification (NCBI taxonomy): domain Eukaryota; kingdom Metazoa; phylum Chordata; class Actinopteri; order Aulopiformes; family Paralepididae; genus Notolepis; species Notolepis coatsorum. Next base: position 95,108,499 of record NC_140172.1, on the reverse strand, counting down.
TTTGTCTCACTCTGTTGTTTTGTGTGTCTCGTCTTTGTCTCACTGTGTTGTCTTGTGTGTCTCGTCTCTGTCTCACTCTGTTGTCTTGTGTGTCTTGTCTTTGTCTCACTCTGTTGTCTTGTGTGTCTCGTCTTTGTCTCACTCTGTTGTCTTGTGTGTCTCGTCTTTGTTGTCTTGTGTGTCTCGTCTTTGTCTCACTGTGTTGTCTTGTGTGTCTCGTCTTTGTCTCACTGTGTGTCTCGTCTCTGTCTCACTCTGTTGTCTTGCGTGTCTTGTGTTTGTCTCACTGTGTTGTCTTGTGTGTCTCGTCTCTGTCTCAGTCAGTTCAGTGTCTCACTGTGTTGTCTTGTCTCTCCTTGTCTCTTCAGAGAACAGTTCCTCAAGTCCAACGCTCAGCTCACCTTCCGCTGTCGTCAGCTCCTGTCCGAGCTTTCCTACATCTACCCCATCGATGTGGTGAGTTGGAGCTGCCAACACCTCTCTCACCCCCCACCCCCACCAGCATCCTGTATCATCAACCTTTTATTTATTCTCGAAAAGACAATTGAGGTCACCCTCATTTTCAATGTCGTCAAGACTTTACAGACATTTCAATGCACACATTTCTACAATATAACAATAATAAATATGAATAACTATCTATATAGTATAAAATGAACATAGGCATAAAATCAGCACACAGATTGACAGAATAAAAAAAAATGCATAAATTGCAGACATAAGAATATAAAAGACAATAAAAATAGTGCAATGTAAACGTGCAGACTTAACACTATCAGTGCCTGCCTTGTTTACCTTTTTACCCTGTTGAATGCCATCATCCACTTCAATGTTAGCGTTAAAAACGCATAATCTATGTTTTAAATTATCGCTATGTGTCTAATCTGCCCGTTGCTTCAATGACTTGTTTGCAGTCAACATTGTCGAAACGGATTGTTTTTTAATCGGTTCATATCCTTTTTATAGCATTTCGAAAAGCTATCGTTCTCTCGAACATTTTCGGAAAATTTAAAGATTCCCCCATAAACGGCATTTATTGGAATATTCTCGAATACACTAGACACGTTGTCATTTGTCGGCCTATTTATGAATCGTTTTAAAATAAACGCTAGATTATCGATAGTACCGTACTTTTCGCACTATAAGCCGCACCTGACTATAAGCCGCAGCAGCTAAATTGAATGATGTGTACATATATAAGCCGCACTGGACTATAAGCCGCAGCAGCTAAATTGAATGATGTGTACATATATAAGCCGCACTGGACTATAAGCTGCAGGTGTTTTAATGTTTAATTACCATATGTAAGGGTTCGTGCACAGAGGGGATTGTCACAATACTGTTGGACAAATAACAAGAATTAACTCATTTACAAGTTGTATTAAGTTTAGCAAATAAGGGAACAGATAAATAACATTTCAATGCAGTAAAAAAAGCAATATTTTAGGGTTTGGTCCACATATAAGCTGCACCGTTATATAAGCCGCAGGGTCGAAAAATGGGGGAAAAAGCCGCGGCTTATAGTCCGAAAAGTACGGTATATGTGTATTTATGCACGCTATAGAGGCGGGCTGAAAAATCTCTCTCTCTCTCTCTCTCGTGTGTGTTTTTAGCTAAAGTGGATAGAAAAGACAGTACTATGCAAAAGTCTTCTTAGGCACCCAAGAGTTTTTATATAAATTGTCTTACAGTAGATTCTTTTATTTTAATAATAATATATGCTGCATATAAGGAATACAATAAAATCCTCTGTCATACCATAAAATTGTATCATTATTTTGCATCGTGGTTAATCGCATCGTATCGCCCCGAATCGCATCGCCCGGTGCTTCAAATGTATCGTTAATGTATCTTATCGTTGGCACCGTATCGAGATGCGCATTGCATCGGCCTCAGTGAGGAGATGCACATCCCTAGTGTGCAGGGTTAGAAAAAAAAATAAAAAATCAAGGGCTTTTTTTGCCCCCCTTAATTGATTTTCGGGGGCTTTTTTTGTATTTCGGGGGCACAACATTTTTATAATGAAAATTAACATAAAGATTATAAAACATTGTTGACACTTTTTTTACAGTCTTTGTCCCTATGTTTGATAACGTAATGTTAATGTCTCCATATATAGGGCTCTACGCTAACCTTTTTCCCAAGGAGCACATGTGCTCCTAAATAAAATGTTAATAAATAAAATCTAAATACAAATTTAGGAGCACACAAAGAAATTTAGGAGCACAGTGACAATTGTTCAAGTAACACACACACACACACACACACACACAATGTGTGACATGGCTTGGTTTCATGTTTTGAGGTACCTTCAATTATCTGTAAATAATACATACTATCTAAATAGATTAAATATGATTGTCCCTGAGGGCAAGTTGTGTTGTTGTCTTGATATATCTACAAATAGCAGACGAATAGCCGGTTGCCTCTGGATCAATAAATGTCCTGCCCTGGTCAGGGTCACCAACGACCTACTGATGACGGCTGATGCTGGCTCTCCTTCCCTCCTCATCCTCCTTGACCTCACAGCAGCCTTCGACACCGTCGATCATGACATCCTCCTTCACCGGCTCCAGTCTACCATCAGACTTTCAGACTCTGTCCTTGAGTGGTTCAGATCCTACCTCACCGGAAGAACGGAGTATGTCTCCTTGGGAGAGGCAGGGTCTGACACCCATCATGTCACCTGTGGTGTCCCACAAGGATCAGTCCTCGGCCCCACCCTATTCACCCTCTACATGCTCCCCCTTGGCTCTGTCATCAGCCGGCATGGAATATCATTCCACTGCTACGCTGATGACACCCAACTATACCTAAAAATAAACCCCACCCCATCCACAGTTCTGCCATCTTCCACGCTGACCACATGCCTGGAGGAGACCAAGGCATGGATGAAGCACAACTTTTTACAGCTAAACAGTTCAAAAACTGAAGCCATTATCATTGGCACCCCACACCAGGTTCGTTCATCCACCATCACCACCATCACCTTTTCCGGCCAAAACATCACCCTGTCACCAACAATAACCAACCTAGGGGTAAAAATTGACCCTCACCTGACCTTTGAGGCACACATAAATCAACTATACAAAAATTCTTTCTACCACCTTAGAAACATCGCCAAACTACGCCCCTCACTCACGCTGTCAGATGCCGAAAAGCTCATCCACGCCTTTGTTTCCTCCAGGCTGGATTACTGCAACGCACTCCTCATCGGGATTCCTAGCAAGAACATCCAAAGGCTACAATGTATCCAAAACAGCGCTGCTAGGATCCTGATGAGAGTGCGGAAATACCACCACATCACCCCCATCCTCAAGTCCCTTCACTGGCTCCCTGTCTCACTCAGGATTGAATTCAAAGTCTCCCTGCTCACCCACAAATGCCTCTACGGAAACGCCCCCCTATACCTCAAAGAACTCATCACCCCTCACTCCTCCTTTCGACATCTCCGCTCTGGCCAGGCAAACCTCCTCCAGCGCCCAAGGACAAATCTATGCACTATGGGAGATCAGGCTTTTTGCTCCTCCGCTCCCAGTCTGTGGAATGCTCTCCCTGACTACCTGAGAGCACCACAGACTGTGGATGTTTTTAAGAAAGGCCTCAAAACCCACCTTTTTAGTAGAGCCTTCTGTTGACCTTTTATCAATTTTTTTTTTTTTTTGCTCCACACATTTTATGTTCTTTTACCAATTTATTTGATCAGTTTTATTATTCTATGTTTCTCTGCTATTTTATGTTTTAGTTTTGCCTATTTTTATATTCTTTCTTTCCTTTATTCTCGCTAGCTTTTAAGTCCCTTTAACTGTAGCGCTCTGAGAGTTGCCCCGCAACTGTAAAGCACATTACAAATGAAATCTATTATTATTATTATTATTATTAGCTATTTTATTTTTAACATCCCTAATTCCAACAGTCAAGAGGCTTGTTTCAAATTGATACATGCAAAACCCCACACACGCAACAACATCTACCTCAAACACAACAAAAGAACAGAGCATCTCTTGAACTTATGTCATGGACTCTATGGACTTTCAGCTGAACTTGCACCAATGCATAGGGAAATAGTCAGCCATCCCAGAATTATTTCATAATACAAGTTTTGAATGGACGTTTGGATTAAAATCATCCCGAAGACAGCACTGGAACGTGAAATACGTTGCATGCTCAGCGCTGTGGAAAGAAGGAAATGCGCATCGGGATCGGATTTGGATGTTATTCTTTGAAGTTGTGTTACAAATGGAACGGTCTTTCCCCGCCGAACACAAGTTACTTAACGTTACACAGGTCGCGCTATGCAGATGCTTAGCTTGCTAACGTTAAGATAGCAGTGTAACTTAATGTTACACTATGCATGCTTGATGAAAGCAGAGCTCTCTGTCTGTCTGCGTTGCACCTCTCAAGTACCCTGTAACACGCAGCGGGCCCCGCCTCCCTCCCTCCTTGCAACAAATTCCACCCAAAAACTGAATTTCAGTCCAGTTTCTGAACTATTAACAGCGGAGCTGTTTTGTAATCTTCACTCGTCTCGCACACTGCAAGTAAATGATTTTTCCGGTTCGCACACACACATATTATTAGGGGCAAATACGAGGGAAATGCTCGCACTGTAGAGCATATATATAATTATATATATAATTAGTAAACTGTCGGGGGCTTTTCTTGCCCCCCTTAACTGATTTTCGAGGGCATTTGGTCAATTTTCGAGGGCATTTTGCCCCAAGCCCCCGTTAATTTCGAACCCTGCTAGTGTGTGTGTATATATATATATATATATATATATATATATGTCCATATACGTATGTCCTTGCAAAATTGTACTAGCAGATGGAAAATGTGCTTTTCTTTTCCCATCATGAAATTATGAAAAGAAATACAGGTCTGTAAACAATCCTTGCGCAGCCTCAGAAGCCATATATGCTGTATATCAGTTGTTCTCAGCTGCTTTGATGCCAAGGACCCCCAAAATAATGCACATTAGGCTGGGAACCCCCCATTTGATGAAATGGTATCTTAGGGACCCCATTTCATAAGATCTAAGCCTAGTCATTTTACAGCTGTCTAATATAGGCAGGGAGATGACGGTGGAGAGAGTGAAACCTATGATTAGAAATAGTCATACTTATACATTCTCTCATTGGGCTAAACTTCTAGTGAATTTAAACTATTCCCTAGGAGTCCAATGTTTATCATCAACCCAATGAATTACTATGTAAACAAAACCAGTTTATGGGTGACATACTGCAATCACAGATTGTAAAATTATGATTTCTTGCATATTTTATTTCCCGCCAAATGTGAAATCATATGAAGTCATATAGAGAGATACACACATATGATAGCCGTTTTCTCTCTGTTCATGTCTGGTTTGTTCTTGTTTTTGTTTTAGTTTTTTGTTGTCTATTCTGGTGTTTTAGCAAATATTTAATGTTTCTTTTTTCTTCTCTTCACATGTTTTATTTCTTGTATTTTCTACTGATGTTTTAAAAATACTGTGAAGCACTCTGTGCACTCGTGCTGAGAAGGGCACTATACAAATAAAGTTTTACTTACTTACTTACACACTGCACACTGTTATTATTTAGCAGTAGAAAGTGTTACGACTCGCTCAGGGCTATGCAGTGTACTGATCCAAGCTATAGCCCTAACATTGATAATTTGAGGAAAAGACGAGGAAACGGATTAAAGTGTCTGGTTTTCAATGAAGACGGAGAGAAATAACCGTACGGTCAGCTCACCACATCATGTACACAAGATCCACCGGCCTGGACGAGCACTGTCTGGCCCTCCCGGCATGACGGTGGCTGCGGGTGGCAAAATATTAACCATTGCACTACCACACTACAGAAGGTTAACCCTTTGTCGTGTGGCAGTGAAAGGGTTAACCTTCTGTATTGTCGCAGTGAAATGGTTAACCATTTGGTAGTGTGGTAGTGAACAGGTTAACCATTTGGTAGTGTGGTAGTGAACGGGTTATGTTAAAAAAAAAAATTACATTGTGGTTGGTCCGGACAAACAAAATACAACGGTTCATCGAGGTCCAAGAGTAGTGCTTTGTCACGCTTCCTTGCTTAATACGCTCTTCACTCTGTCTGAAACACCAGCTGACCTTTAAGATTAAGATTTGTTTATTAAGGACAATGCAAATTAATGAACATAATTTACATGTGTATGCATAACATCACAGCATGATAAGGACGTAAATATGCCGGGAATAGCACAGGGCTAATTTCGACCCGTAGTCCTAACATAAAACAAACACAAAACGGACCATACAACGTTCATTCATAAAAACTGACATCACTGACATGACCACACTAACATGACATTCAGTCAGTACAACATCACTAACATCCCTAATGAGTGCATATTTGGCTGTCTAACAGCCATTTCCTGAGTTGGCCCCTAAAGGTGGACAGGGTGGTACATTCCCTTAATTAATTTAAGGGGACCGGAAGGCTGTTCCATGTTCCACTTCCCTTTATCGATAGAACATTTTTGCTGAATTGCGGTCTTTCTAAAATTGGGGATCAGTTCACACTTCCCACGCGTTTATCAATTCAAGCTTAACCCTTTCACTACCACACTGCCACATGGTTAACCCTTTCACTGCGACAATACAGAAGGTTAACCATTTCACTGCCACCTGACAAAGGGTTACCACTTTCACTACCACACTACAGAAGGTCCTTTCACTACCAGTGAAAGGTTAACCTTCTGTAGTGTGGTAGTGAAAGGGTTAACCCATAGTATTTCTCTCAATGAAAACCAGTTTAGACAAAAGGTGACTCAAAGGAAGGAAAATGGTATGAAAAGTATAAAAGAAAGAAGTATAAGTATAAAACCCTATTCTGAAAAAAGTGCTCTTTCAGTTTCCCTCTGCAGGGAGGAATCTAGTCTTGAAAACAGTGCTTTCAACATTTATTTGTTTTACCACCACGTTGGTAATTTTCTAGCGTTACACTATGCTCTTCTATTTTTCCAAGTGTTTTTACTGTCCCAACACCTAGTATGTATTGTTTCGATGTGCATTCAAGGGCACTACGACTATGCTTGCACCTCATGGTACCAAAGGCACTAAAAACAAGATTACAAACATCACAAAACAAACTGGTCAGACTACTGCTTGACCTTACTCCTAGAACCCACCTCACCCCTGCCCATTTTGACAACCTAGGATGGCTTAGAGTAGACCAGTGGTTCCCAAAGTCGGGGTCGCGACCCAAAGGTGGGCCGCGAGCAGCCACGGATGGGCCGCGAGATGATTTAAAAAAAATTAAAAAAAAACATTTTTTTTAATTTTTATTTTTTTTGTCAGGCCACTGAACTTAGAAGCAGGCCAGGACAGTGTTTCTAGTTGTATTCTAAAATTCTATTATATTGTATTCTAAAATGTGACTATATGGTTTTATATTAACTTAATAAATAAACAAAAACGAAAAATCTACTTATTTCAACGAACATTTCAAACTAAATAACAGATTATGCACATAAAACGCTGAAAACAACCGAAGCAACAATAGTATTTTAATGAGGCTATTATTATTATCATTATTATTTTGCAACAAGTTAGCCCTCTCATAAATAGCACATATAAATGAATAACTAACTTGAACTAACTTAATAGGATTGAAGTGATATTTGGCTTAAAAAATCGGTCGCCTGACAAAAATAAAAAAATAAAAAAGCCAGACGATGTGCATTGGGCCGCGGCTCTCTGACGCCTTATTTTCTGGGCCCCGGCCTGAAAAGTTTGGGAACCCCTGGAGTAGACGACAGAGTACAGCAACTTGCAATGGGCCTTGTCTACAAGATACACTACACCACTAAGGTACCCATGTACATGTCAAAATACTTCCCAAAGGTCAGTGAATACCACGTCTACAACACCAGAGGGAGTTCCACAAATCATGTTCAACCCAGATTCGGCTCAAACAAGGGACTAAACACGTTTCGCAATTATGCCACATAAATGTGGAACGCCCTACCCACAGCCATAAACAAATGTGAATCCCTACCCACCTTCAAAACCACTCTCAAAGAGCACCTATGGGAGGCTGCAATTCGAAACTGTCCCCCGTAAATGTCCAAACCCCCCCTCCCTATGCTTGCACCTAGCACCCCCCTCCTTTTTGCGATCTCAGACTCATTCCCTATGATAACACCAGGCTCCATGGATGGATAATGAATGGAAATATCGAATAAAAGAAAAAATGGCCAAAACCCGACTATACTCGGGTCTGGCGCTGAACGTTCGGCGAGTTAACCCGACTATCAATGGGTCTGGCGCGGAAAGTGTTAATAAAGTTTTCAATCAATCAATCATGCTTTTGTACATATTTTTGCATTGTGTTTTTGCTCCGTCTTATTTTCTCTCTGATCCTCATCTCTGATATGAAACCTCTTAATTCACTCCGCAGGCTAATCAGTCTGATTACGTCATCTGTGGAGTCAAGCTGCCGAACTCTGAGGACTTCCAAGGTAAATTACCGTGTGTGTGTTTCTGGGTACAGGAGGACATACAAATGGTGTATCGTTTTTGCTCTCATTCCCATGTGCAATTTTGGAGTGCCAAAACAGGGTTCGCACAAGGTCCTTGAAGTGCGTAAAAGAGCTTGGTTTTCCTTGAAAATAGCAAATTTTTTAACAAGGTGCTTAAAAAGTCCTTGAAATTCAAATCAACCATTCGCATTGAATGTTTTGTTCATCCATGATCAAATTGTTCGGAATCACGAAATTGTTATTTTTTTCTGTTTTAACACAGAGTGCCACGCCCCCTTGACCATATATGGCCGTTCCGTGCCAGCGCTGAAGTCAATGGGAGGTCGGGGAAATTTGCGAAGGCTTAAGGCCCTCCCATAGTCCAGCAGACTGTACACAGAGCAGACTCCGCGGATGTCCGCGCGGACGTCCGCGCGGACTCTTGAGCTTTGATCTCAGCGGACAGCAGACCCACAGGTGCGACGCTCCTATTTTCTGAGGCGCGGACATCTGCGCCGCTGACTTTGTGTCACACAAAACGCTGCTCGGCGTTTTGGTTGACATCGAACTGCATTTAATGTGACGCCGCGCGAGCGATTTGTGGCGCGAGGAGAGAGATGAGCTCGTGACTCCCCTTCCTCATCCCTTTTTTCATTTAGTGGCCTCACATACCACCGTCTCTGCTTTTTATCCCGCAAAGCCAGTAAACAGAGGAGCTCTTCTTCATCACCTGACGCCATTATTAACAGAAGTGTAAACAGCGCGAAAGAATTGTGGGAAATGTAGTAAAACTGGAGCGAGAAATGTAGGAAATAGACCGCGGACGTCCGCTGAGATCTGCTCGACTATGAAAGCTCAAAGAGCCGCGCGGACATCCGCGGAGTCTGCTCTGTGTACAGTCTGCTGGACTATGGGAGCGCCTTTACACTATATCTTAAATTATGGCTATGGGTCTAAAACACCCCTCACTTATCAATGACTTGCTTGCAGTCAACATGTACGAAACAGATCGTTTTTTCATTGGTACATTTCCGTTTTATACCGTTTTGAATACGAGTATAGTTTTGGAGAGTTCTAGTAATTCCAGAGAAATTCCGCGATAATAGCTCTTTAGTGGAATACACAAAACACATTGTAATTTTTCGGCTGATTTAGCGCTAACGTCATACACACACACACACACACACACACACACACACACACACACACACACACACACACGCAGACACGCTGCGATGGCTGAGAAAAGAACATCTGATTAACCCAATACTGGTCAAATAGAGTCCTTACCAAATCCATTTGGATCGCCATTCCAAATATTGATCGTGTTTATTGATCCAACGTTATAGTCCGAAACACATCATCGATGCTGCTCTGAGGGTCCTCAGTCAATCTGGTAACACGATACTGCTTGCCCGAGTTGGGTAAAATCCCGGACCGGACTTTTTTTCTGATGCACAACCCCAGCCAATCCAATCCAATGATGTGCATTACCATCCGGGAGACGATAGGCGGCGGTATTTGCCCTTTTCGAGCTCAGACCCATTCACAATGATAACGTCACGCTGGATGGATGAAAAATGAATGGATATCGCTAATAAAAGAAATAACGATTAGAAGACGAGAAAACTCGTCATTGGCACTCAACACATGGCGAGTTAGCACGACTAATCTCGTCGTTGGCACTCAATGTGTTAATTGCCAAAAACGAGAATTCTCGTTTCTGTGCACCAACCGTTCAGTGCCATAAACGAAGATTCTCGTTTCTGGGTAGTTTTTCCTTGTTTTCGATTTTAATACCCTATTCAATCTCAGGGTGCTGTGTGTTGGCTGAAAAATGCATAGTGGGAATCCGAAGGTGCAGTACCGGCCGCATCCTACCAGGCGGCGGTATCGAGCTACATTTCTAACATTGTATCCTGGGCTGTGGAATGAGCCCAGGTCTCAGATTATATTTCTTGTTCTCGGGAAGCGGCACAGTTCAGCCGGTTACATCGAAGCCTGTCAACTATGCTTGATCCGTACAGTATGTTATGGTCGTCTATAACGTCGAGCAAATGGGGATTGGATCTACCAGATGGCGATCAAGAAATTGGAATCTTCTTTTTGGATTACTTTCGGCCAAAGGTAAGAGCGATCTGACGTAAATTCTAGCTTGATCCTGCAATGCTTGCATAGCGATCGGGCTAGTAACCGTTTCTAGTGTTCAATGCGAATGCTATTACTGACGCCTTTAATAATCAGAAAGCCCCCCCCCCCCCTTCATGCATTCATGATGGAACATAATACCGATAATGTGGATTTGAATCCGGAACAATAGCGTGTTCAGGCGAGGAACGCTAGCATCTACAATGTAATCGACGTGTACAGTATGACTAACTCAGCATTTCATGGATTACGATAGATCACTCTAAAACCATACTTATATTCACCACACGGGAACGTGTGGATGGTAAAATTATTTCTTTTTTGCATCTTGACCGGAAGAAACCCAGTGTCAAATGACTATAGTACTGTATCCATAGCTATAATATAGAATATGGTTATAGCTCTACAAACAAGGTGACCGTTTGCATGGGGTTAATGGGTGGCATGAGGCGCCAATGAGGAGTAAGAGGCGTGGCACTGGAAGTGTTAATAAAATCTGACGAGTCGCTGTCTTGCACGCTCCAACTGCTTGACCTCCCACGCGTTACACTTCACCAATGAGAGTCCTCGCTGCCAGCTGAAAAGAGAGCCGCTGGCTGTCTCCGCATGTGTCGGAGGAAGCATGTGGTTCCCTTGTACCGACCAGTAGGGGGAACATGCACACAACAACCAGGTAGTTAATTGTATCCTTTTGAGTGACATCCTTGAAAATAAAAAATAGTGCATGGAAAAGTACTTAAAAGTCCTTGAATTTCATTTTGCAATGTCTGTGGGAACCCTGCCAAAATGACTGATTGGTAGGTGAATTAACCATGCACACACTCATTTCAACTTGAAATATTTTATTAAAGAAGAGACTTTCTTAGGGGCCTTTCTCACTCACCTATTGGGATCGAATCAGCGCCCCCGGGGACGGGGGGGGGAGTGTTCTCACTCAGACGGACACACCCCTTTTGGGATCGAACCGGCGCTGATTCGTTTTACCCCCCGCTGAACCTGGGACTGTTGGATTAGGTGGTTTCGGATGCGGGCCAGTGGGAGCGGGGGGCGTGACACACACAACGTCGTTACTGTAATGCTTTTCATGCTTGCTTGAATTTTGGGCAGATAAAACCACACAGCAACAACTGGACAATACCCAAAAAAACGATATTTATGGGCAATTTGAGAGTTCAGACCGCAACCAAACAAGCATGTGGAGCCTCACAGCTCAGTGGATGAAAACATGAAGCCACGTTACAAACAGCACTTCTATGGCTCGCATTTGCCGTTAGCTTAGCGTTAGCCATTGCTGTATACTATACTATACTATACTATACTATACTATACTATACTATACTATACTTTCTTGTTCGAATGCATTTATTTCTATTAGACCAGTGGTGCCCAACCAGTCGGCCGTGGTTGACCAGTAGATGAATGACATTCAATATAATCGATGCAAGCAATGTTACTAGTAAAAGGCTAAGCTAACTAGCGTTAGCCGTTAGCTTAGCGTTATCGCTAACCCTGCAAAACGCTCAAAAGCGGACTCTACAACAGAGTTCCATTCGTGAGAAAAGAGGCAGAAAAGAGGCAGAACACAGTGAATGTATCCGTTTTGTTTATTGCACGTTCTTTGCTGAAAAATAAGTGCTACAGGCTATACTAGACTAGGCAGCGTTAGCCCTGGGAAACGCTCAAAAGCGAACTCTACAACACCATCCATTCGTGATAAAATGGGGTGGGTTATATTGACAAGGCTTGACAACAGAGGTTCAAATATAACTTCATATTTATTGGTTATTTGTTCATTTTATATCAGCATCCAGTCTCCGCCGTCGTGTTAAGACACTTCCTGTTTTACATTTTCGAACGTGACATCATCGCCTACGGCAAGCGTAAACGCTCAAAAGGCAAACCGTAAACAGAACCCGGAGCGAACCAAGACTGAAGTGTGTACACAAACTAGAGGGGGGAGATGGAGGGGGGAAGTTCGCATCAGATCTCGGAACGGGCTAGAACGGAATGGAACGGAAACGAATAGGTGAGTGAGAAAGGCCCCTTAAAGAAGGCAATCTTAATAGGATGCCACCCGTCTAGGACCGCCTACTTTGCCCAGACCTTCTGTGTAGATTTAATTAGGCCAATGTATTAGGCCAATGCACAATAACAATACTCAACCAATAGGGGCGCTCAGGTTACACCTATGTAGCCACATTGATTTAGACTTTCCGTCTCTCCCAACTGGATTTGGCAAAAGTTTGATTTATCAACAAGAAGAGGATTTACATTCTCAATATCTATGCATTTCAGTGGATCTTAGTTAGAACATGATTCTAAGTAGCGTTGTTGTGTTTACTGGATGTGAAGTGTAATCATTACTTAATCATTGTTAATGTGATTCGGAAAGGTGACCACAGATTGAGGCGAGGTGAAATACATGTCGTGCCTTAATGTAATCTTATAATTTATACAATATTGTTAGTATAATTTCTCTGTACATATCTTACATATATATCAGCTCTACCTGTTATTATAAAAGAGCAGCAATTCACCTTGCCAGTCTACTCTGCTGCTCTTTTATAATCACAGGTAGAGTTGATATTTATCATGGGTTGAATTAAGAATCAAGCGCTTGTTATCCATGTATCATTCGATCATTTCATATCCAATTTTAGAATAAAAAAATAAATGAAAACCAATAACAACATGTTATTTCATTGTTCGTTTACAAATCAATAAACAAATATTCCAGCTAACGGAAACCCTGCTACCTATAATAAATTCCATCCCATATTCTAGTCTAAGACATTCATCTAAGATGAGTCAGCCATGGTTGTGCTCCATTCTAAATCCCTTTTCTATGACAAAGACACTGTTTGACACTTGGAGCCTTGTGATTGAAGAAAGCGGAGAGGCTGATGAGATAGCTGCGTACGTAAGGGGTAGATTAAATGTCCTGATAGGCCTGATGGCAACACACTGGAAAAGGTCTGGACATGGCCCTCGGCAACCTCTTCCAAAGGGAAGCTGACTCCACTCACCCCCCCCCATTCCATTCCCCATTCCACCAAAGTGCTCCCCATGATCCAAGAATGCAGACATTGTTTCCTGTGTATTTGAACTCTTGAGACTGTTTTTTTATTTGTTGTTTTTTCTCATTAGTTTCATAACTGGTTGATTTATGAAGGACCAGGCAGAGGGGAAGACATACTGGGAGGTTCTAGAAGGATGAGGATGTGAATATGAATGTATGCTGCAGTTCCAATCTTTCTTCTCCATCGATCCAACACTCTGTTCCTCCTTTGCTGCCCGTCATTCATCCAATCTCAGCATTTTGCTTCACTTTATTCATTTAGAAACGTATCGGTAGTAATCAGTTGTTTCCTTTCATAGCACTTGTTTTGTGTCTCCCTTTTGGAACGCCTCCAGAATGACTTCATCATAAGTTCCTTCTCCTCAATATACCCCATTCGGCTTATATGGCATCTTCATTCACACCCCACACCTTCAGCATCCATCCACCCAAACACATCCAACACCTTCAGCATCCAATCCATCCATCCATCCAAACACACCCCACACCTTCAGCATCCATCCACCCAAACACATCCACCACCTTCAGCATCCATCCACCCAAACACATTGAACACCTTCAGCATCCATCCACCCAAACACACCCAACACCTTCAGCATCCATCCACCCAAACACACCCAACACCTTCAGCATCCATCCACCCAAACAGATCCAACACCTTCAGCATCCATCTAGTTAGTTAGCTGCACCACAACACCTTCAGCATTCATCAGCCCAATGTGATTCCATGTGACTCCTCTTTGGCAGCATGTGATTCCATGTGACTCCTCTTTGGCATGTGATTCCATGTGACTCTTTGGGATTTGATTCCATGTGACTATTTCGGATGCGATTCCATGTGACTCCTCTTTCGGATGTGATTCCATGTGACTCTTTGGGATGTGATTCCATGTGACTCCTCTTTGGCATGTGATTCCATGTGACTCTTTGGGATGTGATTCCATGTGACTCCTCTTTGGGATGTGATTCCATGTGACTCCTCTTTGGCAATCACAATGCTGGACAAAGGAGCTTCTTCGACATTTCTGCTCCTTGCCATGCAGGATGTGGGCAGTTGAATATGGCTGATGTCCACACTGAGACCACCTAATGTCCCTATGTTGGGAAGTAGCTGACCCAGCTCAACTAGATGAGGTGACTGGGGGAGAGCCCTACTCTATGGGGCTTTCAGATCAGACGCCATGACTTCACTCTTTGCTCTGAAAGCAATTATTTTCTATGGCTTTTTGCTGAGTTGAGCAAACCATAGCCTAATTGATCTTTAGTCAAGTGTCCCAGCTGAGTAGACTTAACTGACAGACCTGACTGTAAAATGCATCATGGGGAAAATGCTCTGTCCCCTGCTCTTTTCACGCAGGCCAGATGCAACTATAGGTGTTGTACACATTGGCACACATGTGGCCTAATGATCAACTTTATGCATTCCCTCTGATTGCTGCTTCGATACTTCAAAACTTTGGCTAGCGATTCATTCTTATTACTCCTCGTTGGCCAGGAAAGCATTGGCTTGTGGAGATTCTGGCCCCTCTCCGCGTTTGTGTCGTCTGCCATAATCCTTTGCATTGCTCAGGGTTCTACTTTTCCAGGCGCACAAGTAAATACTTCACATTACACTTTTGCAAGGCTTCATAAAGCACAATTTCTGGCACATTGTAAAGTTGGCTCATTTGAGGGACAGGATTCCTGTATAATGCTTCTGGGCTTTTAAAACAAAATAGGCCTGTGCAGCATATTGCTCTTATTTTCTGACTGTGGATGCTTCACCCAGGGGTGGAGGGTGTCATCCCTCCTTTATGAATACACGCTGTCTTCCAGTGTTGGCGTCATGTAACGGGAGCTTCTGGTGAGGTCATGCAAGACTTGTTCTCAACATAATAGAATAGAATGGATAGAATAGAATAGAAATACTTGAATCATCCCGAGGGAAATTTGGCACTACAAATCGCTCACAGTAAACATTTAGGTAGACAAACAAATCACGAATAAGAATAGCAAAAGATTGCCTAAGAATAAAGAATAAAATAAGCCTAAGAATAATAATAAGATAAAATAAAGTACGGTCCGGGATTCACATTTCCTATGTAATGTATGTACATTCTAATATAAATATACAGTAAAAATATACAGAGATCTACATTAACTCATCCAGCGCCAGGGGTCGCTGTCTACCTTCTGGCTAGAACGCCATCGCTTTAATCAATGGGGAGACTGCGAAATTTGCCAGTGCTTAAAATATATCTTATATTATAGCTAGGGATGTCCCGATCGCCTTTTTTTGCTCTCGATCATGTGATTTTGAGTATCTGTCGATACCGATCTTTCCCTATCCGATTTTTCACATTAGTAACCAATTTGACGCATTTTTGTCAGAAACTGGCGAAGCGAGACAAGCCCCTCTGTTCCCTTGAAATAGCCCCAGTCGAGCGCGGCGGCTCGCATTACATTCACCATACGAGAAATATGCAAAGTTTCAATCTGTTGCAGTGTTAGCACTTGGTAGCCCCTTTCGTGACTGTGATGCACGCCAACAAGGTTTGGCCGAGTGAATACACATTGTACATGTGTGTATTCACTTGGCCAAACCTTGTTGGCGTGCATCACAGTCACGAAAGGGGCTAAGCACTTGGTTGGCTAGCTAGCGGATAGCAGTGTTGGCACTCGGATGGCTAGCAGAGCCACTTAGCCAGTTAGCTCCCACTAGCAATCCTAGCACTAGTAGAATACGGCAATTCCACTCAGAAAAACAGTCTCTCAACATTAGCGTTTGCACTTTCCTTGAGTTGACTGCGTCCTCCTGATGTACCACGTCGTGTGTATCCCTCCGTCTCGGTACCACCTCGACGTTGAAACGATATCCCACGCGGGCACTTCACTATACGTTTCATTTGTCCGTCCTTTGGCGGCGTGTGTCCGGTATAACGTTGAACGCATGCCGAACGTGTGCGTATTGTACTGGCTTCGGTTTCAAATTTAAAATGCTTCCAAACTTCTAACATTTTGTCTAGCTGCTCAGGTGTTATGAGTTATCAGGTGGACCTGCCGGTGTTTTGGGAGCGACGCATTGTGAGGTCTCCTATTTTCGCCCACGTCACTGTCGTGCGACGGTGTAAAGAAAAGGAAATGCATTTGTTTTGGCAAATTCTTCTGCTCTGTGTGACAATAAATAAATGAATGGTGATATGTAATTTAAAACCAAAACTAAGGCCTCAGTATGAGTTTAAGACGTGAACATGGTCATGTTTGTTGAATAAAATTAATTTTTATTTTTTTCACTGCCGATTTTTATTAAATTTTTTCCCCCGATCCTGATCCTCTGAAAATCACGTGATCGGCGCCGATCACATGATCGGATCGGGACATCCCTAATTATAGCTATGGGTCTAATAACACCGTCGATTGTCAGTGAGTTGCTTCTGGTCAACATGCAAAAAACTGATTGATTTTTCATCCGTACATTTCCGTTTTGAATGAGTATAGTTTTGGTGATTCTTAGTAATCCCAGGAAAAGACGTGATAATAGCGTTTTAGTGGAATCCAGTTATCACGTTGTCATTTTTCGCCTGATTATCGAATCTTCCTGAAATCAACGCTAGATTATCATTATTATGTCTCCTCGTGCATACATGAAATGTTAAACCCCACCCGCACCGCTCAGATCAGCCCAGAAAATAAACTACATAATTTCTAATGGAGTGCAATGCAGGCTGGAAGGCGTAGGCGGCGGTATTTGCCCTTTTGCAAGCTCAGACCCATTACCAATGATATCAGGCTGGATGGATGAAAATGAATGGATATAGCTAATAAAAGAAATAACGATTAAAACCCGACTTTTCTCGTGATTGGTGCTGAGCGGTTGGCGGGTTAACCCGACTTTTCTCGTGTCTGGCGCAGAATGAGTTAGTGTACTCTAAGTGTAATATTGACAATGTTGTTTTGAAAGGAAGATGGTAACTGTCACTCTGTGCTCAGTGATGCAGTGAGGCACAGTGATGCATTGTAAAGTCTGATGGCTGTTGGAATGAAGAACTTCCTGTGCCGTTCAGACACTCACTTGTGCTCCTCAACACACTGTGGTTGCCAAAACGGTATTTGGGTCTTTGCTAACCAATCAGATAATCTGTTGGGGAGGGGCGCTCCAGTAGCACACCACATAGCGTGCTGAGTCGCGAAGCGGTCACCCCGGGTTCGATTCCCCGACCTGGTGGCCATATGCCGCATGCTTCACCCTCTCTCCTCTGTCGGTCCTGCGTGGCCAAAAGGTCCTGCGTTGACCAAAAAAGCTGAAAATGCTATAAATAAAATCTTTAAAAAAATATATATATAATCTGTTGGGGGGTAAAGGCTTAGACATGGTCTAGAAATAGAGGGTGTATTCACTGTGCCGTCCTTTGCCGTTCATAGTCCAGACATACCAACTATTGGATCCACCAATCTCCTTTGATCAGTGTGCACGCAGAGCCATAATATTGTACGCAAATGCTTGGTCCATACAGACAGAATAATGTAGTGGTGCGTGGACATGCCTCTGTGGATGTATGCTGAGGTCCTCTATCGCATCGTTTTATTCCATGTGGAACAAACCCAACACCTTCAGCACCCATCAACACTTTCAGCATCCATCCACCCCAACACACCCAACACCTTCAGCACCCATCAACACCTTAATTGTCTGTATGCCATGTGAATGTTGTGAGTGTATAAAGTAAAGTCTGTAACTGTATTTTACGTGTTATGGACCCCAGGAAGAATAGCCACAGCACTGCTGTGGCTAATGGGGATCCAAATAAACTTAAACTTAAACACCCAACACCTTCAGCATCCATCCACCCAAACACATTGAACACCTTCAGCATCCATCCACCCAAACACACCCAACACCTTCAGCATCCATCCACCCAAACACACCCAACACCTTCAGCATACATCCACCCAAACACACCCAACACCTTTAACATCCATCAACACCTTAAAGCCCAACTTGCAGGTTAAACCCTACTGATCAATTATGGGTAGTTTACATCATTGGTATATAATTTCATTATTTATTTTTTTCCATTTGACGCCGGAAATGCCACTCAGAAATGGTTAAAAAGGTCCACGCACGAATAACATGCACGAGCAAATTAAAAAGCTTATCAGAGCTATCAGGGCCATGACGTCACGTGCAGTATCTTTCCCCTACTTCTGATCCACTACAAGGAGTTTTGACGAGTGCAGAAAGCTATTTCCTTGATCCAAATGGACGCTTTACAAGACGCAAATGGGTTTAATCGTCGGAGACTTTGATGGACCAGCTACAACTGGTTGAAACAAGGTAGTTATAATGTTTTTAATGTCGTAAAAAAAGAACTACATTTACCACTAGGCAGCCTGTTGTTCAGTACAGCAGCGCTACTGGTCTGTGGGCTGTCGCCTTATCCCCGGGTCATAGTATCAAGCTGGCTATATGGCTCTGGCTAACGTTACCCCGCTAACGTTAGCATTGTCTACTGTCGTGCATGTAAAATAGTTTTGGGAACGAGTAAAATGTGTAGGTCCTCTTCTCAGACCTGTGGGGCAAAGCACTGCTGCACACACCATTTTAAATCGGGTGATGTTAGAAGTTTCGAGAATGCTGGCTAGCAAGCTATGCGCCCCGGCATGTTGATACGATAGTAGCCCCTTTAGCTCCACTCGGTGCATCAGTGACGATAGCTATGAGCTAACTAACGCTACAAGCTCAAACACCTTATAACTACTACTATTGTCGTGTCCATAAGTTCCCTGGCATAATACTTGTGAGGACAAAGGTATACAAAGAGGAGAGAACCATTTTAAATCGGGTGATGTTAGGAGTTTCGAGAATGCTGGCTGCTAAGCTAAGCTACGTTAGCTAACTTAGCTAGCTTCTAACGGTGTATACACTATGTACAACAACACAATGATTTTCATTATTACAAATATGGTAACGTGGTTGTGGCTTTTACAAATAGTGGTTAGCTTTAGAGATGGATGCTATGATCACGGAGCAATAGTGTTGAACGGGATGTGAAACCGATACATTTTCATTCATTACTCCTCGGCTAGTAGTAGCAAGGCTCTCTGCCTGCCACTAGCTGTGTGTGACTCTCAGAGCCCCCTGGTGCCCTGCACCTCACGTGACATCAGCATTTCGATTACACGTGCACGTTATGAACCATTGATTAAAATATCCATGTGCGTGGTGATTGTGTTGGGCAGACAAAATATTTGATAAAAACGCTAAACTGGGTCAATTTCAATAATTTTCTTTTTCCTTCTTCATGAAAGTCACTGTTGGCCTAGTCCACATTGTTTATTGAACACAAATACAACCTGCAAGTTGGCCTTTAAGCATCCATCCACACCCAACACCTTCAGAATCCATCCATACATCCAAACACACCCCACACCTTCAGCATCCATCCACCCCAGCAGAGTCTCTGTATGGTATATCTATTGACTGTTTGTGCCTTACAAGTTGTTACGTGTAGTCCTCTCCTGTAACTAACTAATGTAACTGTTCCAATTCCAATAATCACATTACATTGACCTATCTAACACAAGGTTGTTGCTTGTGTTACATTCCCCTTCTGTTGTTGTGGATTCAGTATGATGTCTCTTATCTGTAATGATAACCAAAAAAATGAAACTCTTAAGCTCACAGCTTGTTTTCATCCCCTTGCCTTTATTATTATTACCTTTATTTAGCCAGATAAAACATTAAGAACAGGTTTCTTATTTACAATGGTCCAAGATGCCCCAACAGGAATACAAAAGAATTATTAAAAAAATATATTATATATTAATAATAAAATTAAAACACAGTTAACACATTGGACGCCAGATCGCTGTGGGCGTATGGCTGTAATGCGTTTGTAGTGCTAAAACTATATTAAATATTATAGCTATGGATCTAATAACAACGTCGATTGTCAGTGAGTTTCTTCCGGTCAACATGCAAAAAAACAGATAATTTTTTCATCCATACGTTTCCGTTTTCGTATAGTTCTAGAGTGATTCTGTGTAATCCCAGGAAACTTCGCCAAACAACGCTTTACTGCATTCCACTATAAATCGTGCCACTCCTCGCCTGGATCAATAATCATCCTGAAATCAACGCTAGATTATCGGTATTATGTTTCATCATCGATGCATGAAAGGGGGGGGGGGGGGGGGGGGGGGGCTGCCCTCCGTGCTTTGATCGCAACCAACGGGACACGGCACACACACACACCACAGACGCATGCTGCGATCGCAGGGAAATAAATATCGGATCAACGCAAGATTGATAATATATAGTCCTTACCTTGTCTATGATGTACTGCAAAAAGAATAATCCAATTATCTGATCGCCATTCCAAATACTGATCGCGATTGTGTGTCCAACGTTATCCACCAAAGAAAATTAACGGGGGGGCGGGGACCCTCGTCGATGCCATCCCTATAAGCGATTGTCTTGCTGGAGTGTTTAGACCCTGCCTGCACGCTGCAGCTCGGCCCAGGAAACAAACCACATCGTTTCAAATGGAGTGCAATAGCGGCCGCAAGGCGTTAGGTGGCGGTATCGGACCGTTGCGGTCTCAGACAGAGTGCCACACAGTCCTACAGCATAGCAGGATGAATTATGAATGGAAATGGCGAATAAAAGAAATAACGATCATAATAACGAGTATACTCGTTGTTGGCAGAATTCGATTGGCGGGCTATAACGAGTTGACTCGTTGTTGGCGGCCATTGTGTTAACACATTCATGGCCATTGGGGCCCATCTAATCCCACTCTATGAGGCCGGCTTTTCATTACAAGGTTTCACTGTGCCGTGAGGTTGTTTGTAGAGCTAAATCTATATTTTATATTATTGCTATGTGTCCATTGGCATTGTCAATTGACAGTATAAACATTCCCTTCAATATGCCATAAAGAAATAATTTTTTCATCAATACGTTCCCATTTTATAGCGTTGTGAATATGAACTATATACCGCAATGTTCTAGGGTAATTCCTGCAAAGCTAGTTATAGGGCGCTAAGCTAATAACGTTAAATCGATTGGCGTTTCGGCCCTACACAAGCTAGAGTTAAAAATCAAAATGCATATGATCGGTATCATGGTCCACCATGAATGCATGGAAGGGGGGGCAGGGGAAGTCGTTTCTGATTATTGATGACCAATAACGGCATTCGTTACTGCAACATCATACGTTGACCGGGTGGATGGCTATGAGAACAAGGCCTGATCAAGCTGAAATTGACGTCAAATCGATCTTACCTGTGGCCGGTTGGATTCCAAAAAGAATTTCCCAGTTATTGATCGCCATCTGGTAGATCGATATGTCCATTGGCTGATGCTATATTCCTTTACTGCAGGGGTCGGCAATTAGGTTTGGCGACGGGCCAATTTTTCCCCAAGCCATTGAATGGCGGGCCAGAACCAAAAACAATGGCTAATTTAATATGATAGTGAAAAATGTTTAACTCTGTCAAAATAAACGAGCTGCATAGGTGGCATAATAAACTGTAAATGACATATACATGCACTGAACATTATACCTTTGTCTTTTTTCCATTGTATTATAAAGCGCCTCTCTATCGGTCTATCCTACATTACGCGCGTGCAACCGTCTATCTGACGGCCACGGTTTAATGTTGAATGTTTAATGTTAAAACTATCGATTTATATGGAATTCGTTAAACTTATCCGTTGTCTTACTTATTATTATACTTATTGAATCTCAAACAAGCCTCGTCTTGTTAAATGAGACGGTCTGGTCTACGGAGGAGACTGGGGCTGACGCATCCAGATTGGGGAATCCCCAGCGATCGATTATTGACACTTCCGCTAAATATATTAATCTAGCTACTAACTGGGGAGACTGATCAATTACGGATAAAGGAATATAGTGGGGCGATCGATTGATAGTTAACCTTTTTAGATGAGGCTGCACTGGAAATGGAGCTAATGGACTTCCGAATGTCTCGTAATTCAAATACCTATAGCGCCGTCATTTCAGGAGCTTCTTCAAGCACTCTTTTTGTTTAAAGTTAATTGCATTGTTTTTGCATTGTTTTTAATTGCATTACTGTTCACATGCATGTGTGGTGCCGTCAGTCATGAGTAAAGATAAAGCTTGAATGACTTACTGAACTGGTGTTTTTATTTCATGGACTCGTGTTTCCCATTTCAGCACCACGCGCTGTCCACCTCACTTTGAGCAAGCCTATATATACGGTACATTGCACCTCACTGCTTATACCTGTTATTCACTCTCAACATGGATAAAACAAAAGTATGCATATAATAAAAATAATATGATGAAAATAAAATAAATATCATATTCTCAAAATAAACTGACGGGCCAGAAATGATTGCTGGCGGGCCAATTTCGGCCCGCGGGCCGCCTATTGCCGACCCCTGCTTTACTGCATACTGAATTCGGCATCGCAATAAGTATTCAGGCGATCGGTTGAAGGCCTCGCTTCAGGCTAACAGAAAAGCTACCCCGGAGTGAAAAAAGGTGACACCCCATCTGCACAAGGATTACTGCATTCTCGAGACAGCGCCACTACCAGGATCTGGCCGGTACTGCATTTTCCGAGTCCCAATAGGCATTTTCCAGCCAACATACAGCTCCCTGACATTGAGTAGGATATTCAAATGGAATAAAAGCTCAAATGAGTTTAACACGTATATATACTTGGTTGGCCTCCAACGGTCGGATCCCAATAACGTATATATACGTGGTTGGCCACGAAACGGTTAAGAATCATACACATAAACAAATAAACACATGCACAGCCTATGTACAAAAGAAATAAACAGGGGAGGAGTGGGGGGGGGGGGGGGGGGGAGTGTGTGAGCGTGCATGTGTATGCAAACTGATGCTTGTGTCTAGGTGAGTATGAAGATGAACGAGTGCTTGTATGTTGTGTGTGAGAGGGTGTATGGAAGTGTGAAACTGAGGTATCAGCAAGAGCAGGAGGGATCTACTAAGAGCGTGTTGAGTATATTCTTGAAGGCAGTCAGTGAAGTAAGAGCTGTAAGTTTACAGGCATAGCCCAATAAGCCTCATAAAATCATAAAATTCCCCTACTTAGCTTTTTGTATTCATCCCCTTGCCTGAGCCCCAATTTCTGTCAAAGCTGATGCTTGAAGCGTGCGCTGGCTGAGAGAGGAAAATATCTGTTATTACCCCCCCCCCCCCCCTCTCTCTATCTCTCTTTATTGGCGTAGTTAATCAAAATAATCTGCTAGTTTACAGCATCCCCTTGGCTGATTCCCCATTTCTGAAGTTTTAAGTGCAGTGGCTGAGAGGAGAAGAGGAGAAACAGCTGAATACTAAGTAGGGATGCAGCGATGTGTTCTCTTTTTTTAGGCTGATAACCGATTGTTGGACACGTGCCTATCCTCAGATAACGTAGTGGTATCACAAGTGTTCAGGGGACTTACAGCAACATTGCTTGTGATAAATAAAGAGAAGTGACAAGACATTGAAATAACCTATTCTTTACAGCAACGGCCCCTAGGTGAGTGACTTGGGTTTGCAGAATTTGGCCAGATAGACTTTTGAAATGCCTCCAATAAGCTGGTTTGCATCATTCAAATTGACAGGAGACTGGAAAATGTCTGCCACTCAGGATCCATTTTCTGTGTGTGAGATTTTATTCTTCAAAATCATTCCAAGAAATATCTCATTATTTAAACTCTTATTTAGTTTTGGGGGGGGGGGGGGGGGGGGGGGGACATGAAGCATAACTACTCATAACCCCCGAGGCATAGTATGTTTGAAACGAATGCATGACAAGTTAATGATATCACCCCTTTTAATAGAGTACGATATGACCCCTTTTAACAGAGTACGATATGACCCCTTTTAACAGAGTACGATATGACCCCTTTTAACAGAGTGCGATATGACCCCTCTTAACAGAGTGCGATATGACCCCTCTTAACAGAGTGTGATATGACCCTTTTAACAGAGTACGATAATGACCCCTTTTAACAGAGTACGATATGACCCCTTTTAACAGAGTACGATAATGACCCCTTTTAACAGAGTACGATATGACCCCTTTTAACGGAGTACGATAATGACCCCTTCTAACAGAGTTCGATATGACCCCTTGAGTACGATGATATGACCCCTTTTAACAGAGTACGATAATGACCCCTTTTAACAGAGTACGATATGACCCCTTTTAACAGAGTTCGATATGACCCCTTGAGTACGATGATATGACCCCTTTTAACGGAGTACGATAATGACCCCTTTTAACAGAGTACGATATGACCCCTTGAGTACGATGATATGACCCCTTTTAACAGTGTACGATAATGACCCCTTTTAACAGAGTACGATATGACCCCTTTTAACGGAGTACGATAATGACCCCTTTTAACAGAGTTCGATATGACCCCTTGAGTACGATGATATGACCCCTTTTAACAGAGTACGATAATGACCCCTTTTAACAGAGTACGATAATGACCCCTTTTAACAGAGTTCGATATGACCCCTTGAGTATGATGATATGACCCCTTTTAACGGAGTACGATAATGACGCCTTTTAACAGAGTTCGATATGACCCCTTGAGTACGATGATATGACCCCTTTTAACAGTGTACGATAATGACCCTTTTAACAGAACAGAGCATCCTTTTCCCCCTCTCCATTTCCCCCATCGCCCTCCCTCCCTAAACACCTGACAGCCAGCCGCTTTGTGTCCGCAGCGCTGACTCCTTCCCCTGTGGCGGTGGGGTGTGTCTGCCCCTGCCTCCCAGCTCTGCGTAGGTGGACACCTGCTTGTGAGTAAACCAGCGAGCATGCGGTGTGGCGGCAGATAAAAGGGAGCGTGCCTGACGGATGCTCATAACTGCGTGTTCCCATCCGCCTTTCCTGTGCTGTGAGACAAAGAGCGGGGCTGACATGCAGTGCAAACTAAGCATTGTGCCTAACAGTACCGTAATCATTAGAGGTAATATAGACCCATATGAGATTTCCTTTGGCACCAATTTCTGTTGATTTGAGTTTATGTCCTTTTGTATCTATTATGTCTTAATGCATGAAGCTGTGTCTTTTACATGATTCACCGAAAACCAAATACTAATGGCCCTGGTTGTGTGTGGCAATTAAAGTTCTATTCTATATCAATATTTACGAAGGAGCTTATTTTCTGATAACCAGTATATCTGCCGAAGGATTCTTTTTTAAGGCTGTATGGAAAATCGAAAGTTCCTACATATACATTAAATGTTTGATTTAGAAAAGTCAGTAATGATTGAACTTAAAGCAAAATTGTATTTGAGGTTTGAGCTAAACATCATTCCTTTAACCATAAACGAATAAGAAAAGGATTTCAGCCTTATGCTTGCTATGCTTAAAGCTCCAATCTGTGATCGCTGGAGAAACGCTCCATACGATTCAGCCCCAGCTCTCATTTGTCTTCTTTACATGGAGGGTTTTCTTCCTGGCAATGAGCCAATATGTTAGCGAGGCGAAGAGGGCTAACTACAGGTATCTGTGATAATAGCAACAGGTGCATATACCCAACTTAGGGATGGGTACCGAATCCGGTACTTTTAAGGGTATCGACTAGGGTGTAACGGTACACAAAAACCACGGTACGGTACATACCTCGGTTTTCAAGTCAAGGTTCGGTACGGTTTCGGTACAGTGGGGGAAAGTTTGGCTTTCCATGTTCCACTCAGGGGTGATGTAGTGTGCAGTAACTAATTGTACTTGTAGGGCTGTCAACGAATATTCTATATTGAAATTAATAATCGACTTGTAAATTATATTAGATTGTGAAAAAACAGCCTGCGGTGGGCGGTCATGTTTGATTGATTGATTGATTGAAAACTTTATTAACAGATTGCAGAATGGGTACAATACAGTGTACAGCTCAATACACACAATTGTTAAGGGGATGCAGACCAGAGAAAGACTTTCGTCTTGTTTACATCAGGGTCCCCCATTTTCAATTCATCAGGACATATATGACATACATGACATACAGATATACAGTTCTGCTACATCTATACATTTATGACATACCAGATTTGCAAATACAGTACTGTTTGTGATACAAAAAGAGTAGTTAACATACCGTTGTATTCATTCGGTACACTACACAGACGTACGGTACGGTACACACTGAAACTTGCTCGGTACGGATATGTGTACCTTTACACCCCTAGTATCGACCCAATCACGTCGGTACTACCGAGTACTGATTCACGTGAGATCCACCGGTGCCACATTTCGGTAATGCAAAAATAAAATTAAGTGTGCCACACGTTCACGTCAACGTTCATGCGCACAATACACGCTTACCTAGGATTTGACTTGATTCAACAACAAAGCAGTCGGGGCAATGGCAAGCCGAAAACGGTCGCAAGTGTGGTTACACTTTACAAAGCTAGATGCAGACAACACTCGCTGCAATATTATATATTATACACTACCGTTCAAAGTTTGGGGTCACCCAGACAATTTCGTGTTTTCCATGAAAACTCACACTTTTATTTATCAAATGAGTTGCAAAATGAAGAGAAAATATAGTCAAGACATTGACAAGGTTAGAAATAATGATTTTTATTTTGAAATAATAATTTTGTCCTTCAAACTTTGCTTTCGTTAAATAATGCTCCCTTTGCAGCAATTACAGCAATGCAGACCTTTGGCATTCTAGCTGTTAATTTGTTGAGGGAATCTGAAGAAATTTCACCCCACGCTTCCTGAAGTTGGATTGGCTTGAAGTGCCTTCTTGCGTACCATACGGTCAAGCTGCTCCCACAACAGCTCAATGGGATTGAGATCTGGTGACTGCACTGGCCACTCCATTACAGACAGAATACCACCTGCCTGCTTCTTCCCTAAATAGTTCTTGCATCATGTGGAGGTGTGCTTTGGGTCATTGTCCTGTTGTAGGAGGACATTGGCTCCAACCAAGCGCTGTCCACAGGGTATGGCATGGTGTTGCAAAATTAAGTGATAGCCTTTCTTATTCAAAATCCCCTTTATCTTGTACAAATCTCCCACTTTACCAGCACCAAAGCAGCCCCACTGTTAGATCCTGATCAATCTGGCCAGTATCACGTCTTCTTGTGTTATCCTCTCTCCATCCAATTCCTCTGCGTTGTGTAATTTTAATGGTCCTGACGTCTCAGATACTGGCTGAGATAATCCTTATCTCTCCCCGTTAGTGCAATCCGCAAACCATAATAATTCTCCACCTTCGTAAGAATTCGACACTTTGACACCGCGTAATACCTTATAAGGAGAAGAGTTGTTTATTGATATAAACAGAAGCCTCAGCCCAGATGTTATCCGATTGTATTTTCATTGCTATCGTCTCTGCTGTTATTCAGTCCAATAGTGGTCAGGCCTGGTCGTTAGCCTGAACCATCCTCGTGTTAGCCGAAGCTAATGATGATGTGTCATTCTCCCCCCCCCCCCCCCTCCGTGATGAGAGGAGAGAGAGTCTCTTCTGGTTTCTTCCCTCTTAGTCTCAGTCAGATTTTAGTCTGCTCTACCCGGAACCACTGTCAGCTTTATAGGATCTTCGTCATAGCTATGATAGCCCACCCCTTTCTGGTTGTCATGTGCCGCGCTGTCATGACAACTGCTAATAACTTTTCACACATTAAAATGCAGTTTCTACTGTTTCATTAAGATGAACCCCTCTCCCTCACTCTGGGCCCACACTCGCTATCAGTGTTGTGTCTTAGATCTGAATTCAAAACAAACACCCTCCTAACGCGGCCTGTGCCTGTGAAACCACTGGTTCCACCACCGTCTAACCCGTGATGATAATGGTATTACCCTCTTAAAGCGTCTCTTTATATCAGTCTATAAACCAAATATACATTGAAAAAACACAGTTTTCTCTCAATCCCCCCTTGATTCTTATCACCCCTTCAGAATCATAAATCATTATTTGGTTTTTCAATTAATTATCCCAAAAATAGACTGTGGTTGAAGCAAACCAACCTCATCTCTTGTGCACAAGAAATGAAGACGGCCCGCGGTCAACCCAGTGATCTTGCTGGCTGATGTCCGTTTGCGCCCCCCTTCGTGCACAAAGGGAACCGAAACAGATCACCAAAACCAACAACATCCAACGACTCATAACAATTAGGGCCCCCCTGTCTGCTCCCAATAATTATATCCTGTTGTTTTACTGTTTTCCCTCTTATCTACCTTCTATATATATATCCTTCTATACATATATCTTATATATGAATCCTCCATTTATATCTCATACTCCTAATCAATGAACACAGGACTTCTCGCTGTTGTCTCGTCTCTCGATCTCCTGATTGACTCTGAAAGGAAGTCCCTGTTTGTCCATGATTCACCCCCCGTGCTCTGTTGTTTCAAAACGCTCTCTAAACAGCGTCTCCGCAGGAAAGCCCCCCTCCGATGTCCGCCTCGTTCTCCCCTGGGCAACACCGCCTGCGACCGCTGGACTTCGCCCCATCGGCCGTCTCCGCCCCGTTGGCCGTCTCCGCCCCGTTGGCCGTCTCCGCCCCCGTCGGTCATCTTGGTTGAGGCTCATCTGCACCGCCGTCGGCCCTCTCCAGACTCTGAAAGCAGAAACACCACGCCGGCAGTTTTTCTGTACACTCGACCCTGTGTTTTCTATTAGTCTACCGTGGCTTTGGGCCTGCAGCTCGTTCCATGGAGTTATCTCCAGTTCTCTATATATTTTTCCTCTCAAACCCCTGCCATGGCCACGCCCTTTCAGACTGTTGGACGGTGTGAGTGTCCTACAGCCCATGGCGCTATTTGTTCTCTATTAGTCCCCCACCTTCTCAACACCCATATCTATCCTACAGGGCTGTTCCCTGTTTGTTGTCTTCCGGCGTGACACCCGCAGCTAACCGATTCCCACTTCCGTCGCCCTATCTGTTCATCCCAGGTTGACCCCCAGCGCGCGCCAGTTCTTCTGGTGACGTGTCTTCTGAAGACTCTGCCTATTTATTAGGTGTGAGAAGGCCCCACTGGAGATCGAACTCCCTCTTATTTCATAATTAAACTTATTTAATTAACCGCATCTCATCTCTCTGTGCAATTCTTATTTAACCCATTCAATAATTAAACTATTTAATTAACCTGTATATCGATATTATTATTATGATAATAACATCCAACCGAGCATCGCTCTAACATACAACAGAGCAGGTTGGTTCCCTGCCCCTAACTCACATACACATACTCATACTATTATCTAACATACAACAGAGCTGTCCGTTGCTCTACCCTATACGGGGCTGTTTCTGTCGCCCTGGAGCTGTCCCGTCGCTCTATACTACACGGGCTGTTTACGTCGCCCTGGAGCAGTCCGTTGCTCTATTCTACACGGAGCAGTCCGTTGCTCTGGAGCGGTCCGTTGCTCTATTCTACACTTTGAGTTCCTTTACAAAGTTCTCACATACACCACCGTGTATACACACAAGCAGTTGGTAATTTGAAAAAATTAAACTCCTTAATTAAATTAAACTCTAAATATTCCCCTATGGGTAATTGAAACTCCCCAGCACTACCCCCCCCTCCGCCACTAGGTGGCGACCTACTCCTCCTCCATTTGCCTGTATTATCCCACTGGCCCCCCTAGATGGCGGCCAAACTCAGTCTAGAGGATTGTAGCTGACTTCCTGTGTCACTTCCTGGTTCTAATCTCCTCTTGGCTCTGCGGCCATTTTGTCTGCTCAATTTCGTTGACATTTCCTCTCATCTTATCTCGCCCATCCTCCTCGTGGCCCTTTGCGGCCATCTTGTCTCTGTGCCTTTTTTCCTTTTTTTTCCACTGTCCCTTTAATGCCTCAAACATTCTCTCGCTACCGACCACACCCGTAACGTTTGTTCACTGCTCCCTTCACGTCACAGTCCCGCTTCCTGTGTTTTGAACAGTAATCAACTAAATACGATGTTGCCCCTTTAATTCCACTAGACATCTCCCCTTTGCCTCCCTTCTCATCTCCTACACAGTGGCTTCTGTGCTCTGTAGATAAGACTCGATTTCCAAAACAAAAACCGTGCCGCTCTGCCTGTCCCAAAACACACTATTACAGCTGGCGTTCTCTCTGTCGCTACTTATTTACGGATGCACTATCTGTTCGTTTTTATTTGGCTTAAAAGATCAAAACAACCGTGTGTGCACAATGAACTCGCATCTTTCTCCGGAGCGCTGTTTCTCCTACAGCGCTGGTTCGCCTCCTGACCGCTCGACTCGCCGCCCAGGGCTGGCCGGCCTTGCTCGATCATGATTCTCCCACACACGATGACTGTTGTTCACTGTGAGCCCATTATTGAAAAAGTCTTTTTCCGTTGTTCTTATCTCTTGCAAATCCGGCTGTCATCGGCAACCAACTGTTAGATCCTGATCAATCTGGCCAGTATCACGTCTTCTTGTGTTATCCTCTCTCCATCCAATTCCTCTACGTTGTGTAATTTTAATGGTCCTGACGTCTCAGATACTGGCTGAGATAATCCTTATCTCTCCCCGTTAGTGCAATCCGCAAACCATAATAATTCTCCACCTTCGTAAGAATTCGACACTTTGACACAGCGTAATACCTTATAAGGAGAAGAGTTGTTTATTGATATAAACAGAAGCCTCAGCCCAGATGTTATCCGATTGTATTTTCATTGCTATCGTCTCTGCTGTTATTCAGTCCAATAGTGGTCAGGCCTGGTCGTTAGCCTGAACCCTCCTCGTGTTAGCCGAAGCTAATGTGATGATGTGTCATTCTCCCCCCCCCCCCCCCCCCCCCCCCCCCCCCTTCGTGATGAGAGGAGAGAGAGTCTCTTCTGGTTTCTTCCCTCTTAGTCTTAGTCAGATTTTAGTCTGCCCTACCCGGACACTGTCAGCTTTATAGGATCTTCGTCATAGCTATGATAGCCCACCCCTTTCTGGTTGTCATGTGCCGCGCTGTCATGACAACTGCTAATAACCGTTCACACATTAAAATGCAGTTTCTACTGTTTCATTAAGATGAACCCCTCTCCCTCGCTCTGGGCCCACACTCGCTATCAGTGTTGTGTCTTAGATCGGAATTCAAAACAAACACCCTCCTAACGCGGCCTGTGCCTGTGAAACCACTGGTTCCACCACCGTCTAACCCGTGATGATAATGGTATTACCCTCTTAAAGCGTCTCTTTATATCAGTCTATAAACCAAATATACATTGAAAAAACACAGTTTTCTCTCACCCAGACCATCACATTACCCCCACCATGCTTAAGCGATGGTGTCAGGCACTCTTCCATCAGGGTGGGGGGTCAGACCTCCAACACCATCACCCTGAGCATCGGGTCCCCCCAGGGCTGTGTTCTGAGCCCCTTGCTGTACTCACTCTACACACACGACTGTGTGGCCAAGTTCAGCTCCAACTCCATAGTGAAGTTCGCAGACGACACGGTGGTGGTGGGGCTGATCTCGGACAACGACGAGAAGGCCTACCGGGAGGAGGTTGAGGTACTGGAACGCTGGTGCCAGGACAACAGCCTGCTCCTGAACATTGGTAAAACCAAGGAGCTGATCGTGGATTATAGGAGAGGACAGCAGGAGACGCACACACCACTGATGATTAACGGGGCTACCGTGGACAGGGTGAGCAGCTTTAAGTACCTGGGGGTCCACATCTCAGAGGACCTGACATGGTCAACACACATAGACACAGTAGTAAAGAAGGCGAAACAGCGTCTCTACCACCTGAGACAGTTAAGGAAGTTCAGAGTATCGGGGAAGATACTCCAGTCCTTCTACTCAGGAGCTGTAGAGAGCATCCTGACCGGAAACATCACTGCCTGGTATGGAAACAGCACGGCACAGGACAAGAAGGCCCTACAGAGAGTGGTGCGCTCAGCCGAGCGTACCACGGGTATTGCACTACCCCCCCTGCAGGTTCTATACAACAAGAGGTGCAAATCCAGAGCCTGCAGGATAATGAAAGACCCTCACCACCCCAATAACAGCCTGTTTCAGCTGCTGAGGTCAGGCAGACGCCTGCGAACCCCAGCTACTAGGACAGAGCGGCTTAGGCTCAGCTTCTTCCCCCAGGCCATCAGAGCCATGAACAATGAACATTGAGTGCTCAGAACATTGAACTATCCACACACAAGCACACATGAACACACACACGACACGCACGCTGTGCACGCTCACACACGAGCAGCCACTTAACACTTTAACATGAGCGGGCACACACTCATGTCGCACACACGCACACTTATGGCCAAAGGAAAGGACACTTTAAATTAGAATAACAGGAACAGTGTATTGCACTACCAAAGCTAACTAGCATGTCCCATATGCTCTGTAAATAACTATGTACAGATACCGAGATGTCACTCCATGTTACCTGTTACCTGTTTACTGCACAATGTTGTTTTTTCATTTTTTGATTCTATTATATGTTGTACCACTGTATTGCACATCGTTGCGGGCAAGACCACCCGCATTTCATTGTATACCTGTATGCCGTGACAATTAAAACTCTTGACTTGACTTGACTTGATCATCTTTTCATTTGTTCTGCATCTCACAAATGTTCTTCAGTGTGATCCAAACACCTCAAACTTCGATTAGTCTGTCCATAACACTTCTTTCTAATCTTCCTCTGTCCAATGTCTCTGTTATTTTGCCCATATTAATCTTTTCCTTTTATAGGCCAGTCTCCGATATGGCTTTTTCTTTGCCACTCTGCCTAGAAGGCCAGCACCCAGAGTCGCCTCTTCACTGTAGACGTTGACACTGGCGTTTTGCGGGTACTATTTAATGAAGCTGCCAGTTCAGGACCTGTGAGGCGTCTTATTTCTCAAACTAGAAACTCTAATGTACTTGTCTTCTTGCTCAGTTGTGCACTGGGGCCTCCCACTTCTCTTTCTACTCTGATTAGAGCCTGTTTGCGCTGTTCTCTGAAGGGAGTAGTACACTGTTGTAGGAAATGTTCAGTTTCTTGGCAATTTCTCACATGGAATAGCCTTAATTTCTATAAGAACAAGAATAGACTGTCGAGTTTCATATGAAAGTTCTCTTTTTCTGGCCATTTTGAGAGTATAATCAAACCCACAAATGGGATGCTCCAGATACTCAACTAGCTCAAAGGAAGGCCAGTTTTATAGCTTCTCTAACCAGCAAACCC
Organism: Notolepis coatsorum; assembly: GCF_963971535.1. Classification (NCBI taxonomy): domain Eukaryota; kingdom Metazoa; phylum Chordata; class Actinopteri; order Aulopiformes; family Paralepididae; genus Notolepis; species Notolepis coatsorum. The sequence continues at coordinate 95,074,643 of NC_140172.1, read as the reverse complement.
GTTTTCAGCTGTGCTAACGTAATTGCACAAGGGGTTTCAAGGTTTTTCGAATCATCCATTCGCTTTCTAACGCGATTAGCAAACACAATGTACCATTAGAATACTGGAGTGAGGGCGGCTAAGTGGCGCAGTGGGCAAGGCACTCGCCACTAACGCAGGAGATGCTGGGTTCGAGCCCAGCTCTCTGCGTTGCTACCGGCTTGGCTGGTCGTTCATACTAACACAATTGGCAGTGTTAGGGGTGGGAAAGCCGGTGGGTGGGGATTGGACGTTGTGGACAGCGACTCCTACAGGTCGGTTGGTGCGCCTGTACAGCAGAATCAGGAAGTATCGGGGCAGCGTGAGCCTCCCACGCGTTACTCCTCGCCACTGAGAGATTGCGCTGTTTAGGTGAAAAGATGCGACAGCTGCCTCCTCGTGTACCGGAGGGGACACGTGATGCAAGGCTTGGTCCTCACTGCAGCAGCCCAGTGGGAGGCATAGTCTAGCAACGTTCGAGACAGGGGAGGGAGAATTGAAGGGAGAATTGGCGAGGCGAAAATTGGGATGGGAGAAAAATAGAAAAATGAGAAAAAGTGGATAAAAAAAAAAGAACACTGGAGTGATGGTTGCTGGAAATGGGCCTCTATACACCTATGTAGATATTCCATTATCCCATTCCATGCCAATCACGATGATAGTCGCGTTAACTCGCCATCGCTTGCATGCCAATCACGAGTATAGTCGGGTTTTAATCGTTATTTCTTTTATTAGCGATATCCATTCATTTTCATCCATCCAACCTGATGTTATCGTTGGGAATGGGTCTGAGCTCGCAAAAGGGCAAATACCGCCGCCTATCGTCTCCCGGATGGTATTGCACATCATTGGATTGGATAGGCTGGGTATGTGCATCAGAAAAAAAACTCCGGTCCGGGTTTCCCTTCTCGGGCATGCAGCTGGATACTATTGCATTGACTGGGGGGACTGGAAGCAGCTTGGATTATGTGTTTTGGACTATAACGTTGGATCAATGGACGCAATCGATATTTGGAATGGCGATCAGGAATTGGATTAATCTTTTTGCATGACATCAGATGTGAGGTAAGGCCTTTATGTTACGAATCTTGGGGTAATCAGATGTTCCTTTCTCCGCCATCGGAGCGTGTGTGAGCTTAGCGTCGACCGAAGTACGGAGAAGCGATTTTTCAGAGCCCGCTTCTCTTCGTGCATGAGGACACATATACTATCGATAATCTAGTGTTTATTTGAAAACGATTTATAAATCAAGCGACAAATGGCACGCTTTCGAAGGAAATACATTTAAGCTCGATTTGCTGGAGTTTATTGAGATGAGACAGAACGCCCTAGAAATATATTGATATTCATCACGGTATAAAATGGAAATGTACAGTATGTATGAAAAAATTATCTGTTTCGTGCATGTTGACTGGAAGCAACTCATTGACGATCACTGGGTTATTTAGATCTATTGCTATTATATTTGATATGTTTTATGCACTCACAAATAAGTCCTATTCTCCATTGGATATAGCGTTGGCATGGAAGGGCCATCAGCAGAGGGCGCTGTTGACCCGGAATGAGTTAAAAACCAGACGTTTGCAGCTAGAATAGTCATTTACTACATTAACAATGTATAGAGTGTATTTCAGATTAATTTAATGTTATCTTCATTGAAAAAAAACAGTGCTTTTCTTTAAAAAATAGGGACATTTCGAAGTGACTCCAAACTTTTTAACGGTAGTGTATATATTAACAAATTGTTCTAAATAGATAATTATGATAAGTTTGGACCGGAAAAAGGTACCGTTGGTTACCGGAAAAAGGTACCGTTGGGTACCGCTATCGATTCACAGGTACCGGTATCGGTTCAAATGTGAATGGTACCCAACCCTATCCCAACTATCTGATAATGGTAACAAAAATTTGTTTGCGACTACAGAGTGTATTGACTATAAACAGTTATACATTTGTCAGTACCTCCCCCGGCAGAATATCAAGACACCTGTGTTGACATTCTGGAGCATCTGTTTCTTTGTTTTTGAGCTCCAGAAATCTGAGATTCAGGCTTTAAAATAAGTACGTCGTCAGATCAACATGTCTAGGCATGTTCCATTAGAACAAATATATGGTACATATTATGGTTTTGCCTTGTCTTTTGTATGAGTTTGGCAGTCTGAAATGTTATTTAGGTGCTGTGGGGGAAAATGACATACTGTAGATCCTCCTATCGGCCATTTGGCCAGGGTTTGAAGTCTTCGGATGAACATCTGGCGGGCTGTCACAGAGCAACAAGAACATTATTAGGAGGACTGTGGCATCCAGGCTCTGTGGGCAGCCATGAAGGGGATCTCAAGGACTGTGTGACAACGGTATGAACAAAGCTGCTCTTAATTACCGGAGACCCAACCCAGATACAAAGATACAAAGTCCTGCGGTTCAGCCAGAACAGAACGCGAGCCATCAGACTCCTGAACAACTGCTAAAGACTTTTTTTCCCCCTCTTGTATATGGATGAATATTTGTCTGTGGTGTCTATGTAATATGCCTATATGTCCTGGGCTATGTTATTTGCGTGCTGACCTCTCCTAAAGTAATTTCCATGGAAATGGATAATGAAATGTGTCATATCGTGCCTAAACAAGCTGTTCACAATTATTGCAGTTTGTGTTGTCGCATGCGCGGGTTGACAATCAATTAGCTGTGCTTTTTGGAGCAAGGAACATTGCTTAAATCATGTACTGCCCAGTTTTGTAAAACTATTTTACTTGGGTGTGGGGTAGCCAGGCAGGGAAATAAGTAAGGGATAATGTATAGCTACGAGGTCATTGTCGCAAAATAATTGACCGACACAGAGTTTAGAACACAGAGGCGCCTCGCCGAGGTGTTCTTTAAACGTAGTGAAGGTCATTTATTTTGCGACAATGACAGAGTATAGGCTATACATTATCCCGCTTATTACATGGCTAACTTACTAACAATATACCTAATTCATTTTACACCATCGACAAGACGAGATCAAATGCAGACGCAGTTCTGTTCCGGCAGCCGGCAGGTCTGAGGTCTGATTGCACTGATGACTGAGTGCAGCTGTGCATATGCTGAGCAGCTTTCATGACTGCGATCTGTGTGTCAGTGGGCTTGATTGGTCCAGCTGCGCACAGCGGTCATTATTGCTCGGCAGAGGTCCGTTATAGAGTAATAACGGACCTCTGACGAGCGCTATTGACCAATCACAATCAAGCATTTCGGCGAATGTTAAAACGCCATATAATAAATAATTTATAACATAGTTTTATAAAACTGTGTGCTGTACCTTCCAAAATGGTGTGTTCCCTCATCGTTGTCAGTGTAAGGATGCAGCCCAATTACACTGTGATGTGACATGTTTTTGAATGTAATTTCTTCTGAGAGAATTGTCATGATCTGACTTTTATTCCAAATGGTCTATTTTTATTGTTTAATTGGTTAATTTTTTAAATTATGTCTATCCGATTAAATAAATACATATCACTGATGATTGTCTTTCTTAAAGGTCCCATGTCTTATAAATTGCATTTTCCAGTGTTTAGCATTGTTTTCTAGCAACGTGGGGTTGTATCAATGGGGTCTGTGTCTCTAATTCTCATTTTGGCTCATCAGTCCAGTCTCGAGTTCACGAGATCCTCCCTCACTGAACTAGCCATTCTGATTTGACTCTCTTGCTGACGTGAATAAGGCACTGGTTGTAGTCACCGCCCAAAATCAACAATTCGCTCAACAACAGAGCGAGTGGAAATACTGACACTTCCTCAAACGGGTTGACGTGCGCGGGTGCCGACAGAGAGAATCAACAATTCGCTCAACAACGGAGCAGTGGGAATAATGTGGAAGCGGTCTCCCTGTCCCTGACTCTCTCCACGGTCTACCTGCATTTTACACACAATCGCAGTCGAGCCGCTCACACAGCGCACACGGGCGCACGGAGCGATGTATCCTCTCTCTCTCTCTCTCGCTTGCTCGTTCTCTCTCTCGCTCTCTCTCTCTCTCGTATACATGTATCACGCTGTGTTGGTGACTGTCACTCAAAGCGCTTATGGGCGGAGCCCAGCCCAAAACAGCTTGAAATCTTGAAGTGGAAAAATTCTGCTTTAGAGTACACAAAACAATGAATACAAAAAAAAAAAAATTACTTACAGATGTGTTCCATAGACTCACAGGAATTGTGTAACATTGCCCAAATAGTGAAAGGAATAGCAAAACATGGGACCTTTAAAACCACATGCCGTTGTATGGATCCATAACAATATACCCCCCAGCCCTGGCCTGCCCTCCACCCTGGCTCTGCAATGCACACCACCTCGCGGCAATAGGAGGCTCATCTTTGACCCCTTTGCGTCGATTTGCGTGCGGTCTCAACGCCGAGAGGGACGGCGTGGCTCTTGGTCAAATCCATAAATATCCGGGTTGGGTGTCAGAAGAAGGCTAAGTAGTCAAGCCCACAGGGGGAGGATGTTCCACATTAGGGGAACGGGGTCAGCAGAGGTCCTAATTCCGCCGGGAGGGGGGTCGCACCGCGGTGAAGTGTTTTACACTGAACTACGGCCTCCCCGTCAGACTAACTAGGTATCAGCCAGAGTCTCCGGTTGCACCCCAAGGTGACACTTATATTCTTAAGGGTCCTCGGTTGACTTTCTCCCGAGAGCGTTGGAGGCCAAGAAGCCATGCGCTCGGGGTTCTTGTACGTTTGCAGCCGTTTCTTTTAAAAGAAAAATCAGAAACAATGTATGATTCAATACAGGCTTTCTTTGTTTCGCAGACGAAGAATACACACACACACACGCACACGCACACACACGCACACACAAGAAGTCTGCCACTCACTATAGCCACAGTCTGCTATTCCAAAGCATCAGGATAAAAACCACTATGGGTGTAATGATTTGGAGAGCAAAGCCTTTGCCTCAAGCAGTGTTCTGATGAAGTTTGAGAACTTGAAACCACTGGAGTGTGCCGCCTTGAAGCCTTTTCTCTTACTGCAATGGTTCCTTCCCTTTCCCTCCTGAAATTAAATTGGGCAATGTGGGGATTAGGAAATTAGGTGTCCTAAGTAATTTGTTTTTTTATATATATATATATATATAGTCATAGTAACCATACACACATACCACACCACATTGTATATTTATATTATACACATAATTGCAACATGCTCATAGCTGCCTCCAAACCGAAACATGTTCGTAAACATAGACACGGATGTAAATGTAAAAATGTGACATGGAGGGCTGGAAGGTACACCAAATACCCAGACACAAATAATGGATCCTCATCACACACCAACATCAACAATATACACGCATCAGAAAGCCATACCTGTACATTTTAACTCGATCCAAACAGTGTTCCCTGCAATTTTTCATCTTATAATTGATTGCCGTTAGAGTGTACACTTTGAGCTTTGGTGTGTTGATGTAGTTAATTGAAACTGGCTGATTAACAAGCATGGTATTATATCCGATCCGCTCAACAGAAGTTAACCTCCATATTGAACAGATCATCTACTTAATCCCTGCTTCTTCTTTTTTTGTGTCCTGCAGCAAAGGATGATGGGAGCGTGGCCGTCGCCCTGGGTTACACGTCACACCTGATCCTGATGATCTCCTGCTTCCTGCAGATCCCTCTCAGATACCCTGTCATTCACAAGGGCTCACGGTCCTCCATCAAGGACACGATCACCGACAAGCTCACAGAGAAGGAGAGAGAGTGAGTAGTTTGTCATGAGGTTTCTTTCTTTCTTTCTTTCTTTCTTTCTTTCTTTCTTTCTTTCTTTCTTTCTTTCTTTCTTTCTTTCTTTCTTTCTTTCTTTCTTTCTTTCTTTCTTTCTTTCTTTCTTTCTTTCTTTCTTTCTTTCTTTCTTTCTTTCTTTCTTTCTTTCTTTCTTTCTTTCTTTCTTTCTTTCTTTCTTTCTTTCTTTCTTTCTTTCTTTTTTTCTTTTTTTCTTTTTTTCTTTTTTTCTTCCTTTCTGAAGAGGTGCTCAGTCATGTCACTCAGGACTCTAGAGCTGCGGTGAGAGTGTTGCTGATCAGCCCTCTTTCTCATCCGATTGAACCGGTAACCAAAACAATAATGAACAGGAAATATTTGTTAAGATATAGTACCACCATTTCCTGAATTGGGTAATTCAAGAATAAAGGTCTAGTGTATTTCAAGTGTTGTTTTATTTGTCACATAATATGCTTGGTTCTGTATGAGCCCCCTCAGATTGTGCTTCATGCAGTAAAAAGAATAAAGGCCAAACACTATACAGAATATACAAACTAAAGTACAACTCTGATAAGTGAAGTCCAAAATGCAAACAATAAAGTACAAATGCAAGCTTTTAAAAATGCAAAACATGCATGAATGAGGTAGGGATGTTATGCAAATATTTTTGTAATAAATACATACAAATATGGTGTAGTGTTGAAAGTGTTTAAAGTGTCTAAAGTGAATGTTACGGTGAGTGTTTAAAGTCAGTGTGTGGATGTGTGTTTATTTTATTCCTACCTATTTTATTACAACTCTGATAATCAATACTGGAACCACATAGAATAACTTTGTACTGCTATACAGAACTAGAACCTGGGAGGTTGTTGTTCCTCTCAAGGCAGTATGTTGGCTATTATGTGTTTAAGTCTTTGAGGGACATATCCAAGCTTTTGAGCTCTTGCCAGTTCAGATAGTGAACGAGGGAGTGTTAAAACATATTACGTTTAGTCTCAGCCACGGAAAAGCTTGTACTTGCATGTTTTTGAAGGTGTGCCAAGTTTTTGGCTGATAGACCGAAGATGGCATCCTTAATTGAAAACAGTTGATGAAATGACTAGAATAGTCCTTAAGTATTCAGTATGTCCTAAAGACCCTCACAATCTCTTGAAACAATGCTTTAATCAAAAGAACAGGCACATTGGAACTATTTTCTGAGAAGGGCTGCTGGGTTAGATCACAAATTTTACACAGCAGTGCTGAACGCAGTAGACTTAGCCTTGAATGAGACCTGAAGCTTTAATCACACGCCACACAAATAACACTTGTTTCATAAGGATTTAATATATGCCTGATGCATATTCAACAGAGTTACATTAATGGCATTACATTTATGGGAACATTTATAAAAATGTAGGTGCAATAAAGTGAAGCTGATGAAGCTGATGAAGCTGATGTGCCATTTTTTAACAGCACATAGTACACCACAAAATGTCCACAACTCAACTAGGGCTGTCTTAAATACTTCGAAGCTTCGAAGCTTCGTTCGATGGCACAAGCTTCGAACATTACAAAAAAATCAAAGTTAAAAAAAAATTTAATAAAAAATTTAAAAAAATATTGTTAAATTTTTTTTTTACTTCGATTTTTGTGTGTGTGCGCATGGGGCCATTGGGTGGGGCCGGGGGACAAATACACTGGAGGAAAGTAACCCAGCTCAGCACTGCCCAAATTATATCATCACTATTGCCTGTTTGAAGGATATCATCCTCAAACACATATACACCTACATGCCTTGTAGAATTCCACACATAAGAAAGAAAGATACTGGGATGAATAAACAAAATAGGAAATAAAATGTAGAAAATGCATGCAATACATAAATAAATATGAATCTCCATATATGAAATAGAACATTTAGATAAGGTGGTACTGAGATGTTTTGGTGAGTTCTTTGTTTTTTTGTGGAAGTAGCCCTTCTTAAAAATGCATGAACATTCACTGATAATTGGTCTGTAGTGGAGTCTACAAGGTCTACATTGCCGGACCATGTAGAATCCGGACCTTGTACACTGACATAATTATGTGCATAGTTTAGTCTACACAGGCTGTAACTGAGGGGTACAATTCCCTGACTGTATTACTAGATATGATACTTACTACCACTACCTTTGTACTTAATATTCGGCCACCCAGTACTCGGCATAAATATATTATGATGAACACTGTCACGTAGATGAAACGGATCCAACACAAATGTACGAATTAGAAATAGGTCTTTATTTCTACACAGCGATGGTGTGTAGAGCAAGCACTTAATCAAATCAATCACATTTATGAATGGGAATTAGTATGCACTTTTATGGCAAGAGTATTCGTCGGTATATCAATAGAGAATGTCCAATCTCTGAAGGCGCAGGTGGTACATATACGACCTGGAATAGTTAAGGAATAACAGCAATGATACTTTAATGATTATAGACTGGATACACTAGGGGGGGGTTAATCCGGTCGCTTGTAAGCCGACAGGAGTAGGAAGGGGGGGGGGGGGTAGAGTCCGGCTGCCTCATCCGGCCAAGGGTATCCCAGGTGAACCCACTGTAGTGCCGTTCAATGCGCCGGCGATCCTTGGACCGCAGATGAAAGCAGATGGACTCTTTGTGGGCCGGCGTCCTCCGGTCCACGGAGGAGAGACGTGAAGCGACCTCGTCTTGCAGAGCGTCTCCTCACCTTGCGTCCTCTCCAGGGGGGGGGGTTCCAACACACGGCAGTGTCGGGGGTCTTTATCCATGGAATAATCAACGTATACAAAGCATAATCCGTGCCTGGGAAGGCGGGCTGTCGTCGGTAGAATAATCCGGTATACAGGTCCACTCGCTCGTCGGCTCTGGGGCTCCTCGGGTGCAATCTCACATGGGGTCGATCATCCTGGATAAACAGCCAGTTTTCTGCCCGAAACGATGGGGTGCTGACTACGGTAGTATTCTCACCGTACGAAGCACTATATATTAACAGACTATTATTAGCTTAATAGACTACGTCCAACTCGACGATATAGTGCCAAATATGACTATTCAAATATTAATATACACGATGTCTCAATACCGATGGTAGGCCGAACTTGGCCTTACTCCCACACGTGGCGTCGCGGGGAGGCTTTACGTCTGTGACTCTATTGGAGGGTAAGAAACTGGACTGAAAAGGAAGTCCTACTTTAGTAGCGCAGTATATATACGCACTATGAACAAATAGTCCCATTAGTGGTGCGGTAGCCAGATTCCTACGCGGAACTAGGACTTGTTCGTACATGTTGAGCGGTACGTTTGAACTGGGTCTGGGGGGTATGGCAGCCTGGCACCAAGGTCTCGACCAATAGTAGAATGGAGACTATTATGGGATGTTCAGTAGGCTAGAATGGATATTCAATGCATATTGTACAAGGAATATACAAGGGATATCAAGGAATATTAGAGAATATACAAATACAATTAAATATATATATATAAATAAATATATATATTCGGTTTAATCTGGCCCTTCACAACAGCCACCCCCTGATTGGTCCCAGACCTAATCAGTTAAGCAGAGACAGATTAATCGCGTTGTCTATTTACACATAAGGGTTTGCTGTAGGGGTCAGTCAACTTCACAAAGTCATAGGGTTATAGGGTCATGGTCATCATCGATTGTGTCTGGGAGTCGGGGCAGTTCTATGAGCCTCGCCACGGGACGGGTGTAAGTGCGACCCTGGACGAGCACTTCAGCTGCTCGGACCTTGCCGTCGGCACCGGTGATCACTTTGCTTACGCGGCCGGCCGGCCACATAGCTCTGGGCAGTGATTGATCAATAATCATGACGACTGTTCCTTCTGTCAAATTGTCTCTCTCCTTTACCCACTTCTGGCGGGTCTGTAGAGACGGTAGGTAGTGCAGTAGGAAACTGCTCCAAAACTTGTCGGCTAATACTTGGCTGTACCTCCACATTCGTCGGCCGTTCGCTTCTTCAGGCCGGTACATTGTCTGGGGTAACGCGGGATCTAGCCGCCCCATCAGGAGTGTGTTGGGGGTAACTGGGTCGATATCCGCCACATCACTGGAGACATATCCGAGGGGCTTCGAGTTAAGTACTCCCTCAATCTCCGTGAGGACTGTCATTAGGACTTCTTCCGCCACAGTCTGGGCCCCAAGTACTGCGTACAGGGCTGTCTTTATGGAGCGCACTTCTCGTTCCCAAGTGCCACCGAAGTGGGGTGCGTTTGGGGGGTTGAATTGGAAATCAACCTGTGCTGGAGCGAGGTGGGTCTTAAGTTCTGGGCCCATAGCTTGGAAGCTCTCTCTCAGCTCTCTTTCGCCGCCTTTGAAGTTTGTCCCATGATCGGACAATAGGGTAGACGGTCTTCCTTTCCGTGATGTGAATCTACGGAAGGCCATAAGGAATGAGTCTGTGCTCATGGTCGGGAGAAGCTCGATGTGTATCGCTCTGGTGGTCATGCATTTGAATACAATACCCCACCGCTTCTCGGTTCCTCTTCCTTTCTTTATGTGCAGCGGGCCAAAGCAGTCCATACCCGTTGAGTGGAATGGCTTGTCACCGATTCGGAGGCGACATGGAGAAAGGTCAGCCATCCTTGGTATGCTGGGCTGCGCGCGCCACTTGCGGCAGTCTAGACATGTTCGCTGGACGCGTCGTACCGCCTCTCTTCCTTGTAGGATCCAGTAACGACGTCTGATTTCCGCGAAGACTCTTTCTGCTCCTGCGTGATGTACATCCTCATCGTATTTCTTTATAATCAGCTCTGTGACCTTGTGTCGGCTGTTCAATACGATCGGGTATTTAATGTCATCCGGTAGATTGGGGGCTCTGCGTAGGCGACCACCCACTCTGATGAGGGTATGAGCGTCGCTCTCGGGGGCCAGATGAATTAATCTGCTGTCGGATGGGACGGGCTTTCCTCCCTGTAGACAGGCCAATTCATCGGGGAACGAGTCTCTCTGGGCTCGCTGCAGTAGAAGCAATTCTGCTTCCTCGTAGTTAGCTGCTGACATATCAGCGGGGGACTTGCACTCCGGGTGGTACCGCAGGAATGTTCTTTGTTGTGCACTCTCTATGGACGTGCAATCGTCTATGTTAGGGTCGGTGGAGGCTACGGTGCTCAATCCACAGAACACAGACTTCTTATTTTCCACCTCCTCTGGACTTGCTTCCCTCGGGATAGGCATGGGCCACTGTCCTTCCGGGAGTCTTAGGAATGCGGGGCCGTCACTGTAGACATTGCGACGGGTGAGGTCATCTAGGGGCATTCCCCGGGTGATGACGTCAGCTGGGTTCTGTTTTGTATCAACGTAGCGCCACTCTGTTTCTCCGGTTAACTCTTCGGTTAATTCTTGAATCTCGGTGACTCTGACTCCCACGAAGACTTTGTACTTGCATGAGTCCGATTTGATCCAGGCGAGTACTGTCGTGGAATCTGACCACAGGATTGTTCTAGACACCGGTATGGTGAGCTCACGTTGGATGAGCGTGGCTAGGTGCGCTCCGGCTAGGGCTGCGCAGAGCTCTAGGCGTGGGATAGATTGTTGCTTGCGTGGGGCTATTCTCGAGCGGGCGAGGACAAATGCTGTGTAGATCTCTCCCCCCTTTTCTTGGGCCCGCAAGTAGGCTACTGATCCGTATGCGACCTCTGAGGCGTCACTGAAGACGTGTAAGTCCATTTTACATGTCTCTGGCCTCACCGTGGGTGGGAAGTAGCTTCGGCGCATATTAACGCCTGGGAGTGAGTGGAGCTCCATCTCCCACTCTCTCCAGGTGGATGCAAGGTGTGCGGGAATGGGGTCGTCCCAGCCCTGGTCCTTGTCCCACAATGCTCGTACAATCATTTTTGCCCTGGTGGTGTACGGTAGAATACATCCTAGCGGGTCATATTGTCGGGCGAGTGTTGTGTACACACTCCGTCTGGTGGTCGGCGCCTCCGCCGGCCTTCCCTGCGCCGTAGTCAGGGGCTTGTGTCTGTAGTGAAGCGAATCTGTTTTGAATCGCCACACCAATCCCAGGGTCATCTCCTGGGCTTCTCCCGGGATTGTAGCCATCCAGGTCTCGCTGCTGGCTGCCTTGTCCTCGGAGGAGAGGCTGCGCAGTACTTGCGGATCGCTGCTGGCCCACTGCCTGAGATCAAAGCCGCCTTTTGATCAATGAGGCGCGGAGTTTAATCAGGAGAGCCTCGGCTTCTTCCTGGGTTGAAAGGCTTTGTAGACAGTTGTCTACGTAGAAGCTGTTCTTTACGCTGTGTCGGACCTCTTCGTCCGCTGCTGGGTCCTCTGCTACATGTTTCTGTGGTGCAAATGTAGCACAGCAGGGGCTGCACGTCGTTCCGAAGGGGAGGACTTCCCATTGGTAGATGGCTGGGTGCTCATCTCCTGGCTTCTCTCTCCATAGGAACCGTAACAGGGGCTTGTCCTCCTCTACTAATCTCACCTGCAGGAACATTCCTTTAATGTCCCCGCTGATGGCCACCTTTTCCTGGCGGAAGCGGAGTAGAACGCCGAGTAGGGAGGGGCCGAGTGTGGGACCGGGCAGTAACTCTTTATTCAGATTTTGGGATCCGATCTGGTAGCTGCAGTTAAATACTATGCGGTCTTTACCGTTGTGATGGACCTTGTGGTGAGGCACGTACCACGATTCAGTGGTCTGGTCAGCCTCTTTTATGTCCATCTTTGTGACGTGTCCCGCTGTGATGAGCTTCTCAATCTCAGCGCGGTATACACTCTCTTGGGCGGGGTTCTTGGCTAAGCGCCGCTCCGTGTTCAGCAGGTACCGTTCTGTGGCGTCTGTCTTGGCGTGGAAAGTAGGCATTCCTTCTCGCCGCAGGAGTGGCGTGGCGTATCTCAACACGCCGTTGACCGGGACTCTCTTGGTCCCTGTCTTGAGGAGGTGAATGGCGTAAATGTCATCTTTAGAGCGAATGTCTTTCTTTCCGTTCTTAAAGGGCATTTGTTCCAAGGTCCATAACCGCTCTACGTGTTGCAGGAGTGCGGTTTCTCCCTCTGTGACTCGGGAGTGGAGACATCTAGTGGCTGTACTTCGGTTGAGAGATTTGGCGAGCGGGCCTTGGAGAGTCCATCCCAAACGGGTCTCGACTGCTGCAGGACAGCCTCGGGGTCCGGTATGAACCCGGTCTATCGGGACAATGAGGTCTGCATGGTCGGAGCCTATCAACAGGGTCGGCATAGCATTGTCTATGAGCGGGATCGGTAACTTGCGCAGATGTGCATATTTCTCCATCAGCTTGGCGACGGGGTATGTGTACCGCGACAGTCCTATTTCTTGGCTGGTGAAAGCGTCTGTAATCTGGTACCGTCGCTCAGGCTGGCCGCTTGCTGCGATAGGGAATGAGACATTCTCGCCCTTTATCGTCTTCAAATCTCGTCTTATTGTCCGAATTGTCATTTGGGTTTCGCTTCCCCGCAGCCCTAGCTGGGCCGCAGCGGAGGCGAGCAGAAGGGTCTTCTCTGACCCGTCATCGAGGACGGCGTAAGTGTCCAGGACTTTATTCTGGTAGCTTAGTGTCACACGCACTACTTTTAGGAGTACTCGGGCTCCACTGCTGCTGGCGGGATCGATGTACATGACGCTCGCTTTGCTGCTGGATGGTGCGGGTGAAGGGCGCCGTCTGTTACTGTCGTGAAGTATGTCCAGATGGGCTCCATCGCACTTGGTGCACCTTTTCTTTAAGCGGCATTCGGCTGCCATGTGTGAGCGCGCACAGCGAAAACAGCGCTTGTTGGACTTTATCCATTGACTTGCTTCCTCCGCGTTCAGCTTGGGGAAGGAGTCACATTGCGCTAGCCAGTGTTCTTTCTCACAGTAGGGGCACACTATCTTCCACTTCTCCGTTCTGGAGGGGGTACTGTGGCTCCTGCTGCTCGGTACTGACTCCGATTGGTGCATCACAGTCACCGATCTTCTTCCATCATTTAGTCGTCTGGTTCCTTCTCTGGAGCCAGGGGTGCTCCGTCCGAATGTATCTAGCCGTAGGCTGCTGACTTCTCTCGCCAGGAAGTCTGCTAGATCGAGGAGGTTCGGTTCGGGGCCATTCGGGTCTCGGTGGTCTCTCTGCCGCCTAAAACGCTCCTGTCGAGCGGGCGGCAGCTTCTCCAAGATCCTTTCCACATTTGAGTTGGCGTAAAGTTCATGCCTCCCCTTCTCTCTCTGCGCTCCCAACATCCCTACCAGGGACTGCACTCTGATGGACAGGTCGTCCAGTGCTCGATTGTCTATTGCTGGGGGTAAGCGGTCGATGTGTCGGATCTCCTGGATCACGTAATCCCATATGCGCCCATACCTCTGGTCCAATGCTACCAGCGCTGCTGTGTATGGGGTGGTGGAAGTCGCGTAGGCGAGCGCTATATTATGTGCGCGGGGTACCTTTAAGTGCTTCAGTAGGATGGCGTATTTATGGCGTTCATCCAATACATCCACCAACATGGTCTCCAGACACATGCGGAGTTCTGTATACTGGGCCCGGTTCTCTTGGGTGAAGTCGGGTACCATAGGCGTGCCAATGTATGACGCTGACTGTGGATACATCGGCGAGCGTTGGGGGAGAGGCCTCCTAGGCGAGTCTCCTCCCGCTCCTTGGTATGGGCTGGTACCGGCAGTGTACCATGGCCCGCTTGTCCAGGTGCTGTTCCTCGGTGCGGGTCGTGCGTCGTGCTCACCCGGGTATAGAGTCGGGGGTCTGTAGCGCAGCTCCGCGGGAGTATAGCCTGGGCTGTACCGGACCTCCTGGTCCGGTAGAGTACTGTGCTGTCGTCGGGCGTGGTTCTCCTCCTCTTCCTCTTCGTCTTCAGTTAGGTCATCCAGTGCTTGTAGTCTCTGGTTTAGCCTCTCCACAGGATATGCTGCTCCTTCCCGGTTGCTAGGTCTCGCTTGGACCGGTGGGGGGAGGTGGTCTGTGGGGGGTATAGACCTCGTCTGTTGGTCAAGTTCAGGGTTGTTTACTCGGCTAGGGGATGCCGCCCTGGAGGTGTGTCTAGACGAGTTCCTGGAGCCTCTGGCGGAGGGAGAGGGTGTTGTCCGTCTGATCAGCTGTTCTATTAGTTGCGCTTGCTGTCTGTCGCGCTCTGCGTCCCGTAGAGCACCAGCAGCTGCTCGCTGGCTGTCTGCTCGGTCTCGGGCCACATTCTCTTCCCTCTGAATGCGTCTTATTTCTAGACGTATATGCTTTTCTTCGCTCCGCTGCTGGATCTGCAGTCGGTCGCGTTCAGCAGCGGCGTTCAGGCTGATGAGGAAGGCCTGCTGTAGGGTCCTCTCTGCCTCGCTGGGAGGAGGCGGTTGTATAGGGGAGCCTTCCCTCGGGGTACTCCTTGCGGAGCCTTGGAGCTCTATCTCCACGGTGCTCTCCCCGTCTTCTTCCGTGCCGAGTTCTCTCTCGGTAGCGTTGTATTCCTCCCGGGACTCATCGGGGACTACTTCTTCAGTACTGGCGGGGTGTGAGGTCATGTCTGGTTCCCACTGGTCCCCACCGTGAACTTGGTCAGTTACATTAGAACCCGTAGGGGCCTCTATGGTTGGGGTAGTCTGGGCGTTGGGGTTAGACATACTTTTACTTTCTAGTTTTACCGCGTTTACTGTTAGTAGAAGACTAGGTTGTTGACTGACAGCGTAAGCCTCTAAGTACTGAGGGAGCCGTCGTTCGCGCTGCGGGCGTTGGTTAGGAGGATCGTTTCGTGGAGTGTTCATCATAGGCCATTTCAATATTAATAACACTATATTAATATTACACTAATTACCATCCGGCTCGAAGGACCAATTGTAACTGAGGGGTACAATTCCCTGACTGTATTACTAGATATGATACTTACTACCACTACCTTTGTACTTAATATTCGGCCACCCAGTACTCGGCATAAATATATTATGATGAACACTGTCACGTAGATGAAACGGATCCAACACAAATGTACGAATTAGAAATAGGTCTTTATTTCTACACAGCGATGGTGTGTAGAGCAAGCACTTAATCAAATCAATCACATTTATGAATGGGAATTAGTATGCACTTTTATGGCAAGAGTATTCGTCGGTATATCAATAGAGAATGTCCAATCTCTGAAGGCGCAGGTGGTACATATACGACCTGGAATAGTTAAGGAATAACAGCAATGATACTTTAATGATTATAGACTGGATACACTAGGGGGGGGTTAATCCGGTCGCTTGTAAGCCGACAGGAGTAGGAAGGGGGGGGGGGGTAGAGTCCGGCTGCCTCATCCGGCCAAGGGTATCCCAGGTGAACCCACTGTAGTGCCGTTCAATGCGCCGGCGATCCTTGGACCGCAGATGAAAGCAGATGGACTCTTTGTGGGCCGGCGTCCTCCGGTCCACGGAGGAGAGACGTGAAGCGACCTCGTCTTGCAGAGCGTCTCCTCACCTTGCGTCCTCTCCAGGGGGGGGGGTTCCAACACACGGCAGTGTCGGGGGTCTTTATCCATGGAATAATCAACGTATACAAAGCATAATCCGTGCCTGGGAAGGCGGGCTGTCGTCGGTAGAATAATCCGGTATACAGGTCCACTCGCTCGTCGGCTCTGGGGCTCCTCGGGTGCAATCTCACATGGGGTCGATCATCCTGGATAAACAGCCAGTTTTCTGCCCGAAACGATGGGGTGCTGACTACGGTAGTATTCTCACCGTACGAAGCACTATATATTAACAGACTATTATTAGCTTAATAGACTACGTCCAACTCGACGATATAGTGCCAAATATGACTATTCAAATATTAATATACACGATGTCTCAATACCGATGGTAGGCCGAACTTGGCCTTACTCCCACACGTGGCGTCGCGGGGAGGCTTTACGTCTGTGACTCTATTGGAGGGTAAGAAACTGGACTGAAAAGGAAGTCCTACTTTAGTAGCGCAGTATATATACGCACTATGAACAAATAGTCCCATTAGTGGTGCGGTAGCCAGATTCCTACGCGGAACTAGGACTTGTTCGTACATGTTGAGCGGTACGTTTGAACTGGGTCTGGGGGGTATGGCAGCCTGGTACCAAGGTCTCGACCAATAGTAGAATGGAGACTATTATGGGATGTTCAGTAGGCTAGAATGGATATTCAATGCATATTGTACAAGGAATATACAAGGGATATCAAGGAATATTAGAGAATATACAAATACAATTAAATATATATATATAAATAAATATATATATTTGGTTTAATCTGGCCCTTCACAACACAGGCCATATTTCAAATAATCTAAATCTTACTTCATTCATTCATCTTCATCTTCTTGATTTGGGGGATTGGTAGTTCCCATGAAATCTGAAGTTGTTCAAACGACAACAGCGATCCACCTTGAATTAATTAATTGGCTGCGTCACAGTCACGAAAGGGGCTACTTAATTCATTAATCCAATCCACTTTATTTATAGAGCACATTTAAAAACAACAAAGTTTACCAAAGTGCTGTACAAGTCCCACAACATAAGATAAAAAAAAAAAAAAAAAAAAAAAAACTTCGAATTAAAATCGAAGCTCGGCCCCGAAGCTTTGATTGCCAAAAAAAGCTTCGAAGGTCAGCCCTAAACTCAACTAAATGCTTTGAATGGCATGGAAATCACTAGAAAAACGTTGGCAATCCTCAAAAAGCACTTGAATGAATGAATGAATGAAAACTTTATTTAACAGATTGCAGAATGGGTACAATACAGTACGGCTCAATACACACAATTGTTAAGAGGATGCAGACCTGAGAAAGACGTTTGTCTTGTTTCCATCAGGGTCCCCCATTTTCAATTCATATAGACATTTATGACATACACAACATACATGACATTTATGGCATAGGGACATATAGGTATTTAGTACTGATACATTTGTGACATAAACGGTATTCAAATATACAGTACTGTTACCCCTAGATCCTGACAGAGTATATACATATGATGGGGAGGGGACTGTACATTAGGAGGGGGTGGGTGGGTGGGAGAGAGATATACATACGGCGGGGTTTTCAATTTGACTTTTGAAAACGTATACAAGCTGTGTTTGAGAGAGGGAAAGTCAAAAGGCGGAGAGAGAGAGTATGGGTGGTACTGCATGGGTGTTTGCAGGGATTCCAGGAGAGGGGCATTTGAGATTGTATACATGTGACCATTACCAAGCCAGATGAGTTTGGACAGGATAAGCTCACTCTGTTTCGCAGGTGGAACAAATCATTATGAGGTGCTCTTTGAAGCTGTTTTGTAGTTGAGTCCCATGGCAACAACTGCAAGTGCCTCTTTTCTGTTAATGTACCCGTTGAGACGGTGCTAGTTTTTACATAATGAAACGCATTGTACAACAGTGACTTCCTGCGCAGTAAATCAGCATGTGGTATAATCTCCTGCCAGTGTCTTGGTTCATCATCCCCTCAGGCTGCAGCCACTGCTCTCACTCAAGTTCAAGTTCAAATTTGTTTATTATTTGTCGGGAAAAAATACAGGATACTTTATAATGAAATGCTTGTTTCTTATGAACCCCTGAGAGTGTGCTACATACAGTAAAGAGAAAGTAAGTAAAAAATTAAGAAGTAAAAAGTAGGTAAAGTCAATATACATATATACAATACAGAGTAAAATGAGTACCAGTGAGGTAGAAAGAACTTGGGGTAGGGTGCAAATGAGGTATTGAATGTGGTGCAAATCTCTTTAACACTTTGATTGCCTAAGGCTAAATTCATGATATACCATCCCTTGCCAGCTCTATTTGTCTATGGAGAAGTTCCCCTTCTTTGCAGGGCTATAACTTTTTAAATTATATTGCTAGATTGCCATTATTAGGGCCCATTCAAGGTCCTATATGTATTGTTCATTGTGTAGCAACGTTAAACTTTTTCATTCACATATTCATAGTAAAATATGGTCTAAAGTATAAGTATGTTTTCATCTCTTTCTGCAGCTTTCTCCAGAACGTGATTTATAGCCCCAAATGCATTATATTGATGATGAAATACAGTTTGGTAGGAATCTGTGCGAGATCAAAAATTTCAATTGGACGTACTTCTAGAAGTTTCTACGTATCATCTGATGATTACCGGATGGGCGGGGGATCGTTTATAATTCCGTGGGCAGCGTTATATCATTCATCTAGTGTGGGTGATATGATCATCAGAGCAGTTTATATCGAACACGTTCAAAAATAACGCTGAATCTTACCGTATCTTCCTCGCGCCGTTGGACGATGAGTGTGGCACTGAAATATTCCTATTATGGGATGTAGAAATACGCGATCTATTTCCAGGTTGTATAATAGTATATACATCCAAATCATGTTGTTTATTGAGTTATTGGCAACGGATCGCTATGTATTGTGTCGAGATCGAGTCCCGGGACCTATAGAGAGTGCCCGGAAGTAATATGGACGATCAGCACTTCATCCACATGACTTCCTGTTTGGCGCTTCTGCCGATCGGCCACCAGATGGCGCTCTTGAACCGCTAGAGGGTTGAGAGGAGGCCAGCACTGTGTCTCAGGGCTGCGGAGGAAAAATATGATTTCGATCACAGATTTTTGAAATATTGATATTAAAGACGAGTTACGGCGTCCTCGGCAACTTGAGCATGGCGGGGAAGGACGCCTAAACACGTTTTCGGCACTTAAAGTGTTAATAATAGATAAATATAAAGTGTGTTAAAGTGTCTAAAGTGAATAAAGTGAGTGGTAAGGTGAGTGTTTGTTTAAAGTGAGTGTGTGCATGTAGATGGGTGTGCAGTTGATGTAGATGATGGGTTGTTACATATAGGGATGCGCATTTTTAAGAAGAATCCAGATCAATTGATCGCATGCTATACTCTAGTGATCGTGTATTACTAAAAAAAAAATCTTTTACTTAATTTTGTTCATTCACGTATATGTTTAAGGAAACCAACAAACAGTTATAATCTTACACATACATGTGAAACAAATATGTAAAAAAAAATATTTAAATATATTTTTTTCATAAAAACTATTAATAATTTAAGATCGATTTTTCTCATAGCTACGAGTAATCGATTACTCACGCCCATCCCTAGTTACATAGTGTCATTGTCATTGAGCATCCTGATGGCCTGGGCATAGAAGCTCCTAAGTCTATCTGTACTGGCCATGAGGCTCCGGTAGCGCTTGCCTGACCGCAGCAGTTCAAAGAGGCAGTTGTATGTATGTACTCTGCATCCAGACAGATTCACCTGAACGGAGAAGTCGTTGTAATGGAGGGATGATATTGTTGCCGTGGAGACGAGCAGAAGATAAAAACCCCCAGGAGGCCTCAATGTGTGGTTTTATCAGGGCTGGTTGTTAAATCATGAATTGTGCGGGGCACTGCAATTACACCACTATATTGAAATTATTATTTGTACGTGTTATGGTTGTGTAACTATGCATCAAGCTTCAGTAAAAGAAAACTTGTGGATGGTGATAATTGCATGCTTGGGAGACACATGTGCTCTCAGGTATGCGCTCTACATTCTGACATTCCGTGCATGGTGAAACCAGGCAGAAAGAAAGGAGGAACGGTGTGTAAATTGGTATAATCAGTAGCCTTCGTGGCGTGTTATGGATGTGGGTATGTGTTTGATTGACCCCTTTGGGGTGTTGGATTGATTAGTGATGGTAGGGTTCAAAGCCATCGAGGGAAGAGAAAACTGTAAAGATGAAAGGTGGTGTTGTCTCTGTCTGGATTACGTCTTGCCACGCTACGTGTGTGTGTGTGTGTGTGTGTGTGTGTGTGTGTACACACACAGTAGTCCTAGTGATCTTCAAGTCGGCACAGCTTGCTCACATTAAACTGTTTTCCCACCAACTGCCTGAACGGCCTTCACCTGTTGGTATCCCCTCATATACCACCTACATTGATAGGGGACCCCACACTGCAGGTGGTGGAGCCCTATTGCGTCATTACCCCCTCCCGACTAGCTAGAGAAAAATACCATGAACCATATGGCCTACAATAAAATGTATTTTCCCCTTTAGATTCCTTGGTTCAGGATGAATCCATTAGACATAGTGGTTTTAATTTCTGCTAGTAGATAATCTTTTTTTTTCTACCAAAACAATTTTTTTGCTATTTCTCCTGCAAAGTTGATCCACTCAACAACATTTGGCTCAGAGAACATTTACTTTTCCTATACCATAGCTATTCCACAGAATTCTGAGAATCCTTATGGTTTAGCCACAAACCAAGTTGGCAGCAAACCGATGCACAAACAGGAAGTGAGGGGTAATTCCTACAGTTAATGCTAGAACAACCAGTACTACACGTTTTGGAGGGCCCTAAATGTTTCAGACCACATTTAATCGTGCTCCATAGTTCCACCATCAGGCCAAACTTGCAACATAATGTAGTTTTTCTCCTATAAACTCAGTATTTGCCCATTTCTTTTCATTTCGTTTGGAGTAGGGGTGCACCGATATATCGGTCGGGTATCGGTATCGGCCGATAAGTGCCTTGTTGACTGCTATCGGCCTATCGGCCGATGAGCTCAAATGTGCCGATAGCAGTCGCCGATAAATACCCATCAATTTGTGTAGCGTCAAAAGGCAAAAAAAAAAAGTTCACTCGCGCGATCTACCTGCACAACGCCCGCCGTCCCCCACACACACACACAATCTACTGCATCAAAGTAACTACTTATGATTAACAAGGCATTCGTTTTGTGGCATTAGCGTTATATAGTTAGTGTTACACGGACAATAACATCAGCATATTATTATTACCCATAGCAGCAAGGCATTACTCCGAGTCCGTTCATTAGCTCGGTTCCATTCCGTTGCTCATTCCGTACCCAACTACACATTCTGCAATCTGTTAATACAGTTTTCAACCAGACAAATGTATAGAAAGGCTTTGTTTTATTATAACATTTGTTGCAGTAAAATCATTATGTCTCATTTGGTCATGCGTGGAGCGCCGGTCGGCGGGCCGGGCAGCTAACGTAGCTACGTTATTAGCTATTAGATGCAAGACTAACGTTACTGGTGAAAATGTGATTTGCGTTGGAATACTCCTTTGTCAACTTGCTGTACTTTGCTTGCAGGTCTGCAGTCATTATTGCTGCATTATGAATAGCCGCAACTTTAGCCAAGGTAACGTTATGGCTAAACCTTTAACAATAGTTAACGCTAGCTTTCGGTTAGCTGTTCAATGCTATTAATAACACAACTCCCCGTCAACACCCTCTCTCGGGAAGATGGCATTTAAGAAAGTATCTGCTGTTAAAATGAAGTGTTACACGTTCAATAACAAGCATATTATTTACCCGAAGATAGCAGTAAACAAGGCATTACTCCGTTAGTACGTTCATAGCTCGGTTCCATTCCGTTGCTCATTCCGTACCCAACTACACATTCTGCAATCTGTTAATAAAGTTTTCAACCAGACAAATGTATAGAAAGGCTTTGTTTTATTATAACATTTGTTGCAGTAAAATCATTATGTCTCATTTGGTCATGCGTGGAGCGCCGGTCGGCGGGCCGGGCAGCTAACGTAGCTAAGTGTGTTCTGCTCTCGCAAACAGAATGCCCGGAAGTAGAAAAATTTATAAACGCTTGCCGATTGGTGGTAAGGACAGCAGGAGGTGGGTGCTAGCGGTCACCGGTGTGGCGTAATTGGCCGAATCGACTGTCAATCAAAATGGTTCCATTGCATTGGTTGAAAGCTCTGGTTGAGAGAATAGTATCCTGCTGCAGGCCGCAAGAATGGTTCCATTGCATTGGTTGAAAGCTCTGGTTGAGAAAATAGTATCCCTCTGCAGGCCGCAAGACGATACTGGGAGAGAGATAGTGATACCATAAACATATTTCTTGATGTTTCCTTTTTTTAAGTAAGTAAAGAGGCCTACAAATACAAACATACACATACAAATATACAGTAGTTTCATTAAAAAAAAAAAAAAAATTAAAACATTTTTTTTTTTTTTTACAAATACTTATATACAAATATACAAATATCGGTATCGGTATCGGTATCGGCCGATAGTGTTAGTTGAACAATCGGTATCGGTATCGGCGGCCAATTTTCATATCGGTGCATCCCTAGTTTGGAGAGGTGTGAACACGAACCAAACTATTGTGAGGACCAAACAACCGAACCATGGTCCTCTTGAAAAGTTTGGACTCTGTCCCTTTCAAAGTGGAGCATGGTGCGGTTTTCTGTTGGTGTGAACTCAATCGAACTTTATATAGTACCTAATCTAGGAAACAAAGTAGCCTACAGTGCATTGTGGGATGACGCCGGATGCCACCTAGCATTGACGGCTCCTCTGAATGATGTGCAGCGAAGTTACATCGATCCCACATCTTGATTCCTCATACTCTGCCTCTACCGCTCATATTTGGCAGGCACACCATAATAAAACAATGACAGCCATGATGGCAATCGCAGAGCGGCGGTGTGGCTCCATTGTTGCTGTCATTCACTACAAGGATTCACACGGGATTTTCCCGAAAATGATCTGTCCAATAGAATGAATGACCTGGGCGACTGATCTGTCCAATAGATCAACGACTTGGCGACTTGCATGTCCTTTGTTTACAAATGAGTTTAGCTCAAAAAAGGGCAGTGTGAACGCAAACCAAAATCAAACTATGTATTTTCACATTTGGTCCACCAGAAAGTCCGGACTATCCGTGGACTTTCAGATGTGAACACGGCCTAAGAAGCGAACCAAGACCCATGTTTTCAGGCAGACCAGAGTTCAGTGTTTTGGTCTGCACCAGAGTTCAGTTGTTTGGTCTACAGTCTGCACCAGAGTTCAGTTGTTTGGTCTGCACCAGAGTTCAGTTGTTTGGTCTACAGTCTACACCAGAGTTCAGTTGTTTGGTCTACAGTCTACACCAGAGTTCAGTTGTTTGGTCTACAGTCTGCACCAGAGTTCAGTGTTTTGGTCTGCACCAGAGTTCAGTTGTTTGGTCTACAGTCTGCACCAGAGTTCAGTTTGGTCTGCACCAGAGTTCAGTTGTTTGGTCTGCACCAGAGTTCAGTTTGGTCTGCACCAGAGTTCAGTTTGGTCTGCACCAGAGTTCAGTTTGGTCTGCACCAGAGTTCAGTTTAGTCTGCACCAGAGTTCAGTTTGGTCTGCACCAGAGTTCAGTTTGGTCTGCACCAGAGTTCAGTTTGGTCTGCACCAGAGTTCAGTTTGGTCTGCACCAGAGTTCAGTTTGGTCTGCACCAGAGTTCAGTTTGGTCTGCACCAGAGTTCAGTTGTTTGGTCTGCACCAGAGTTCAGTTGTTTGGCCTGCACCAGAGTTCAGTTGTTTGGTCTGCACCAGAGTTCAGTTGTTTGGTCTGCACCAGAGTTCAGTTTGGTTTGCACCAGAGTTCAGTTGTTTGGTCTGCACCAGAGTTCAGTTGTTTGGTTTGCACCAGAGTTCAGTTGTTTGGTCTGCACCAGAGTTCAGTTGTTTGGTCTGCACCAGAGTTCAGTTGTTTAGTCTGCACCAGAGTTCAGTTTGGTCTGCACCAGAGTTCAGTTGGGTCTGCACCAGAGTTCAGTTGTTTGGTCTGCACCAGAGTTAAGTTGTTTGGTCTGCACCAGAGTTCAGTTGTTTGGTCTGCACCAGAGTTCAGTTGTTTGGTCTGCACCAGAGTTCAGTTGTTTGGTCTGCACCAGAGTTCAGTTGTTTGGTCTGCACCAGAGTTCAGTTGTTTGGTCTGCACCAGAGTTCAGTTGTTTGGTCTGCACCAGAGTTCAGTTGTTTGGTCTGCACCAGAGTTCAATTTGGTCTGCACCAGAGTTCAGTTTGGTCTGCACCAGAGTTCAGTTTGGTCTGCACCAGAGTTCAGTTGTTTGGTCTGCACCAGAGTTCAGTTGGTTTGGTCTGCACCAGAGTTCAGTTGTTTGGTCTGCACCAGAGTTCAGTTGGTTTGGTCTGCACCAGAGTTCAGTTGTTTGGTCTGCACCAGAGTTCAGTTTGGTCTGCACCAGAGTTCAGTTTGGTCTGCACCAGAGTTCAGTTTGGTCTGCACCAGAGTTCAGTTTGGTCTGCACCAGAGTTCAGTTGTTTGGGCTGCACCAGAGTTCAGTTGGTTTGGTCTGCACCAGAGTTCAGTTGTTTGGTCTGCACCAGAGTTCAGTTGTTTGGTCTGCACCAGAGTTCAGTTGTTTGGTCTGCACCAGAGTTCAGTTTGGTCTGCACCAGAGTTCAGTTTGGTCTGCACCAGAGTTCAGTTTGGTCTGCACCAGAGTTCAGTTTGGTCTGCACCAGAGTTCAGTTTGGTCTGCACCAGAGTTCAGTTGTTTGGTCTGCACCAGAGTTCAGTTTGGTCTGCACCAGAGTTCAGTTTGGTCTGCACCAGAGTTCAGTTGTTTGGTCTGCACCAGAGTTCAGTTGTTTGGTCTGCACCAGAGTTCAGTTGTTTGGTCTGCACCAGAGTTCAGTTGTTTGGTCTGCACCAGAGTTCAGTTGTTTGGTCTGCACCAGAGTTCAGTTGTTTGGTCTGCACCAGAGTTCAGTTGTTTGGTCTGCACCAGAGTTCAGTTGTTTGGTCTGCACCAGAGTTCAGTTGTTTGGTCTGCACCAGAGTTCAGTTTGGTCTGCACCAGAGTTCAGTTTGGTCTGCACCAGAGTTCAGTTTGGTCTGTACCAGAGTTCAGTTTGGTCTGCACCAGAGTTCAGTTGTTTGGTCTGCATCAGAGTTCAGTTTTGTCTGCACCAGAGTTCAGTTTTGTCTGCACCAGAGTTCAGTTTCGTCTGCACCAGAGGTCAGTTGTTTGGTCTGCACCAGAGTTCAGTTGTTTGGTCTGCACCAGAGTTATTTTGTTTGGTCCGCACCAGAGTTGAGTTGTTTGGTTCAGTTGTTTGGTCTGCACCAGAGTTCCAATGAGCTTTCACAACACCCATAACCAACTGGACTATCCAAGGAAACTAACCATGGTTTGGTTCAAATGGACCAAAGAGCTCAGGTGTGACAGTACCCAATGACTTAATTTGGCCCATTGGCTTGGAACCTGCTAATGGCGGCATGTGGCTGTAATCATTCATTCATTCAACCTTTCCTAAAAACAATAGACAGTCAATACTGTAATATTGTATAGCTCACAATAGAGTACATCCTCTTGCAGCGTTTATTGTGTGCTTTGAGTCTGAATAAACACAGGTATTTTTGGAAGCCGTCATGGACCTTGTAAAGAGTGACGGGCAGGTAGAGAGCAGGCAGTCTGCTGTGTTCAGGTGTCTGTAAACAGAGCGGACTGGGGGAACCTTTGAAACCCGGAGCAGCCTCATTATTGTAAATTAATGGAATGGAATGAGAGGCGAGCCAGGCCCACATGCCCATGATAAATAAGTAAGTAAAACTTAATTTGTATAGCGCCCTTCTCAGCACGAGTGCACAGAGTGCACAGCATTTTAAAACATTAGTGAAAATACAAGAAATAAAACATGTGAAGAGAAGAAAAAACATTCAAATGAGCTAAAACAACAGAATAAGTAAAAAACTAAAACAAAAAAGACAAACAGAAAGAAAACGGCTATCAGTGTTTAAAAAGCCTGCCTGTAGAAGTAGGTCTTTAGCTACCTTTTAAAAATGAGCTCTGAGGGAGCGGTTTTCAGATTTAAAGGGAGGGCGTTCCAGAGCCTTGGGGCAGTCACCGCAAAAGCTCGGTCCCCTTTTGTTTTGAGTCTGGTCCTGGGCACCACCAGGAGCTCCTGATGGGATGACCGCAGTGACCGGCTGGAGGAAAGTGGATGTGTTGTGAAGGGCCAGATTAAACCGAATATATATATTTATTATATATATATATTTAATTGTATTTGTATATTCTCTAATATTCCTTGATATCCCTTGTATATTCCTTGTACAATATGCATTGAATATCCATTCTAGCCTACTGAACATCCCATAATAGTCTCCATTCTACTATTGGTCGAGACCTTGGTGCCAGGCTGCCATACCCCCCAGACCCAGTTCAAACGTACCGCTCAACATGTACGAACAAGTCCTAGTTCCGCGTAGGAATCTGGCTACCGCACCACTAATGGGACTATTTGTTCATAGTGCGTATATATACTGCGCTACTAAAGTAGGACTTCCTTTTTCAGTCCAGTTTCTTACCCTCCAATAGAGTCACAGACGTAAAGCCTCCCCGCGACGCCACGTGTGGGAGTAAGGCCAAGTTCGGCCTACCATCGGTATTGAGACATCGTGTATATTAATATTTGAATAGTCATATTTGGCACTATATCGTCGAGTTGGACGTAGTCTATTAAGCTAATAATAGTCTGTTAATATATAGTGCTTCGTGCGGTGAGAATACTACCGTAGTCAGTACCCCATCGTTTCGGGCAGAGAACTGGCTGCTTATCCAGGATGATTGACCCCATGTGAGATTGCACCCGAGGAGCCCCAGAGCCGACGAGCGAGTGGACCTGTATACCGGATTATTCTACCGACGACAGCCCGCCTTCCCAGGCACGGATTATGCTTTGTATACGTTGATTATTCCATGGATAAAGACCCCCGACACTGCCGTGTGTTGGAACCCCCCCCCCCTGGAGAGGACGCAAGGTGAGGAGACGCTCTGCAAGACGAGGTCGCTTCACGTCTCTCCTCCGTGGACCGGAGGACGCCGGCCCACAAAGAGTCCATCTGCTTTCATCTGTGGTCCAAGGATCGCCGGCGCATTGAACGGCACTACAGTGGGTTCACCTGGGATACCCTTGGCCGGATGAGGCAGCCGGACTCTACCCCCCCCCCCTTCCTACTCCTGTCGGCTTACAAGCGACCGGATTAAACCCCTCTAGTGTATCCAGCCTATAATCATTAAAGTATCATTGCTGTTATTCCTTAACTATTCCAGGTCGTATATGTACCACCTGCGCCTTCAGAGATTGGACATTCTCTATTGATATACCGACGAATACTCTTGCCATAAAAGTGCATACTAATTCCTATTCATAAATGTGATTGATTTGATTAAGTGCTTGCTCTACACACCATCGCTGTGTAGAAATAAAGACCTAATTCGTACATTTGTGTTGGATCCGTTTCATCTACGTGACAGTGTTCATCATAATATATTTATGCCGAGTACTGGGTGGCCGAATATTAAGTACAAAGGTAGTGGTAGTAAGTATCATATCTAGTAATACAGTCAGGGAATTGTACCCCTCAGTTACAGGATGGATGAGCTCATTAATGTAGGGGGCGGGGGGCCTTGCCCATGGAGGGCTCTGTAGGCAAACACCACAACCTTGAAATCAAGGTTGTATTAATAATAGGCCCCCAGAACAGTAAACCCCAACCACACGCTTATGCCTAACCATATGTGTATGTAGGCTGACCTGGGCCTGGCCTGTGTAGCACATACTAACTGACCCTGGGCGTAACTGTTTAAGGGTGTTTCTGTCTCTTTCCAATACTCTCATACTAACACATGCATGCTGCTCCATCTCAGTGGAGCCACAGGGGATGTAAATAAGGACCTGCACATCTCCATATGTCATATGTTAGAAGATACAAAGACAAATGGAAAATATGTGTGTGTGTGTGTGCATTTGTTTGCACGTGTGTGTGTGGTGTGTGTGGTGTGTGTGTGTGTGTGTGTGAGAGAGAATACAAGCCGCTATCAGAAAGTTCTGTTGTCGAACGCCCATCTCAGTCCCCATGGAAGTGATGTCATGACGGAGCAGCTGGAGGGGCTCACTGGACTAAAGGGGCTCACTGGAGGGGCTCACTGGAGGGGCTCACTGGCTCACTGGAGGGGCTCACTGGACTAAAGGGGCTCACTGGAGGGGCTCACTGGAGGGGCTCACTGGCTCACTGGAGGGGCTCACTGGACTAAAGGGGCTCACTGGAGGGGCTCACTGGAGGGGCTCACTGGCTCACTGGAGGGGCTCACTGGCTCACTGGAGGGACTCACTGGACTAAAGGGGCTCACTGGAGGGACTCACTGGACTGGAGGGGCTCACTGGAGGGGCTCACTGGCTCACTGGAGGGGCTCACTGGAGGGGCTCACTGGAGGGGCTCACTGGCTCACTGGAGGGACTCACTGGACTAAAGGGGCTCACTGGAGGGACTCACTGGACTGGAGGGGCTCACTGGAGGGGTTCACTGGACTGAAGGGGCTCACTGGAGGGGCTCACTGGACTGGAGGGGCTCACTGGAGGGGCTCACTGGACTGGAGGGGCTCACTGGACTGGAGGGGCTCACTGGAGAGACTCACTGGACTGGAGGGGCTCACTGGAGGGACTCACTGGACTGGAGGGGCTCACTGGAGGGACTCACTGGACTGAAGGGGCTCACTGGAGGGGCTCACTGGACTAAAGGGACTCACTGGAGGGGCTCACTGGACTGGAGGGGCTCACTGGACTGGAGGGGCTCACTGGAGGGGCTCACTGGACTGGAGGGGCTCACTGGACTGGAGGGGCTCACTGGAGGGGCTCACTGGAGGGGCTCACTCGACTAAAGGGGCTCACTGGAGGGGCTCACTGGAGGGGCTCACTGGAAGGGCTCACTGTGCTCCCCCGTGGCTGGTGGCCCGACTGCACTGTATGCATTACCCAGGCCCATGATGCAGGATATTTACACCAGGTCCATCAGAACAAATAAACCTGCTGTGTGTGCAGGACAGAGGGGGCTCTCTGATCCGGTCTCACACGCTGCCCTCAGGTGTCCCTGAGCCAACGCCAAATGCTCCAGCGACCTCTCACCCCTCCTCTCCTCCCTGTGTTTACGACTCCCCAGGTCCCCCGGCGCGCCGCAGACATGCGGCCAAATGATGTGTGGGAAGATGGAAAGCAAACTAGTCAGCGCTCCTAACAGTGTACAAAAAAAGGGCGATTAAAGTGTCGGAAAAGAGGCAGCCGATGGTGATAAGTGGGGTGGCAACGAGATTGGTACCTTTAAAGCGTGGCTGGATTACCCAGCAGCCAATTGATCATTATAGCGCGCCTGTAGCCTCCTGGTCTCTGGGGAGCTGCATGCCATGCCATATGCCCCTAAGGAGCGGTCCTGACCAAAGCTTCTCCACTCCCTATTTGGCTTTTGAGATGTGGTGGGGAGACATTCACTGTAAAGTGGTTGACCATTTTTGCCACTATCCATTTACCAGACATGCATCCATCAATAGATGAAGTTCAGTATCCCCCAGGGTTAGAAATAAACTTAATTTAGTAACTACACTACACTATAGTAACAATATATATATATATATATATATATATATATATATATATATATATATATATATATATATATATATAATATATATCAACAATAACAGTAATAATAATGTTAATGGATTGGATTTATATAGCGCTCTTCGTGACACTCCACTGACCCCAGAGTGCTTACAGAGTCCATTATTCGTTCATACACAGTCATACCGGTGGTGGTAAGCTACAATTGCAGCCAGAGCTGCCCTGAGGCAGACTCACGGAAGAGTGGCGAATAATCATCGCCTACGGCCCCTCCGACCACCACCAACATTCATTCACATGCATACACATTCATACGAGGCAAGTAGGTTAAGTGTCTTGCCCAAGGACACAACGGCAGTGGGATGGACATGGGCTTGAGCGGGATTCGAACCACCAACCCATCGATCATTGGACGACCCGCTCTACCCCTGAGCCACGCCGCCCCACTGTGAAGTAAACATCTCACGTGAATAAGTGAATGAACGTCTCGACTCGAGGCGAGTGAATGAATGTCCGTGAAAACCAAGATGGCCGCTCAGCAATACCATAACGGAGCAAGGCATATCCGGTTGGATACTGGTAAGGCGCTGCCCTCTAGTGGCCGGCGACAAACTCTTCATGTAACCTGTAAAATCCATAGATTTAGGAGGTCCCCTAGTGGCGGTTAGCTGTAAAAATCCATAGATTAGCCGCACCATTATATAAGCTGCAGGGTCGAAAAATGGGGGGAAAAGGCGCGGCTTATAGTCCAAAAATTACGGTAGTTGATTCTTCTCAATCAGTAATTTAATATCTTTATAGCACCGTAGCTTCATAGAACTATAAGTGCAGCCACGTTTTCTATCCCCAGCATAATAATACAGCAGCTGTTTCCCGCACGGTCCACCCGTATATGGATTTATCATTGGGATAATGTATTATCGGCTATTGTAATAATTCTGCCTCATGAACATTGGCAAGCTTTCCATTTTTGCACAAAATGAGTTCCTTTCTATCACTAACATTATTGTTTAAGCATTTTTGGTTGAAATAAAGTTAGTTATAAGGTTTTTTAATTTGTCGTTAAAAAATAACTAAACTTACCAGTAGAATGCCTGTCGTTCAGTGCTGTCGCCTAATACAGCCAGGAGTCTACGCTGTGGTGACGTCAGTCACCAGCGCCAAAGTGAAGTGTAGTTCCTCAGTGAATGAAAACATAAACGTTGTTATTTTGCTACCTTTACGATTAATTGTGATTTTTTTTCATGTTGAGCTATAGATTGTGGATGAATACACACACAGAAAGGTAAACCATGCCAATGTTCATGCTTTATTTGTTTTAAACAAGACGATTTAGAAATGGGTCTATTGGAAATACATTGCGATTTCAAGAGGGGTGGACCGCGCGTGAAACACCAATGGCGTAACCAACACTACACCTCCCTATACCCGTTTGCATTCACAGCGAGTGTAGCGCACTGCCTGTGTAGTGTGTTCTATTGAAAACCTTACACCTGACGGAACCATTACCGCAGCCCCTGCAAAACTCTTGATGGAACTAAAACTGGCTTACAGTATGTTTCCAAACTCCTGTCAGGGTCAGTTTTTTTTTAAGCATTGGGTCATTCATGCCAGTGTGAGTCATATGAATGTGTCTGATCTTTAGAATAAGGTTATTACTGCTATGTTCCTCTGCACCTTGTGGTGCACTTGTGGATTAACGTTAATGACTGCCTCATTTCATGTATGCGGCCATTTTGCACAGTAAGTGTTGAGTTAGCTATTTTACCCTCCAGCACATTTTGATGAAGGCAAAGGAGTGCTCTTGTGTTTAGTTTTTTGAGTGGGCAGTTCAGTAGCCTTATATTTTCAGTACCTGTATAATTTTCTTATGGCTGAGAAGGAGACTGGAATAGGGGAGACACAGGAAAGAAGGTGCTGGCGAGATTGGACCCTGGGCCAGCAGAGGTACCTGTGGTTCCACAGGCGGGGGTGTAAAGCACTACACCATCAGCAGGGGTGTAAAGCACTACACCATCAGCAGGGGTGTAAAGCACTACACACCATCAGCAGGGGTGTAAAGCACTACACCATTAGCAGGGGTGTAAAGCACTACACCATCAGCAGGGGTGTAAATCACTACACCATCAGCAGGGGTGTAAATCACTACACCATCAGCAGGGGTGTAAAGCACTACACCATCAGCAGGGGTGTAAAGCACTACACCATCAGCAGGGGTGTAAAGCACTACACCATCAGCAGGGGTGTAAAACACTACACCATCAGCAGGGATGTAAAGCACTACACCATCAGCAGGGGTGTAAAGCACTACACCATCAGCAGGGGTGTAAAACACTACACCATCAGCAGGGGTGTAAAGCACTACACCATCAGCAGGGGTGTAAAGCACTACACCATCAGCAGGGGTGTAAAGCACTACACCATCTACTGCAACAGCATTCTGTATGGCACATCCACCAAAGTCCTCAACAAACTACAATACGTCCAAAACTCTGCTGCTCGCATGCTCACCTCCACCCACCGCTCCGACCACATCACCCCCATCCTCCACGATCTCCACTGGCTCCCCATCATGTACAGGATTCAGTAAAAAATTCTACTCATCACCTTGCTTCAAAGCCCTCAACAACCTGGCCCCCTCCTACCTCTCTGACCTCCTTCTCCACCACACGCCTACCCGCTGCCTCAGGTCCGCAGATGCTCACCTCCTCCAACCCATCAGGACTAAGCTCTGGACCTGGGGCGACAGGGCCTTCGCTGCAGCTGCCCCCACCCGCTGGAACGCCCTGCCCAACCATATCCATCATGCAGACACCCTCATCATTTAAAAAAGCGCTCAAAACCCACCTTTTTACCATTGCCTTCAAGCCTTGAACTCCTCCCTCTCTCACCTTTTATATAATTAAATTTTTTTTAAATGTTCTCTACTAAAACTGTATTGTTTGTTTTGCTCTGTAAAGTGTTTTTGAGCATTCGGAAAAGCGCTATACAAATTTGATGTATTATTATTATTATCTCTGGGCACCTCATGAAAGTGTTTAAGAATAAGGTGGAGAAGATCACTAGACTGTTTGGCATTTCACCTAACTTCAACGGAACGTTTCGTTATTTGGGGATCTCAGTCAGAAGCACCCCCCCCCCCCCAAGTCGAAGACATTCTCTGTAAGCAATGGTCTCTAACTAACATGCTGCACCCACATTTGTCCTGTAGAGAACCCAATTTTAGTGTGTCTGATTGCATGGGGGGAGAGCAGGGGAGATGTGATCCAGATGTCTTCTGGATGATTGAGACCAGAGCCCAGCCATTAAAAAGCAAGCACTGCCTCATATAGCTTTTTACCAGAGATATATTAAGTCGATCCATTTCTTTCTCCGATTGTCTTTATTATTTGCTGAAGTAATAATGTGTGCCTGCAGGGATTTACACATTGATGCATGGCTCAACTATAGCATGTCGGAGGAGATCCTCTGTGTGACTGCCAGTTAGGGCTGACCCTGACTAGTCGACTAATCGATCAAAAGGAGCCGTAGTCAACTGGCAACCTCTTAGTTGAATGCAACATTTCTTTTTATAAAAAAGATTATATATATTTGTATCATTCTTTCCAAAAGCAAAGAGGCCTAGAAGTGTGGCTAACGCTAATGGCACACATACCAGCGAGGCTAACTGCCTAAGAAAACGGGAACAGAGGCACTGAAAGAGGATTTCACACACTAGACATAATCAAGATGTATCCATCAGTGGACCAATTGCATGCTTTCGCAGAGGACAAGAAGCCTTCAGTCGACTTCTTCAGACATTAAGCACCCCCACAGCCCAAATGGAATGATCCCCCCCCCCCCCCCCCAAAATAATATATATAATTTTAATGATCTTTAATTTTTTTGAATTCGAGGGGTAGTCGACTATGGACACATTTCGGCCAATCAAAGTCGACTATACAAGTCCTTAGTCGGGGACAGGCCTACTGCCAGTGCGAGGAGGAGGCCACGTTAACAGGGTTTCCCCTGGCTTTTCAGAGGGTTTAGGTGCAGTACTGTATTCAAACTTGCTGTTATTATGCTACCATTAGGCTTTATTATTGTATTTGTTATGCTACTGAAAGACCATGGCAAAATCTGACTTTTTCCCCTCTTCATTGATCCTTAATTGGCTGCAAAATGTGCCTCAACAGCCTTAGTCTATAAAAATGTACCTGCTCATACTAGGCATAATGAAAAGGAAAGAGCCAAACAGCCTAAAATGCTCTCAGGATGCAGATGGGTCACGGAGACGAACAATGTACAGCTTTCCACATGTGTGATTATTTATAAGTAATTAACATTATTAGGAGTGGCGGTGCCCGCAAACAAAGCAGATACACTGCCCCCAGCCGTCTACCGCCTAGGGCAGCGGTTCTCAATCTACGGGTCGTGGGTAGGTGACATTGGGGTCGCGCATTGGCAAGTAAAACATTTAAAAAAAAATTGTTTTTATGTTCTGGCAACATATTTTGGCTAAATATGCCTAGTTTTATAAATGTGTATTGATAACATAGTGCTGTAATAAAAATTTCTAATAAATATGCATGAT
Organism: Notolepis coatsorum; assembly: GCF_963971535.1. Lineage (NCBI taxonomy): Eukaryota > Metazoa > Chordata > Actinopteri > Aulopiformes > Paralepididae > Notolepis > Notolepis coatsorum. The sequence goes on along the minus strand of NC_140172.1, from coordinate 95,040,172 downwards.
CAAGTTCAACAACGTGTGCTTTTATTTTGATATTCCTTAATTCCACGTTGAAATTACGCGATACATCCTAAAAAAATCCTAAATAAAATGGCGTTGTGGTATAAAAAAAAGTTTGAGAACCCCTGGCCTTATGAGTACTGTGCATTCACAGACTTAACAGGCAAACGTTTTTATTAGGTTGATTTTTCTTTGTTTAGCTTGAGCACTGCATATTAAACCCCACTCCCCCTTTACCATATTTCCTTTCCCGTTCAATCGACTCTGTGCTGTGTGCAAAAACTCTTTAGGGGAGCTGCGCCAAAGTCTCCAATCGGCAGGAAAACACTGTGTTAAGACAGGAACCTGCAAGCTCAAAAAGGAAGGAGGTTATTGTTCCGGGGCTTCAGCAGTTTCACATCTCTTAACGTGGACCATGTGGATCCGAGAGGAGAGGAGCGCTGCGCCCCAAACAACCCCCCCTTAGGGTCACAGAGCAGCCATGGGGAGAGAAGGACTGCAGGGGGGGGGGTGCACGGGGGGTTACACAAGCTGCCCAGTGACGGTACACACACTATGGGTAGACCTGTGTGCACAAACGCAAGGTAGGGCTTTATATATATCGTGCCACTTCAGTTGATTCAATTTCAGTAGTTTTGAATTTTGATGAAACTCCCACTTCTGGAAGTGGGAACGGCTCTGGAACTAAACCCAACCATGCTCGAGTGCATTCCTTTCAAGGATTTATGCAATATCATTCAAGGACAGCGGGAAAGAATGGCAACGTTTTAATAGCTCTAGAGAGGCTGCATGCCCCTCCTCTGGCTCTCCAGGTCAGTTGTATAAGCAGTTCTTCTCAGATCCCCTCCTATTGCACAACCAATTTGACCGGTATTTCTCCTTCATTTAAGGTCTAACAAGAAGCATCTGCCTTGAATGGCTTTCCAAAAGATGCAGTAGATTGAATGGAATGAGTTGGTTACTATGGGAAGGAGTTATTTGCTCCATATTGTATTTCGGGGTTCCTCACGGATGAGTACCGGTTGGAAATAATACAGTTTACATACCAGCGCTTTCTTTCCATTTAAGCCAGCCTCATGAGGAAGATGTTATATGACCTGAGACTGTCGAAACATCTATCCTAATAAATTCATCAGAGTTTGGAGAGTGTGCGGCTATACAACTTTTTCTGTCTAGTTTGGCCGGTGTGTGTGTTTCTTCTCTTTGGGTATGACTCTGATATGGTCATGAACTAACTGTAAGCTTTGTAAGAGGGAAGCAACAGTTGTGATCAAGAAAAAGAGACCAGGGTTTGACACAGGCCAATTGTGCCAGAGAGTACCATAGATAGAGGGTACCGTCTGGTCAGAGCTCTTCTCCTGCTGTACTTGTGATTAAAACAATAGAGGGAAGGGGGTGGGGGTCACTGGATATTCTTAAAGGTCAACCTCCACGTTGTATTTTTGTTCAATAAACAATGTGGACTAGGCCAACAGTGACTTTCATGAAGAATTGGAAAAAAAAGTATTGAAATTGACCCAGTTTTAGCGTTTTTATCAAAACATTTTGTCTGCCCAACACAATCACCACGCACGTGCATATTTTAATCAATGGTTCATAACGTGCGCGTGTAATGTCGTCACAACAGGTATTGGTCACCAGGGGGCTCTGTGACCCTACTCCTGTGCTCTGGGAGTCACAGGCAGTAGCAAGGTGATGCGCATGCGCTGTGATCACACCAGGCAGCCAACGCCGGAAATAATGCCGTTTTGAGCAGTTTATAAAAAATATTTAAAATGTTTATTAGCAACACAGAGCTTTCAAACCATCCCGTATCTCTGTCCGAAACCCTCGTGCAACTGTGAGTACATTTGAAATGTCTCTGTGATACTTGTATAACGAACGGTTCGGCCAGAACCAGTCCTTCATGGTAAATCTAGGTTGGTTTCCTATTAAGGAGCAAGTGACTGTGGATTCACTCGGTGCATCAGTCACGAAAGGGGCTATGATGAGCTTGGCAAGCCAGAGTAAAACACAGTTTTCATTCAATCAATCAATAACAACATTAACCAGACTCTCGTTGTGTCTATTATGCTAACGCTAACGTTACCTCATTGTGTCTATTCTACAAGCTTTAACGTTACCTAGCCTCTCGTGTCTATCTGCTAACGTTAGCATTAGGCTAACTAACGTTACGTCCCTAACCCCAACAACAAGCGTAACTAATCAGCGATCTTTTTGTCAGACTAAACTCTCCACTCGGTGGCAAATTGTGTTGATGTCGGTTTTGTTTCATCAATAAATGAGGCAGAATACATGATAGGATAATGACTGTATCCTTTTTTATTGCCCTTGTTTCTTGCTGCAAACATACATAAGACATCCTACGCGAGACATTAAAGATGGCGGCGTTCTGTTTTCGTTCAGACTCCCCAAACAGTGACGCGTCTCTCTTCTGACCAATCAGTGGTCTGCAGTTTTTCACGTGACATTTCTGGAGCTCTCATGCTGATCACCAGCAGCCCCGCCTCCCCACACGGAGACAAACTGAGTACTTTATTTTAGTGGAAAAGCAACATTAGATTCGGCTCATTAATATGCACCTGTGTCCTGTTGTGACGTCGGCGTTTGATAAGCTTTTTTGATTCGCGCGTGCATGTTATTCGTGCATGGACCTTTTTAACTCTTTCAGAGTGGCATTTCCGGTGTCAAATGGAAAAAAATAAATAATGAAATTATATACCAATGATGTAAACTACCCATAATTGATCAGTAGGGTTTAAACTGGAGGTTGGCCTTTAAGAGGGTTCGCACAAGGTCCTTGAAGTGCTTAACTCTTTCTGTGCCAAAAATACTCGTGTTTCAAATTCAACCGCTCAGCGCCAAAAACGAGAAAACTCGTTTTTAGATCCTTTTCTCTTTTTCCCGATTTCCCCATTCTAAACACTCACGCAGACCTGCCTGTGTCTCCCTGGCACCGCTGCCTACGTTAAAATTGCAATGGCGATTGAATCCCGCCAGGTGGCAGTATCACCTACCTTTTGAACTGGGTCTCTAAGGTCTCTCTCTCGCTGTGCCTCTGGCTGCAGGAACCCCTCCCCCTCAAAGTGAATCAGAACACAGCAATCTGTCGGAGATTCGATCGCCTGAAACCTATTGTTTCCCATATGATGGCCATGCCCAATGCGCACAAGTAATTGCGATGGAACGACTGGGATTATTCATTTTGGAGTACCTTCTGACTAATTTGCAGTACCTTCTGACTTATTTGCGCATATGCATATAACACGTCATATCTCACTATCTAGAAAACGAGACTGGATTATTTCGAAACGGGGCGATGTTTAGCGTGGAATAGCGCACAAACGAAAGTATGTAGAAAGATTGACAAACTGACAACTGATTTGTCAATGTTAGACTATAAACAGTTCTTGTCAAATGAGCCATACTATTGTCTCCATAGCTATAATACAGAACACACGATGGGTCCGCAAACATCGCGAAAATGTTCAATAACGCTGGCGCCATTGAGTAAAGATGGGAAAACAGTGTGGCGCTCAATGGGTTAAAGTGCTTAAAAAAAAAAGTCAAGGCCTGGAATTTCTTGAATTTTTTTTAACAATGTGCTTAAGAAGTCATTGAAATTCAAATCAACCATTCGCTTTGAATGTTTTGTCAATCCATGATCAAATTGTTCTGAATCAAGAAATAATTTTTTTGTTCGGTTTTAATCAAATCTGACGAGTTGCTGTCTCGCACGCTCCAACTGCTTTTCCTCATTTCTTCTTCGCGTGTGATGCTCTAGCTTGCAAGCAGGCGAAGAAGATGCTTTAAAAAATGCATTTAAAAGTTAATTGTATCATTCAAGTGACATCCTTGAAAATGAAAAATAGTGCTTGGAAAAGTACTTAAGTCCTTGAATTTCATGTTGCAATGTCTGTGGGAACCCTGTCTTAAGAACCCTGATGAAAACCCACAACGACAAAGTGAGCGAACCTCCACATCACTCAGGAGACACTTCTAAACGGCATGCACCCTAGATGGTGTCGCGGGGCCCAGAGTGCAGCAGCAAGTCGTTAAAATAGCATTCACTGACAGATGCTCAGTGTAATCATTTCTCAAGATATTGGAAATTACAACTAGTGGTGATTTATATAGTAACCACTGCCATTAGGGCCGTGACAGTTGCTAGGCAGGTGTTTTTTTCTTCTTTGTTTTTAAGTAGGCCCAGATGATTTACGGTCCCACGCCGTTTGAAATTGCACATTGAAGACATTCTGGAACTTCTGGGTTCCCGACCCCACCCCCCACGGCACCACCTCTGAAGGGGGGGGGGATCTGAGAGTAAGTAATGGCCAAATTTCCTCTTTCGGCATGTGAACCAGAACCGTTGTTTTACACATTTTGCAGCGTATTAATTAGGACGTCTAAACGGCCACATGTGCAGATCCTCGCCTGTGTATACATTATACAGCAGGTCATCCAGTCACTGGGAATATTCCCAGATTAAGACTGAGCTCGACCACCCACCCGCACGCACAGCCGTATTCTCCTCGTACGTACGCCCACCCCGGCACTTAGCCCCCAGGGGGTGGAGAGAAAGGAGTACCCAATAACCGGGCTTAAATATACATGTATTGTGCCGTCTGTATGGTGGTACATGGTGGCCTTCTGACCCGCTGGTCTCGGGTCTGTTGTAACAGACTTTGCATTTAAAACAGATCTGCTTTCGGACGGACATTTTTAAGTGAAAGATCTAAGGCTCAAATTGGACGCTGCCCTCGATTTGACTTTGTTGTTGTTTCCCGATTCCAGCGACCACATTGTGTGTTTTAAGGAATACCAGGGGCCGGTGGTGTTTACAAAGCCAAACACATACAGAAACCACAGTGCCCCCCGTTGGCCCTGGCCATGTCCTCCCCTCACAAGATAGTCATTGAACGACGGTGGGCCTGAATGTTGTGCCGCTTGACCCGGTGGCCGTAGAAGACGTCATACTTTGTTGTCGCCCGCCAGAACCCTGCGGCAGGGAGCCCACCGCTCTGTTGACACCGGCGGTTCGTCCTGCGCTGAAAGAACCATAATATAAATCTTTCTGTTGTAAAAAATAAATAAAAAGTCCCGTCTACAGGAATAAGGAGGTGAAGAAGAGTAGGAAGAAACAGGGATCGGACAACATCGCACTCTCAACATGGACTTTAATAAAAATAAATAATAAATATATATATATTCTTTTTTTAACAAGGATCCCTGTATTGTATCCCTGTGAGGAGGAAGGAGGGATGGTTGGGCGTTGCAGTACACAGCTGGCAGGGCTTGATCAAGCCAGAGACCTGTCTGAATACTCTGCCCATAAATCTTTTTTATTTTTATTTTCATCTTTTTGTGTTTGTGTGAGACGCTGCATTTTTACGATGTGCGGTTCCTGTTTCCCGCCTCCGCACTTTATTAATTACAGATCTCGTCGGCACGCAGAGCCAGCTGTCCGACAGTAAGTTTCCTGGTGCGGTGGCTGATCGCCGTGTGAGATATAGATGGGAAGAAAGAGAAGAAAAAACACGGAAGGGGGAATTCGATGAAAGAGAAAAGTTACAGATTTTGCTTCTGCTTTCAACTCTCTCTCTCCATTTATTTTGTCTCTTGTCCGGTGGCTGTTGAAAAGAGTCCAAGTATCCACTAAATGAAAGCAGATTCCCCCCGTCTTAATAACGAGCCTCTTGAGATGGATGTTAATGGGACTGGCAGTGTTGATTATGGCACCTGTCAAATTCAGTTTACTGTATTTTGGTCTCGTGAAAACGGCCCCATCGACAACACTGCCACTGAGGGGAGTGGGAGGAGTGATGTGCTGAGAAAAGAAGCAAGGCAACTGGAAAGTGCATGTGTCAGGGTTCGCACAAGGTCCTTGAAGTGCTTAACTCATTGAGCGCCAAAAACGAGATATCTCGTTTTTGAAAGCCAGCGTTTGAGTGCCAAAAACGAGAAATCTCGTTTTTTTGTAACGATCCCACCGTCAGAAAACGACCCCCCCCCTTGATGGCTTTCCGAATAGAAACATCTATATATCTAATAATAGATTTCAGGCGAGCAACCCGCACGATTTGCGCATATGTGCACAAAACACTATTTCACGTTCCAGAAAACCAGCCTGGATTATTTTGAAACAGCGATTTTTAGCATGGGATAGCGCATGAACGAAGGTTTATAGAAATAAACAGTTTTTTCCCTGTTTGAGTATAAATAGTGCCTGTCAAATGAGCCATACTATTATAATAATAATAATAATAATTCATTTAATTTATATAGCGCTTCTCAATAACCCGAAGTCGGGACAATAGTCGGGAGCAAATGTAAAAACAAAGAAACAAAAGCAAAGAAACAAAACAAAGAAACAACAAAGAAACAAAAACAAAAGGAACATGAGACCATGGGGGGAACGGGGAAGACAGCATGCTAGCACATACATACAGTAGCTATAATATACAGTGGTTCTCAACCTGTGGTACGCGTACCACTAGTGGTACTTGGGCCCCCTGCTGGTGGTACTCGCAGGGATCCCTGGAATCTCAACGTGACTTCATTCCTAAATTGTATTATGAATGGCCCGCCAGCACCGTCAAACAATAATTAATTTGGGTCGGCCGGGTAGCGCAGCGGACTAAGCGTCTGTCTACCACCACAGAGACAGTGGGATCGCATCCAGCTGCGGTGCTTCCGGGTTGGCCGACCGTCCATACTAACACAATTGGCAGTGTTAGCAGGTGGGAAACCCGGCGAGGGTGGGTCCTGGTCGTTGTAAACGGCGACTCCTACAGTTCGGTCGGGGCGCCTGCACAGCAAGGAAAAGGATCTAGGAGAGGTAGTGTGACCTTCCACACGTTACACTCTCCCAGTGAGAATCCGCGCTGCCAGGTGAAAAGAAGCGGTGGGCTGGGTACACATGTGTCGGAGGAAGCATGTGATAGTCTCAGCCCCCCCGGACCGACGGTAGGGGGTAGAGTGCGCAACTACCAGGAAGGGGATTGGGAATTGGCATAACGACTAACATTGGGATGGGAGAAAAACAGGAAAAGAAGGGGGAAAAAGATAATAAAAAAAACAAGAATGAATTATTCATAAAAGTTCAAGTTGCAATTTCTTTCTTCACCTCAGGGTGGTAGCACTTTCTCTAGCAATAGCTGTCTCCATGTGACCCCCATACTATGTCCGGAATGCTGGCAAGGAATGCTGCGTGCCAACCGTATACTGCGCACGTAATACTGGAATACAACTCCATTCATTTAGCGAGGCCATATATCCTGCAATAATAGCCATGGTGAATGCACCTAAAAAAAGAAAAGTTGATAAAGAGGGCCGCCGCTTCCAGGAGCGGTAGAAATTAGAATGTTTTTTTCACTAAATACATAAGCAAGTGTGTGTGGTGTGCCTAATTTGCAAACAGAGCGTTGCCGTTCAAAGGAAAACTGCACCAAAGCAAGCTATGAGGTGGCGATGTTAATTGCAAAAGAGTGCAAACCTTTTACAGAAGGCAAGTTTATTGAAGACTGATGAAGGCAGTGGATAGCATTTGCCCCGAAAAGAAGCAAGAGTTTGCTAATATGTGTCTTGCTCGAAACACCGTGGCCAGGAGAGTTGAAGAATTATCAGCGGACATCAAGTGGGACAACTGTTTTTTCAATAGCCAGCTATGGCTGGTGATCAAAGGGGATTAGCTGCTTTTCTCATCTCCATTCTCCTATTCCGAATCAACTGCAGTTGGAGCTAATTGAGATGCAATGCGACGATGAGTCTCTCTCACTTCTGGACTTTTACCGACAGCTGCATAAAAGGTAAATACCCAAAAAATGCGAACACTTGCAAAGAGAATGCTGAGCTTGTTCGGCTCTCCATATAATCTGTGAGCAGACATTCTCTGTTATGAACTTGAACAAGAGTCGCGTGAGGTCCAGACTGACTCTCACCTGCTCGATATTTTACGCCTCTCAACCACTGCTCTCAAACCAGACCTTGCATGCGTACTGCAGTCCAGATCTCAGTTTCACCACTCATTAGTTTCAGTAAATTGCTTGTCTCTTGTCTTGCTCATGTGAAATTGATTATTTGTAGTTTCTGCGTGATATGAGTGAGTAAAATGAAGCCTACATGGGATGTTTCTCAGCTTCACAGAACTTTAAGGATCTATTTCTATGTGTACAATTCTCTCTTGGTGATGAAAAAGAAAAAAGTATATTGTCATTGCACTGTAAATCTTGTAATCCAGTGGTTGTGGCTTTGTTGTGTTCAAACAGTATGTGACATTTTTACATTTAAGTTTGAAATGTTTTGTACATTTGCTGAAATACAGTTCTTAATTTTCTCACTTGCTATGTGAGCGTTATTATGTTATCAATGCCCCTTGCATTGTATGATAATTGTGTGGAAGAGTTTGCTAGTTCTAGTGCTACCCCTTTATATATTGTGTCTGCGTCTGACAAAAGTTAGCAATAAATAATGTTATTAGGAATAATTTTGCCTCTTGCGTGAACTGTCCATAGCTGAATAGACTGTATTTTTACTTCGTCATATGGTGGTACTTGGAGAGCCAGCTACGTTCTCAGGTGGTACTTGGTGTAAAAAGGTTGAGAACCACTGATATAGAATATACGATGGGTCCGCAAACATTGTGACAATGGTCAATAACGCTGGCACCAGGGAGTAAAGATGGAAAAACAGTGTGGCAGTCAAAGAGTTAGTAAGTGCTTGATTAAAAAAGAAAAATTAAGCCAAGGCCTGGAATTCCTTGAAAACCGCCAATTTTTTAACAAGGTCCTTAAAAAGTCCTTGAAATTCAAATCAACCATTCGCATTTAAAGTTTTGTTCATCCATGATAAAATTGTTCTGAATCAAGAAATATAGTTTTTTTAATCTAAAGTGTAACTAATTGTCGTAAAAAAAAAAATTATATAAAAAAAACAGCATTTAACACATTGACCGCCATTATATTATAGCTATGGATCTAATAACGCCGTTGACTGCTTTGATCGCAGGAGAAAGAAATATCAGATCAACACAAGATTTTATAAATAGTGTTCTTACCTTGTCTATGATGTAATGTAAAAAAGATAATCCAATTATCTGATCGCCATTCCAGTTATCCACAGCGATCCTGTCCCCGACATTACCGAGTGTTACACATGAACGGGCAGGGTTAGTGTTCCATGCCATCGTTGTAAAGGCCTGCCTCGCCTGAGTATTTAAACCCCGCCCCCACGGCTCAGAAAACACACAGACCGTTTCCAATGGAGTGCAATAGCTCTGCGAGGCAGTAGAGGGCGGTGTTGACCATCTGTCAGCTCAGACACATTCACCAGGGTCTGCAGAGGCTGCAGCCATGAATTATGAATAGATATAGCGAATAAAAGAAATAACGATCATAAAAACGAGTTAACTTGTTTTTGGCGATATTCGCATGGCGGGCAATAACGAGTTAACTAGTTTTTGGCAATTAATGTGTTAACACTTTGACTGCCATGAAACGTCTTTTCACGTCATTGCTGGCCATGCTCAAGTTGCCGGGGGACGCTGTACAGCGTCCTTATATCAATATTTCAAAAATCTGCGATCGGATTCATATGTCCCCTCCGCTGGCCTGAGATCCACCAGCAGGACCCACTGAGCTCTCTGGCGGTTCAGGAGCGCCATCTGGTGGCCGATCGGCGCAATCGCCAAACAGGATGTTGAATAGAGGTTGTCCTAGACGACCGTAGTACTTCCGGCGCTCGCTATAGGTCCCGCGACTCTGGCTCGTCACACTACACAGTGATCGATTGCCAATAACTCGATAAACAACATGATTTGGACGTATATACCATTATACAAGCTGGAGATGGACCGGGTAAATTTACATCCCATAATGATAAGATTTCAACTCGACGATGATCGCCCAACGGCGCGCGGAGACTGGGGTGAGTTTCAGCGTGTAACGTTACCGTCTTCGATACTAACTGCTATTATCAACATTTGACCCACATTAGATGATTGGTATAACGCTGCCCACGGAATTATAAACGCCCCCTAGCCCATCCGGTCAACATCAGATGACGTGTAATAACTTCTAGAAGTACGTCTAGTTGGAATTTTTTATATCGCGCTGATTGCCATAAAACTGTATTGCATCATCAATATAATGCATTTGGGGCTATAGATCACGTTCTGGAGAAAGCTGCAGAAAGAGATGAAAACATACTTATACATTAGACCATACTTTACTATGAATATGTGAATGAAAAAGTTTAACGTTGCTACTCAATGAACAATACATATAGGACTTTGAATGGGCCCTAATAATGGCAATGTAGCAATAGAATTTAAAAAGTTATAGCCATGCAAAGAAGGGGTACTTCTCCATAGACAAATAGAGCCGGCAACCTATGGTATATCATTAATTTAACCCAAGGCAACCAAAGTGTTAAAAGTTTATTGTATCCTTTTAACCTCTTTAGCCCGAGCGGTACATCAGCGGACCGCAAAAGACATCCCGTCATAAATCCATCTCTCCAGACTGTATGACATTAAGTAGCGTTTTTCTTTTTTCAAATGTATGTAAGAGTAAATACCCTAACCATGTCACAACAGCAGTCATGGTGTATATTTTCAGCAATATGTTTGTTTACCAATAGGTTATTGTTATTAGTGAGATTTTTGTTCATGGAATGTCTTAATAATTTTGCAAATATCCGCCATTTTGAATTAGTGAAACGTCGACAGTTGTAGTCATATATGAGTACATGGCATCCAGAGCTTTCAATTAGTGTTGAAATTTCGAAAAACTACATTTCCTAGCGATTTCCAGCTGCCTGCAAGCAAATTACTTCCTCATTATTATTTTTTATTTCTCGGGATTATATACCACAAAACTGGACGTTATTGGCATATATTGGAGCGCAGTTCGTTTGTCTACCTTCTGTGAACATTTAGCAACCATCCGTGTTGAAATCTGATTCAAAATGGCGGACCTGTCGCAAGAATAAAAAGCTGACTGTATTTACAGTAGATTTCATTCTCGGTTCTTCCTGCACGCCTGGTGATACTAAATCCAAATTGAACTCTGTCATTGGAATGAGTAGATTTGGCAAGATCCATAGATGTGCAACATGGCTATAATAAGGTAATTTATAGGCCTTCTATTCTATATTCTATAATAATATTTCAAATTGCATGTGTCCGGCAGTTCAGTACTGTATCTACAAAACCTTCTGTTTAATCATCTTCCCTTTATTAATGTCCTTGGATTTTTTTGTACACGTGATCTCTAGAAGGTACTGAACGTGTTCAGTGGCAGTTTCTCATGTCTGGTAATTTTTAGCATGGTGTTATTCACTGTCAAAGATGCAAAGAAAAATCATAATTTATATTCTCCTTTGTTTCATCACAATTTACTCAGACAGACACTGGGAATACATTCCCTGAGATCCATAGATGTCCCTAGATACCAAGAACATGCAAATGGACCTCGTAGAAGTGGAGCAATCTTCCATTTACTTAGGTGTGTATTTTTAGGCGGGTTTTCAGAAAATAGGGCTAGGGCTTAACAGGTTAAGAGGTTAAAAAGTCCTTGAAATTCAAATCAACCATTCACATTGAAAGTTTGTTTGTGGGAACCCTGTTGTCTGTCTGCTGAGAAAGAGGGATTCTAATTCAACCCAGAGAAGACCAGTATCAGTGCTGTGAACAGTGCTCTCTGAAATGTGTGTGTGTCTGTGTGCATGTCCATATACTGTATTTACCGGGCACTGTCGGTGCTGAATTGGACTTGCAAATTCCCCCAAAAACACTTGACTGTAATCCGTTTCATCCTGGTTGTGGAACAGATTTCCTCAGCACCGCCGCTAGCACTGCAGGCCGAGTGATGAAAGGGACCACTTTTCCTCGCAGACTCTGCTGCTTTTCCTGTTCTCTTGCTTCTCCCTTTAGCTCTATTTTCTCTGACGTGCACATAGTGTACACACACACACACACACACATGCAGCCACACACACACACGCAGCCACACACACGCAGCCACACACTCGAGGCCCCTCTTCCCTTTCCTCCTTTGTCATACCTAATACCGACTCGCTCCTTCACACTCTCTTACCTTCTTCGTACTCCCTCCAACCCCCCCTCTCTCTAACCCTGACACCTCACCCCCCCAGCCTCCCTCCAACCCTCCCTCTCTCTATCCCGACACCCCGTCCCAACTGGTGTGTAATAATATATTTGACTTTACTGGACGCTCCTGGGAGGAATTCCTGGTGTTTGCTGAACCAAGGGTCTCTCCAGTGTGATTTCAGGCACATGGGACAGCGGTCATTAATCACCCCACCCTGACGGACCCAACTGCATGTGTGTGTGTGTGTGTGTGTGTGTACGTACATGTATGTGTGTGTCTGTGTGCACCATGTCTTCAAAGTGGGCTCTTTTCCTTTTTCATGCGTGTGTGTGCGACTCTGTCATGTCAGAAGTTCATCAGCAAACAAATCATATCTTTTCTTGGGGGGAAGCAATATTGGGAATGCCAATGGTGCGATGGGGGTGGGGGAGGGAGCGGGGGGCCGGCGTGTTGTTCTTCCCCCTGTAAGTTATTTCCTGGTGCTGAGATATGACCTCTCTGGCACGTGGCTTTCTCCTCCATGGGGCCTGGCTGTGTTTGGGATAGGAAAGGGCCAACAAGTGTCTCTGCGCTGTGTGGGCTTCTAGCCTGCAGCGTGTCCCTCACCTCCCCTCTCTCCCTCCAGCCAACACACTGGCTGCATCATGACATTAGAATCCATTCAGTGACCTGCATAATTTCCATCTGTTAATGGTTTACTTTTTTTATATATATAAAAACGGCTTTTACAGTTGCATTGTAATGCACACGGTGTGTGTGTGTGTGTGTGTGTGTGTGTGTGTGACTGTGTGACTGTGTGACTGTGTGTGTGATTGGGAGGCGAGAAGGAAGGTTCCCACATGCTGTAGTTTCGCTTCGCAAGCTCAAACTTAACATGATGTCATAATTTTCATCATATTGGATCTCACTTTCCCCCCCAAATCAAATTAGGAATGAATTCAAAGTTGAGGTTTTATGTCCACATCTACCTATAATGCCGGATGGCGTTAGCTGGCTCAGGAAAGTCCAAGGCTTTATCTGCGGTCTGCTTTTGGTAGTCACTCTAAAGTGGTTTACGGCCACTAGTTGTCGTTTGACAGAGCAACAGGGATCCGCGGATACTAATAATATACTTTGGAGTGTTGATGTGTTGATGTTGAGATGACCCGTTCAGCACCACGGATAGGCTCGCTACTTTCATCCTATTATCATTGCACTCTCTTTACATAGCCCTATGGCGTGCAATAGTTCCAACGTGACAGTGCAGTTTAGCAGCCAGGCAGCATGAGAGCGCCATCTGTTGGAATACAAGGCACACTACTTTCAACTTGATTCTGGTACTCTGCAAAGCAGGTTACTAAATTGTTACCGGGGCAAGCGTTATCTGCAATGCTACAATTTTGAATTCTGATTTGATTCTTATCGCGTCATTACAGTTCAAACTTTTAATGTCACCTGGTTTGAACGAAAGTGACAGCCCTATATCGTATTATGCGGTTTGCTCGGGAAGTGCCAACTTGTGCCACCCCCTCTCTCCACCCCACCACTTATAAGGGCTGATTACATGTTTTAAAAGTTTCAGGTGAGTCATTATTGCATCAGAGGTATAAGGTCAGTTATCTCCGGTAATTGAAGGAACATAGTTGGAGCGTGTTCAGTAGGGTTGGGTACCGTTCACATTTGAACCGATACCGGTACCTGCGAACTAGGGATGCTCGATATTGGCTTTTTTACCGATATACCGATATTGTCCAACTCTTCATTTCCGATATCAACCTATACCGATATATGCAGGGTCCCCCCCCCCCCCCCCAAAAAGTTTTTTTTTGCTCCCGATCCAATCCCGATCATGTGATTTTGAGTATCTACCGATACCGATATTTCCCGATCCGATCAATTTAAAAAAAATTTATTTAATTTTTTTTATTCAACAAACATGACCATGTTCACGTCTTAAACTCATACTGAGGCCTTAGTTTTGGTTTTAAATTGCATATCATCATTTATTTATTGTCACACAGAGCAGACGAATTTTGCCAAAACAAACCAATAGTATCCAGCTACACTCTCAGACCCAAACGCATTTCCTTTGATTTAATTATACATCAAATGATTTATGAAGTTAACTTTTCACCTGGATAACGTCAACATTCAGGGTGAATGTAATGTGAGAAATTGGGATTAAAAAAAATAAAAATAAAATTGGGTCTGAGAGTGTGGCTGGTCTGCCGTTCTGCAGCTGGATACTATTGGTTTGTTTTGGCAAAATTCTTCTGCTCTGTGTGACAATAAATAAATGAATGATGATATGCAATTTAAACTCAAAACTAACGCCTCAGTATGAGTTTAAGACGTGAACATGGTCATGTTTGTTGAATAACAAAAAGAAAAGTTAAAAAAAAACTTTTTTTTGGCGATCCCGATCTTCGGAAAATCACGTGATCGGGGACATCCCTAGTAATTAACATTACATATCTCTTGTCGTGGAATTAACACAACATTATGCATACTTTTGACAATAGAAAAAATCTGAATGTGTTAAAGGTTAAATAAATGTTAAAAAAAAATATATATATATATATATATATATATATATATATATATATATATATATTTTTTTTTTTTGAAAACCGATACCGATCATTTCCGATATCACATTTTAATGCCAATACTAGGCCGATAATATTGGACATCCCTACTGCGAACCTTTTTTCTGTACTTTAGTCTCTAAAAATGTAATCTAAAATGTAAAAAATGTGTCCAAACTTCAAATTATTTATTATCATTATGTATTTAGAACAATTTGTTAATATATATAGGTATATATATATAATATTGCAGCGAGCGTTATCTGCATCTAGCTTTGTAAAGTGTAACCACACTTGCGACCGTTTTCGGCTTGCCATTGCCCCGACTGCTTTGTTGTTGAATCAAGTAAAATCCTAGGTATTGTGCCTGTGAACATTGACGTGAACGTGCGGCACACTTCATAGGTTTCGTTTTGCGGTAAACAAAACGTTGACCTCATCGGACAAAAAAAATATATAATAATATTATATATATATTTTTTTTGCAGTACCAAAATGTGACTCCGGGGGATCTCACATGAATCGGTACTCGGTAGTACCGACGTGATTCGTTCAATACCCTTAAAAGTACCAGATTCTGTACCCATCCCTAGTGTTCAGCGAGAAGACCGCATACTGTATAGCCTAAGACGTTAGCTCGGCTATTAGTGCGATCTTAAACCGACATCAGCGGCCTTGTCAAGCGCCTGCACCGAGGATGTTGTGATCTTCTCTACTGTACGCGGCTCCGTCATGCCCCTGGCACCTGCGGGTCAGAGGGAGACCGAGGGGCCACGGCTCCTCTCACACAGGATTAACTGTAGGACTGTGGCCTCTGTGACCCCAGGGGCCACACACAGGAAGCAGACATGCCGGATGTGTACACACGCACCAACACACACACACAACCACTGAACTGGTTTATTTTTTAGAAAATAAAAAAATATACTGGATTACTATTACGACTACTAACACTGCCAATACTACTGATACATCCCTATTGGCAAACTTTATATTTAAAAAAAGTATTAAAAAAAAATATATATATATATATAATATATATATTTTTTTTTATAAAAACAATTTTTGGTTCATTATAAAACTGTGGCGCGACCAATTAGACTGTGGCGGCCCCCCACAGTCTAGGTAATTAATGGGAAACACTACACTGGTACTGTGTGTAGATGTGTGTTGGTCTGTCTGTAAGACCGATAAGTCACATTTATTAAACCCATATTTGCCTCAAACTTGGTCCCACAGTCAACCGAAGTGTCTGCATTACAAATGAGTAGATATTATATATATTTTTCCACACTTCCAATACTTGTATTTCGGCCAACATCTTGTAGGGAATGTGACCAAGGAGGAGCATACCATTGCCAGGTGAAACGGTTTAGCTAGTTTAACCCTTTCTGTAGTGTGGTAGTGAAAGGGTTAACCTGTAGTGTGGTTGTGAAAGGGTTAACCCTTTGTCATGTGGCAGTGAAACGGTTAACCCTCTCAGGACATTGGGAAGGCAGCCCGGTGTGTCCGTTGTCATCACTGGCAGAGGTGTGTTAAACAAATACTTGAATCAAGTTGTTGATTTATAGGTAACATTAGGCTCCAGCTTCCTTGTTAGACCCTCCTCCCGCGTCCGCAGGCAAGCTGCTCTGTGTGTATCTTCTCAACAGTCGCGTGAGCCAATCACACAATCACACAGCTTTATTTATTTGAAGCTTTGAACATGTTCAGAATAGTTTCACATCATTGTGTTTTTTGCATCTTTTCCCTCCAACTCAACTTTTGTAGTAACAGCCATTGTGGATAACATGTGTGTGTGTTTGCATCAATTTTCTCATCCATAATCATCAGTGTGTGTGTGTAGGGCTGATCCCTATTAGTCGATTAGTCGACTAATCGGTCGAAAGGAGCCATAGTCGACTAGCGTGGCTAACGCTAATGGCACGCATACCAGAGGCTAACTGCCTACGAAAACAGGCACAGAGGCACTGAAAGAGGATTTCACCCATCTAATGAACACACTAGACTAGACAAATATCAAGATGTATCCATCAGTGGACCAATTGCATGCTTTTGCAGAGGACAAGAAGCCTTCAGTCGACTCCTTCAGACGTTAACACCCTCCACAGCCCAAATGGAATGAATTTTTTTTTTTATAAAAAAATAAAAAAATTATACTTTTTTTTTGTCGACCAATAGTCGACTAACGGCAAATGTTGGCCAATCATAGTCGACCATCCAAATCCCTAGTCGGGGACAGCCCTAACTGTGTATATAGCTGTACATGGCCTTGGTCTCTGTGTGTGAATGGATCCCGTGTGTGTGTGTGTGTGTGCGTGTGTGCGTGTGTGCACCTTGTCAGACCAAAGCCAAGCCCTAGGCGTGGAAGCCGGTACTCTGTTACATCCTCTCGCTGAGAAGATCAGCAGACACATAAGCACATAATGACGAGAAAGGATGAGTCCAGCCTTTAGCCCCCGGTAGCAATGAGAACTTCCCCACTCTGCATGTCAGCAATTCCCCTTTACACCCCAGGGCTATGATGACCCTCATCATCCATAAGCACTTCCATTGCAGACGGTGGTGGTGGGGGTTCCACAGTCATCAGCCTTAACCCTTTCACTACCACTCTACATATGGTTAAGTGTGGTAGTGAAAGGGTTAACCGTCTGTAGTGTGGTAGTGAAAAGGTTAACTTTTTGTAATGTGGTAGTGAACGGGTTAACATTATGTAGTGTGGTAGTGAAAGGGTTAACCGTATGCAGTGTGGTTTTTGATTGATTGAAAACTTTATTAACAGATTGCAGAATGGGTACAATACAGTACAGCTCAAAGCTGGTAGTCAAAGGATGTAGTCAAGTCAAGTCAAGAGTTTTATTTGTCACGGCATACAAGTATACAATGAAATGCGGGTGGTCTTGCCCGCAACGATGTGCAATACAGTGGTACAACATATAATAGAATCCAATAAAAACAACATTGTGCAATAAACAGGTAACAGGTAACATGGTGTGACATCTCGGTATCTGTACATAAAAAATATTTACAGAGCATATAGGACATGCTAGGTAGCTTTGGTAGTGCAATACACTGTTACTGTTATACTAATTTAAAGTGGCCTTTCAAGTGTGGTAGTGAAAGGGTTAACCGGCTGTAGTGGAAGTGTAGTGGCCGACTGTCACTCCCCGAATGAGTCACGATGCACCATGCATATTTAGTTCTCTACTCAGTAACACAGTTTGTGATGTAAATATAGAAGAATGTCCAAGTTGCGGCTGGTACGGTTTGCAGGGTTTTATTGTCCAAAAAAGAATAATAGTGAATAGATGGTTAAATTAGAACAGTTGTCAATTGCTCCATTTGTCAGTTCCAAACAGTGAGACAGGTAGGAAAACGCATAGATACTGTATATATAGAACACTAGATAGCTTGCCCGCGCTGCCGGCCAATGGAGAGCGACGTCACTGAACCGCCGCCATCTTGTGCAGGTCAGCCTTGAGTGAGAGTGAGTGAGCTGCACAGACAAAAATACTCATAACTCGCTGAAATATTGACGGATTTACAAACGGTTTGGTTTATTACAAGCATTATTAACGTGGCTATGATTCAAGCGGTTTGTAAAAAAAAAAACATCTTTAAATTTCTTTTTTTTATAAGTATGCAGTATCATAACTACATCTTTGATGTTTATAGCAAACCAACCCGTTTGTAAATCCGTCAATATTTCAGCGAGTTATGAGTATTTTTGTCTGTGCAGCTCACTCACTCTCACTCAAGGCTGACCTGCACAAGATGGCGGCGGTTCAGTGACGCTGGTGACTCCGCCTTAAGCTATCTAGTGTTCTATATATATCTATGGGAAAACGTATCTCCATAACAGGTGCATGAATTACAGTGATCAGCTAGGTTACTTATAGAGGTGAGCCCCCTAGAGTTCAAACATAAAACGACACCTTAGTCTAAACAATACAAATTATAATATTCTAACGATACAAATCCACCAAGTCGGTTTCTGCTTCTACAGGAAGGGTTAACCTTCTGTAGTGTGGTAGTGAACGGGTTAACACTTTGTCGTGTGGCAGTGAAAGGGTTAACCTTCTGTATTGTCACAGTGAAAGGGTTAACCATTTGGTAGTGTGGTAGTGAAAGGGTTAACCAAGGCACATCTGACGCGCACCAGCGTGACTTTCCCACCACGTTGAGGTCGGGGAATGTTCTTTCATCCCAGGGTGGACAGAGGGCGTTCGGATTGGCCCCACGACGACACCTCCGCTCTTGTTTGATATTTCAAGATTAACGAGGTAGAGAACAGGCAGGTTGTGGGGAACGGTGATCATAAACTCAAAGACTCGAAGCCTCCCCAGAACCGTCAGCACGAATTAGCAACGATACACGCCGCTGGCTACAGGAACAAGAGACTTGTCAACACTGGGGAGAATTCCATCGCTTAACGTAGAGCCCCGGGAACGAGAGACTTTGTTTCGATCCCATCAAAATTAAATTAACAAGGAATAGAAACTGTTGTTTTGTGGATGGATGGATGGATGGATGGAATGAATTAATGAACGAATTAATGAACGAATTAATTAATAATATTTGCGTGTCATGTCCGACGACCCATCCCTTACAATGGGATTATAAGACACCAAAATCATATGTTATTTTTGTGGGTTTATCCCAAGCTTTCTCTAAATATTAAGCAAGTGGTGGTTGGTTCTTGGTATAGTATAGTTTAGAAATAAATAGCAAGTATAGCATAAGGATATAGAGTAAAAACTGTATATTGTATAGTAGTGTACATAGGATCCAGTGCCTTAATTCGTAGCTAACATTGTATTGCATTATCTCAGGACTTTAGCATGTCTATTTTATCATGCCTATTTTATGTCTATTTTATTACGTCTATTTTATTATTTAGTATTATTGCACAATCAAAGCGGGCATGGCCACCCGCATTTCACTGTATGCCCTGGTATGTATGTGACAAATAAACCTCTTGAATCTTGAAGTGCAAAAACCCTGTGATCAAAAATCCATTTTTGTCTAGTATCTGCATCACTAAACCACATTAACTCAAGGTCAATGGCAAAGTCCCAGAGCGGAGCTGGGCACATAATGACCTTTGTATTTTTGATAATGGAGCACACACATATTTTTCATTTCTATAACAACTTTATCGTACTAAATGTTCTTAATTTTTGTATTTCCTGTGACCATTTCATCTGATGTATGTATGTGTAATTGTTTATGATGTTGAAGTTCTTGTCCCTGAATGTGTCTTCACAGGGGGCCTCGCCAGTTCTTCAACCCCTGAACTATAGCTTTTTTCCATGCGTTTTTGATGGCGATGGATTAACCTGAGTAAACCACTTGTTTCAGAACTACTACATAATTCTCCTCTTCTTCACAGATTCCCGTTGTACCCCAGAGGAGAGCGATTTCAGTTTGAATACGGTGTCTACTTGCTCAACAAGAACATTGCCCAGGTAAGACATGAACTAGCATTATATTGTACAGTACTGTACACACACAGATTCATACATGCATACAGTGACTTACTTGACTTAATCCTCTTTACCCCGTTGGAGGGCATAGGGCATCCACCAGAGCTCTCCATCTCACTCTCTTCTGGGCCAGGGCCTTTGCTTCTTGCCAGCTCACTCCGATGTTCTTTCGGTCTTGGTGTGGAATGTCTCCAGGTGTTTCTCGGCCTACCGGCTTTCTTCTTCCCCTGCGGGTTGTAGTCCAAGGCCTGTCTAGTGATGTTGTTTGAGTCCTTCCTAAGGGTATGCCCTATCCATTTCCACTTTCTCCTTTTGATGGTATTGACAGTATATGCATTTAAATGTTGCAATGCACACAGATAATATGGAGTCAATTTAAGACATAAAAGGAGTCTGCCATCTTCCCCGCCAGAGCACAAGAACAAGAAAGTTGGGAAGACTAGTTCGCTTTAGATAGCAAATGAAAGATAAGCTTCGACTGAATGTTGCAGAGGAAAAAAGGTCAAAGGGGCCTATTGTGTGCTGAGAGATCTTATCAGATTAAGCTTGTCGTGTTGGAACATCTTTTATTTATTTATTTTTGCCCCATGTAATGAATCTGAAGAGAACCATTTTTCAAGCTTAGGTTTACTATAATGTAGTAGAGGTTTAAACAGCAGAGTCTTTATAGTGGCGAGTTTCTGCCAAACTCCAATCTAATCTGACCATCTTCTGTTCACTGCTGGTCAACCACTTTGGATGCCACTGGTGAACATGGTCAAAACATGGTTGAATGCCAGCAGCCCAGCACCCACTTCAATGATAGCGTTGTGAACGCATAATCTGTCTTAAATTATGGCTATGTGTCTAATCTGGCCGTCGCTTATCAATGACTTGTTTGCAGTCAACATTGTCGAAACGGATTGTTTTTTAATCGGTTAATTTCCGTTTATACCATTTTGAAAAGCCCTCGTTTTCTTGAAAGCTTCAGGAAAATATAAAGATTCCGTGATAAACGGCATTTACTGGAATATTCTGGAATACACAAAAAACGTTGTAATTTTTCGGCCTATTTATGAATCGTTTTCAAATAAATGCTAGATTATCGATAGTATGTGTACTTATGCACGCTAGAGAAGCGAGCTGAAAAATCTATTCTCTCATTTCCTGATCAGCACACACACACACACACACACACATAGGGCAAACGCTGATATCTCTGTGAAAACAGATCCGATTATCCTAAGACTGGTAAAATAGATTCCTTACTTCAGATCAGATGTTCTCCAAAAAGATTATTCCAATTCCTGATCGCCATTCCAAGTATCGATCGCGTTTATCTATTCAGCGTTGGGTACTGGAAATATGTATTCCACGCTGTTTTCCGGCTCGGCAATCACTTCGATCTCTTCGGATGGCTTGCCGGATAAGTAAAATGAGGAAACTGGATCCCCCCCCCCCATCAGTCTAATCCAATGGGGTGCAGTTACACAGGGAGAGACGATAGGGGGCGGTATTTTCCCAATGGAGCTCAGAGAGAGGTTGCTGCACTAACGTGAGATTGATGAAATATGAATTCAAATCGCTAATTAAAAAAAAACTACAAACACGCTATATAGTGTTGCTGGCATTCAACGGTTGGCATGAACTAACGACATATAGCGTCGTTGGCACTCAAAGTGTTAAGCACTGCCAAGTCAGAGGTCATTAAGATGAACTTTTCTGTACTGTGGTAACAGTCAGTTATGTACATACATACACACACACACAGAGGAGTGAGTGCTACTGCTCACACATGACAATGACTCAAGACTTGATATTTGCTAAATATTATTTAAATCTATGATAAAATAGGATGATCTGCCATGAGCTGTGACAGATCATTTTGGACTGTAAATGGCACATTTATATAACAGCTTTTATCATTTATATAGTGCTTTTATCCAAAGCGCTTTTCAATTTATGCCTCACATTCACCCATTCACTCACACATTCACACACCAATAGCGGAGGCGACCATGCAAGGTGCCAACCTGCTCATCAGGACGCTGTTAAGGGTTAAATGTTCAAGGACACTTCGACACACTGCCGGTAGGAGTTGGAATTGAACCGGGAACTTTCTGATTACCAGACGACCGCTCTACCTCCTGAGCCACTGTCACCCAATGTCTACATAAAATAACCTCATATGTTGACTCATAAAACACTAGAGCACTTATAATCGCACATGTTCTGTAATTGACGGCGCTGAGTTTCATACCACCGGTAGCTCTAAAGTTGTTGCAGTGAATCTCTCTTCTCTCTCTCTATCTCTCTCACTCTCACTCTCACTCTCACTCTCACTCTCACTCTCATGCTCACTCTCTCTCTCTCTCTCTCTCTCTCTCTCTCTCTCTCTCTCTCTCTCTCTCTCTCTCTCTCTCTCTCTCTCTCTCCCCTCACTCTCTATCTCACTCTCTCACTTTCACAATCACTATCTCTCTATCTATCTTATCACTCTCACTCTCTCTATATATATCTCTATCTCCCTAGCTCACTCTCTCTCACTCTCACTTTCACTCTCTCTCACTCACCTCCTCTAGCCCAAGTCTCTCTCACCTCCTCCAGCCAAAGTCTCTCTCTCGCTCTCGCTCTCACTCTCACACTCACTCACTCACTCACCTCCTCCAGCCTCCGCGGTTTGAAAGCTTGCCCCTCGTACCACAACCATGGGTACTGCGTTAGCCATCGTGTTTGAAAGTAGTACCTTTTCTTCCTCACTAGCTCAGTCGGTCTCTCCCTGCCTGCATTTTCATCATCAGCGGCGTCTGAGTGGGAGCCTCTCGTTGGCTCTCCCTCCCCACCAGCATCCTCCTCTCTCTCATTTAGCTTTTTAAAATAATCAGCTATAGACTGCTTCATTGGAACACGGTAACAGCTAAATGGATTGTTTCATAAAGTTCTTTGGAAATGTTCCTTTTTCTTTTTATATAAAATATTTTAATGGCCAGATATGCAACCATTTTGGTCACAGTCTGGAGCCCTGATTTGGTATTGTTGCCAGGCATTGTATTAATTGCACTGAAAAGTGTTTTCTACTAAACCATATCCACCAATGTCCTCTTTACACAGATGGGTTTGTATCGTTTGCCCTCTGACTCCACAAAACATAATTCTTAAATGTTAAATGGACTGCATTTATAAAAATGCTTTTATCCAAAGCGCTTTACAACTTATGCCTCACATTCACCTGTTCATTCACACACGGTGGAGGCAACCATGCAAGGTGCCAACCTGCTCATCGGGACTCTGTTAGGGGTTAAGTGTCCAAGGACACTTCGACACACTGCCGGTAGGAGCTGGAATTGAACCGGGAACCTTCCGATTACCAGATTATCCCCTGAAAATGATGTTCTGTAATGGGTATATTCTGTAAAATTATGTTCTGTAATAGGCATATTGGCATATTTTCTTCTTGGTCCAGGAGAAAGTGCATTGCAGCAAACTTGATGCCATTATTATTGTGAGTGCATGGGGGTTATGCTAACACATTGAAGCTGTGTGGCATTACATCATTATCTAGCAAAGCTGCGAAATATACCATAAACCTAGAGCATCATAAAAGTACCTTTTCTTTCTAATAAAAAATGTATTGTCCTTTTAGACTAGATATCTTCTGTGCAATATCATTTTCCTTTTTTGAATTCTTTTATTTTATTTAAAAATGTTTACCATACGTATGTATATATTCTCTGGCTTTAACAAATCGGTAGTGTGTCCCGGCGTTTTTATCGGGTGAGATCACACAAGTCTTACTCAAAGCACAAAGTCTTATGCCTTCCATGTGTGACTAGGTATGTCCACGTGAGGATGAGTCGCCGGGTTGATTGAAAAAACAATATTGCCACACCACATGAATAGGCCAACTCCAGATGATAGTGATATTGGAGCATTATTCCAAAATAGTAAGAGGTGGTAAACATGTCGCATTTGATATAGCAGAACCCTGTGATAAACAGAGCTTGTAGGGATGTGATTGTGCATAACTTAGACTTTTTCATGGTCGGTTAGTCGGTGGGTGGTCTGAGCGAATAACCGTATAGTCGGTATGTGCCCACATTCACAAAGGCTAGAACAGATGATGGGTAAAAAAATTATCACTTGTGCCCATCATGCTAGGTGTTCATTAACTCATGGTTGATCGCATTTTAACTACCTTTCACTGAAGTTTTGTCTCTGACATTGCATATTTTCGAGGATGCAGTAGCCGATGAAAACCGTTGTTCTCGACAACACTGTTAGGCCTCTTGTCTTTGCAAATTAAATATGAAATGGCAGCTGTGATACATCTTTTAGAGTTGTGGTTCAGCTTTTATGGGAAAAAAGCTGTTCAAAGGAGCTGGTGAGCAGGTATCGGGTAGGGTTGGGTACCGTTCACATTTTAACCGATACCGGTACCTGTGAATCGATACCGGTACCCAACAGTACCTTTTTCATTACTTTACTCTCTAAAAATGTAATCTACCTAGACACATTATTTGCTATCATTATTATTTATTTAGAACAATTTGTTAATATAATAATAATAATAATAATAATAATAATAATAATAATAATAATAATAATAATAATAATAATAATAATAATAATAATAATAATAATAATAATAATAATAATAATAATAATAATAATAATAATAATAATAATAATAAATAATAATAATAATAATAATAATAATAACTGGACTTTGGAGAAGTCTTTATTCGGCAAGCAGGCAGACACACACATGCGATGGGCCCTGGGCCTTCTAACTGTGAGCCGACAGTGTTAACCACTACACCACCGTGCCACTGCTCCCCTTCATAGATTCGCTTGTAGGTCGGGTTGTGTGGGTACTAGAGACATGACCATGTTTTATGCACCTGAGTCTCCTGAACACAGAGAGACAAACCCTGAGTCGATCGGACCTTCCTACGCTGAGGTATAGTAACTTTTGTGCACCTACCCCCTACCGGTGAATGCCTCACTGTTGTGGTTTTTCTGAGGTGTTATGCGGTAGGTGCGTGAAAGTTACCATAGCTCAGCGAAGGAAGCTCAGGTCGACTGGGGGGGGTGTCTCTCCGTGTTCGGGAGACTCAGGCGCACAATAACCTGATTACGATCATGTCTCTACCTCAAACACAGTGAGTGAAGTACGTGAAGGGGAGCAGAATGTAGATTTGGCCCAAGGACTACAAGTGGAGGTGTTGTTTGAAATTGTTGTTTTTTGCTGAAATTGAAAATAGCTTTTCAGTCAACTCGTCTTTGTTCCCCATGAACAATTATCCGGGTTATCAGTTTTTATTACCCTACTCCCCAGTCCCTCTATGGTGAATTGCCGCACACCGCATTAAAACGTTACACTCCTGCGTGTCTGATCAATCGGTTCCTCAGATCCCACATCACACATGTTCTAGTTTTGAAGTTCAAGGCTGGGAAAAAACGCATGAAGCAACACAACACTGTCATGCTACATGTCATTTCCTCCAGCTACTCGCTCGGGTAGACTTGGTTTCCCTCCGATCCCCACCAACTCTGTAGTTCTTGTTCATTTACTCATGGGTTTTATTAGGAAATAGCTGCTTTGCTTGACCCTGGCTTATAAGAAAATGTAGCCGCCCTTTCAACTCCCTCAGGCGTGGGGTTTCAGTTGTGGCATACTGTTATTATTTTGTTTGTGGGTTAAAAAAAAAGTTTCGCCTTTTGTGATTCAATGCACCCCTTTGGTTGAACCAGGCTTGTCATGCGGCCGTAGCATCCAGCGTCTGGCTCGCTGACACAAAGCAGAGGTCTGGTTTCACAGCAGCAGACCCAGCTGGCTGGCTGGCTCACTGGCTGGCTGGCTCACTGGCTGGCTGGCTCGCTGACTGACTGGCTGGCTGGCTGGCTGGCTGGCTGGCTGGCTGGCTGGCTGGCTGACTGACTGACTGACTGACTGAACTGGGTGGGATACATTAACCGCCCCATCTCTTTATTAAATCGCGTGGCTTGTGTTTGAAAGTGAGACGTAGAAGCTGGCGAAGGATCAGGGCCACGTCAGTGGGGGGGCTCTTTTGAAGTGGCAATGGGAGAATGTTGCTTTTACTTAGGTCTCGTGTCGGGAGGTGAGGTCCCGGGGATGGAGCGGGGTGATTGGGCCGCGCGGCGGGTGCCAGGTGGTAGCAGGCTCCCATGTTGGTGCTTCTCATTCCTTTGTTTGACAAGAGGGCGGTTAAAAAATTTCTAGGAATGCCTGCCTCCATTCTGTGCGGTCTGAAAAGGGATACTCTAACTATTGTAACACCAACAACACCCAGATGAGTTGTTGGGAATTGACGTGGAGAGACGTTTTACAAGTTCATTAGCGAGGCAACTTTGCACCGTGGTCCCAGTTCGCACCACTACTATAGGACGTGATTTAGGTATTTCTAATGGCTGGTTCTGTGCTCTAGGCTTTTCCTAGGAATGCCGCCTCTCTGTCAAGTCTGTTTGTTGAGTGGGATTTGGCTGCTCCTTTTCCATGCCCAAAGCACAGAACCACAGGTGAGATATGTTACTGGGCCTGACGACTCGCCCCACCCCACCACCAACACCCCCGGAACGAATGCTAAAGCCACAAATCTTGCATTCACACAGACAAATTAGCCAAGTTAGTGTTGCTGGCTCCAAGGTAAAACCAGCAGCCTTTAGTCTGGAGTCCTGCCATGTGTTGCATTCAGTCACCCCCCCCAGTGTGCTAGTCTGTTGTGAAATAGGCATGCTGGCCTGTTTAGATGGAGGCCTACACTACATAAAATCTCTAGGTTTTTAGGAGGAGAGGGCGGGCAAAAGTATTTGTTCTCAGCTGGGGGGGGTGTCATAGTTGTTTGCTTCAGGTAGGGAACAGTATTAGGAATGAAAACGCGAAAGCGGGGGCGGCCTTGGGTAAAGCTCTTCCTGGGGAAAATTAACTGCAGCGAAACATTCCAAGTCTCCCACCCTCCAAACCTCCAGGTCTCCCTCCCTCCAAACCTCCAGGTCTCCCTCCCTCCAAGTCTCCCACCCTCCAAACCTCCAGGTCTCCCTCCCTCCAAACCTCCAGGTCTCCCTCCCTCCAAACCTCCAGGTCTCCCTCCCTCCAAACCTCCAGGTCTCTCCCACCCTCCAAACCTCCAGGTCTCTCACACCCTCCAAACCTCCAGGTCTCCCACCCTCCAAACCTCCAAGTCTCCCCCACCCTCCAAACCTCCAGGTCTCCCCCACCCTCCAAACCTCCAAGTCTCTCCCACCCTCCAAACATCCAGGTCTCCCACCCCCCAAACCTCCAGGTCTCTCCCACCCTCCAAGTCTCCAGGTCTCCCCCACCCCCCAAACCTCCAGGTCTCTCCCACCCTCCATGTCTCCCACCCTCCAAACCTCCAAGTCTCCCTCCCTCCAAGTCTCCCACCCTCCAAACCTCCAAACCTCCAGGTCTCCCCCACCCTCCAAACCTCCAAGTCTCCCTCCCTCCAAACCTCCAAGTCTCCCTCCCTCCAAACCTCCAGGTCTCCCACCCTCCAAACCTCCAAGTCTCCCTCCCTCCAAACCTCCAAGTCTCCCACCCTCCAAGTCTCCCACCCTCCAAACCTCCAGGTCTCCCCCACCCTCCAAACCTCCAGGTCTCCCACCCTCCTCCAGGTCTCTCTCGCACACCGTGCCCCGCGAGCCGAGTGCCACACACCGGTGGTCTGGTGGGCATACGTCAGAGAGCGCCTGCGGCCATTAAGAGTGGCAATTGTGGCTCCATAAAACAAGGCTATGACTCATGGGGGGAGCCTACTGTGTTTAGTGGTTAGTGGAGGTGGCGGCACGCGGAACGGGAGCTGGCCTGGCTGGCGGTATTCCTGGTGGAGCAGCGGTTTGGAAACGGCGGGAGGAGGTGCTCGAGCTCGAACGACCTTCCCAAAGATTGAATGTGACGATAATAACGAGGAAGGTAGTGTGAGACTGTCTCTCCTTATTTTCACATGTTTATTTGCTCATCATAATCACCCATGCACAGTGTGTGCTGCTTGTATTTAATTAATATTCCTCGATTCCCGAGTATTGGCCAGTACTAACTACTAAGTATACAATATTTTTTCTTTTTTTTCATCCCCCTTTCTCTTCCTGCTCCTTCCATTCATCTTCTCTGCCTCTCCTTCCTCTTTTGTAAATCCTCCTCCTCACCCATTGAGCCACTGCCTTCCACTCTTCCACCCCCAGTGACACAAAGCTTCCCGTGAACCTCGACGAGAGCACGCCGTGAGATATTCTTGGCACGGCGCTTTGCAGGGGCCATTATCTCACGTGATAGAAACCATATGACCCCCAGACGCAGACATGCAAAGAGAGAGAGAACACTACGCAGCACCCTCCCAATCCACCCCTATATACTATATACGATATGAGAACCGGCCACGGAGCAGGAGAGAATGTTAAAACGCCCCAAGTGAAAACTATCACCAGCTATTACCTAATGTCCTCTGACAGCCTGTCTCTAATATGGATGTTGGATTGTGCTACAAAAGACCACTGTGACCAGGGTATACTTCGTTACAATACTTAAGTACTGTTTTTGGGGATTTGTACTTTACTCTAGTATTATTAGGTTTGTATACTTGTACTTTTACTCAATTACATTTCAGAGAAAAAAAAATACTTTTTACTCCTTACATTTAAAATGCAGACCTACAAAGTAGAAATCTCGCAGGTCCAACTATATAGTAAAAAAAAGTTTTTACTTTAACTTTTTAGTCAAGTGTGATACTCTGACTTTTACTTGAGTACAATTTTGAGACGGTACCCATACTTAAGTATAATTTCTGGGTACTTTTTACACCCCCTGGTCCTCTTGACAGAGCTTGTCTCTAATATATGGATGTTGGATTGTGCTACAAGAGGCCACTGTGACTAGAATAGCCGGGGAAGCGATTCACTGTAATGAGGCGAGAGGAGGACAGTTTTCTCACATGGAGTCAGTGTTTCCACCAGGCTTTTTTAGTTTGCCATTTTTCCTAAACAGTTGTGTGTTTACTCCTTTTGTCAGTCCACACGCCCATGAAGCAGGAATAGCTGTGTGTGTGTACAGGGAGTGTTGATGGTATAACAAGTCATCTCTGCGGCGGCTTTACAGAAGTAAGCTCCATGCTTCCCCATTCCTTCATGGTTTAATGTGTAAATATAGAAATACATAGACCTTGATTTTTCCTTTTTTGTTAGATTTTCCGCAGGCCGTTCCCATAATTTCAGTTTAATTTTATCCCAGTTTTTCCTGTGGGAGGGAGAGGTCAGTATTGAATGAGCTGCCAGTGATGGCTATCGAGGGTCACTTCCGAGATGCATCGCGACCGAATGGAATATATATATATTCTTTGTATATATAAACGCTTGATCATAAGATTGACCCTGACCTACTTCTCCAGGCTTGACAAGGATCTACCATTCATTTCTCATGGCAGTGCATTCGGCGTGAAGCCTGACCGTATATATATACAGTGTTTACCCTCCCGAGTCTTTAATTAAGATCAGACAGGTAAACACGGGAGAGAGCAGGAAGGAGGAGCTTTGAGCTCCTAAGCCTGGTTCTCAGCAGGGTCTGTCTGTGAGGAGCAGCACAGATTTAGAAGCAACTATTCCAGGGTCCCCCCCCCCCCCAGAAACCTCTCGGTCTCTCCTTCTCTCTCTCTCCTTGTCCAGTGGAGCCTTGTGGTTTCGTGACTCACCGCTCGGTGCGGTCTAGCCGGAGAACGTTCCCCTGGGGAAAAAAGAGGGGGGAAAATTTAGCTGCCGGTTGCGTCCCCACTGTCCCTCTCCGCCTTAGACAACAACCCTCCTCCTCCTTCTGTCCACCCGCCTCGGCAGAAACCCTGTCTCAACAAACAGACCTCCTCCCGTGTCCTGAAGGCATAATACAACTCACTGTACAGCGTTTGTTTACCTGAACTCGGCCATCGCCACGCCACACCACACCACACCACGCCCACCCCGCCACACCGAGGTGGACAGTCAGGACCTGTAGCTGATCAGGCCTTCACAGTCTCCCTCTCTCTGTTTCTTTTTCTCTCTCTCTCTCTATCTCTCTCTCTCTCTCTCTCTCTCTCTCTCGCTCTCTCGCTCTCTCGCTCTCTCGCTCTCTCGCTCTCGCTCTCTCTCTCTCTCTCTCTCGCTCTCTCTCTCTCTCTCTCCATTTCTCTCTCTCTCTCTTTCTCTCTCTCTTCTCTCTCTCTCTCTCTCCATGCTTCGTTCACATCCGTTTTCTATTTCACTGGGATTGATGGTAACAAAACACACAATGGGCGGGACTTGCCCCCAGAAGATGCAACCGTTAAGTCAACACGCCATAGGCTACTCCCCCCCCCCCCCCCCCCCCCCCCCCACACACACACACACACATACTGTATGCAACAATAGGAAAAATAGGAAAGGAACGATGATGGACCAAATGAAGTTCTCTTTGAGGCCCTGCCATAAACATGTGTCTGTTTTTGTTTTAGCCCGGTGAAGAATAGCCCGGAGCAGCGAGCTCCGAGCGTCAGTTTGCATACGGCCACATGCAGACCAACCATTGGGTAATTGTCCCCCTTACGTCTAATACAGGGCCGGCTGCGCACCCCCTCCTCTCGACAATGTGGTTCATATTTGAGTGCCATTAAGGTGCCACTCTAAAGGGCTCACGGTACTTCGCCGATAGTAAAAAGCACTTCATTAATGTACTATATTTGTCACATTTCAAGCAAGAAATTGTTTTTGGCAGAGTGTAAGTGGGTTAAGTAAATGGAGAGGCTATGTGGCCTGTATCGAGAGATTGTTAACAGTCTTAAACCGGACCAGAGAGTGCACTGATGTCTAGCTCTCCATCTCCAGAGATTGATAGAGGATAGATGGATGGAGAAATGCCTGCATTCTCAAGTGTACTAGACCTTAGATTAGATCTGTCAGTGGGGGTTTAGTCGCCAGGCTCCGGTGGTCAACTCATGCCAAGCTTTTCTCCTCTGCCTTCCCACATAGAGAGCTTTTAGACAGAAACCCAGCCAGACTCTTCCATTGCATCCTAAATCATGCATCAAAAGCTTGGGTTGAAATGGTTATATATATATATATATTAGGGTGCATCAAATTGCAATGCAAAAATTTTATCTCAACATATCAATCTATCTGGGGTTGCATTTTGTTCGGACAAACATAAAAATGATTTGTGCAAAGTTTGGGAAAGATTCGTTGAGATTTAGAGGTAGCACACAGCATGTGAAATATATGAAAATGGGCCTTTTTGGGCGTTTTACTAGATAACATGACAAGGCAATTTCAAAAACGGCAAGAAATAGTTTTTCAGAACAACATTTATTAACCCTAACATTTAAGAACAAAATGTTTGATAACAACATTGAAATAGTCTTTCAAACATGTCTCAAGCATCCTAGAGTCCTAGACCTGGTCCAGCTTGCGCTTGCAGCAGCGAAGGTTTGACCGTGTTGAGCGGTCATGCTCAACTGCCTGTAGCACATTCTGCAGGTGCTCCTCGCTCCTGGCTGCTGCCACAAAGTCTGACGTCAGTTTGACGCCACGCTCGGCACAGTCATTCACAACATTGATGGTACGTACATTCACTGCACCCATCTGAAATGTTGTACTGGTAACCCAATCCTCTACATCCAGTGAAAGAAACGCGGGATCGATGTGCAGCAGGTGCATGCCGAACCAGCAGTCTCGGTTGGCAAGGTCAGCCAAGCTGGTGGTCGGCGAGAGGGTTGGAAACTTTGGCTTGCCGAAGCCAGTGCCAAAGCGGAGCTGTGGGGCTTGCATGGATATATCAGCCGGCTTGTGCTCCAATATAGCATCTGCAAGTGCGCGCCGCTCGCCAACTGGCACCTTGGTGCTGAAGAGTGCCAGGGGCAGCATCTCGCCTGACAGGTACCAAAGGTGCCGCTCCAGCGCCTTAATCGCTGATGCTGCAATGCCCTCGTCAACAGACTTGTATGCGTACAGGTTGTGGTAGAGTGTAAGGTCATTTCATGCCGCATCTACGGCCGTGTCGCAGGTCAACCACCACGTTGCGTAGATGTGCGTGATGAAGTTGGCAAACGCCAGAATCTTCAGCACCTGCTGCTGTGTAGTGATGGTCCCCTGAGGAAGCAAGGTAATGTGCTGCTCCATCAAGGCCAGCTTGAGAGTGTAGAGCAGCTTAGCCATCCACCGCGCCTTGTGCAGTGCTCCCGGTTGTTGGAAGTTAACTGGAGTGTGCTCTGCACTGTCTGCACTCAGATACACAAGACATAGCTGCACGAACTCGCGATAGTCGCCTCGCTTGTAGTCGAGCACTCCTGCAGCGCACACAATTAGTTCAGCACGCAACTTGCCCAGGAACGGTGGTTCGGCATCGCCAGGAATGTAGCGGGCCAATGGGCCGCTGTCCTTGTGTGGCAACAGGTTCCAGTTGTCACGCAGACGTGTAAACAATGTAACCTCTGGCGAGCGTGACGTCTCCACCTTGAGGTCAGTGAAGATGTGGCTGAGGAGCACCTCGCCGATGTGGTGCCGGCACCCGGACCAGAGCAGTGGTCGACCCAGTGAGAGCTGGATGGCAATGCAGGCTGCCGTGAGATGGCCAGTGTTTGACGCGGTGGTGTCAAATGCCATGTTGACAACCTGATCGGTGCAGCACCAGTCCTGCAGCAGCTTGCATGTCAGCCGGGCAATGATTGTTCCACATGCCTCATCAGTCCCCTTCATGTATGCTGGCAGACCAAGCAGTTTGAGCCGCTCCGCGTCTCCGATCACCACTGTCAGACGCTCCTCCAACCGGCGCACATTGTTGAGCATTGGCGTCAACTTACTGTCCCAGTGCAAGGTGCACATGGAAGGTGGTGTCCACTGTTCTTGCTGGTCCTCACTGATGGCCTGCAACACGTGGCGGTGCGCTCGGTCTGCTGTTGCGTAGGATGTGGAGACCTTTGCCGAATTGCCACCGGATTCCTCGATCAGACCGCGCGTGAAGGCAGCCTGCTGCGATCTTCAACCGTGTAGCCAGTGACACAAGACTCGGCCGGCTGAGAATGTCTGATGGAATGAAGGCTGTGGTGCCAGTCTTCTTACGCTCACGGGTGGGTGTGTTCTCAGCCGGTGGAGCAGCTGTTTCATCTGCATTGCTGTCTTCATCACTTTCGCTTTCCAACACCACCGCCATGCTGGACCTCGCAGTCATCTC
This sequence comes from Notolepis coatsorum, assembly GCF_963971535.1. Taxonomy (NCBI): domain Eukaryota; kingdom Metazoa; phylum Chordata; class Actinopteri; order Aulopiformes; family Paralepididae; genus Notolepis; species Notolepis coatsorum. The sequence continues at coordinate 95,006,832 of NC_140172.1, read as the reverse complement.
CTGCTGCTCCTTGGTAAAGCATGCCTGCTGCGCTGCTTCACGCTCCTGTCGCTGCTTCAACTTGGATTGCAGATTGGCATCCAATGCTCCAAATGTGGCCACTCTGTCGCCCTTCATGCTGGCCAGGAAAGCAATGTCCTCTGGATCACAGATCAGCTCCTCTGCATTTGGAGATCACAGCGGGAATGTGGCATCCAGCTTGTGCTCCATTGCGTCCACCAGTCGAGCTGTAGCCTCACTGGAGCGCCTGGCCTTTGGAATGTGCCGCAGCTTGTTGCTAGCATCGACAAGCGCTACCATCTTGACGCATGCTCGACGATCACTCACCATTGGAATATTGGCCTTTCCATAAAATGGCCGCACCTGCTCCAAAACGTCCTTAGCCGCATGGAACCGTGACAAGGCTCCGGTCAAACCTGGCCGCTTGGCATGCAGTTGCGTGTCGCAGTTGTACAGCATGCACCGCAAGATCTGGCGACCACTTGGCAGTTTGGCACCAGTGATGATGGCATCTGCATTGGTTATGCTGGCGCCCAGACCTAAGACCAGGCTGCGGCTGCTCTGGCGGGAGCCTAAGGGCGGCGACGCCATCTTGTGAGAGCTGGATCCTGTGGTGGGTGATGGTGGCGTTGACTCCGTTGAGGGATTGAGTAAACTGATGAATTGCTGACCAGAACTGACCAGAATTGAATAAACTGCTATGCAGAGCCACACAGGCAAAGCTATTTATAGGCCCATCCCCCCAAAAATTGCAGGTGCGAGATGTAACAATGTTGCAACTCACACACACACACACACACAGACACACACAGACTAACGCGCGCACACACACACAGACACTAACAGCAGGCCATGTTGGGGGAGGACAGCATGTACTGATGTACCGTTCCACCTCTAAATCACCTCGTATTGCAAAAATATTTTGCATGTATTGTTTTTACATGGATGGTAACACTTTTAACACCCAGACAAATCAATACGCTGGAAATGTGTATTTTGATGCACCCTAATATATATATATATATATATATATATATATATATATATATATATATATATATATATATATATATATATTTTTTTTTTTATTGTATGTACGTAAGTATGTCCTATACAGTATATTGGAATGCACATTAAATGGTTGATGTAAGGCATTGAAAACATTTGACACTCAATAGGCTGTGGATAGACACGGATACATTTGTGATATAAGGTGATAACTGCAATGTTTATATCAAAATGTTGCTAGATCGGAATTATGGACTCTATCTGACCTGCTCTCTTTGGTTCATGCTTAACCCTTTCACTACCACACTACAGAAGCTTAACCCTTTCACTACCACACTACAGACGACATCTGTAGTGTGGTAGTGAAAGGGTTAACCTTCTGTAGTGTGGTAGTGAAAGGTTAACCGTCTAGTGTGGTAGTGAAAGGGTTAACCTTATGTAGTGTGGTTGTGAAAGGGTTAACCCTTTGTCGTGTGGCAGTGAAAGGGTTAACCTTATGTATTGTCGCCGTGAACGGGTTAACCATTTGGTAGTGTGGTAGTGAACGGGTTAAGGTCCCCAGAGTACAGACTGAACTTGGAAAGTCAGCCTTTTGTTGCCTCACCTTCTTGGAATGATCTTCAACTCACACTAAAACTCAATAGCCCACTACCCTATGGGCAATTTAAAAACATGATTAAAAATCAGGTCTCTCCCTCCCTCCAAGTCTCCCACCCTCCAAACCTCCAGGTCTCTCCCACCCTCCAAACCTCCAAGTCTCCCTCCCTCCAAACCTCCAGGTCTCCCTCACCCTCCAAACCTCCAGGTCTCTCCCACCCTCCAAACCTCCAAGTCTCTCCCACCCTCCAAACCTCCAAGTCTCTCCCACCCTCCAAACCTCCAGGTCTCTCCCTCCCTCCAAACCGCCAAGTCTCTCCCACCCTCCAAACCTCCAGGTCTCTCTCACCCTCCAAACCTCCAGGTCTCTCTCACCCTCCAAACCTCCAAGTATCCCTCCCTCCAAACCTCCAAGTCTCTCCCACCCTCCAAACCTCCAAGTCTCTCCCACCCTCCAAACCTCCAGGTCTCTCCCACCCTCCAAACCTCCAAGTCTCCCTCCCTGTTTTAATTTTGTCCCTATTTATTCAATGTCTGATTTTTATCTAAGCTGATTTTATTTTCCTTATCTTTATTTTGTGTTTTTATCTATTTTATTATGCCCGTCAAATTCTCGACATTATTGTATAAACAAGAGCTTGCTCTACATGAATTACCTTGAAAGATTATAACATAAGACATGACGCAAGAAATTGGACGGTAATATCTTCAGTGTTCGTAGGGGAAATTACTATAATTCTTACCTAATTCTAGTGATAAATATTTTGAGACAGATAGAGAGAGTAAGGAGCCTTCCCATTCTTGTTATCTCTTGGCCCAAAGGCAGAGGTGAGGAGATGTGTGTGGGAGAAGCCTTAGCCGGTCTGCTGCCCACTGCTACTGGGTGTGTAAGGAGGAGAAGCCTGGCCGGTCTGCTGCCCACTGCTACTGGGTGTGTAAGGAGGAGAAGCCTGGCCGGTCTGCTGCCCACTGCTACTGGGTGTGTAAGGAGGAGAAGCCTGGCCGGTCTGCTGCCCACTGCTACTGGGTGTGTAAGGAGGAGAAGCCTGGCCGGTCTGCTGCCCACTGCTACTGGGTGTGTAGGAGAAGCAGGGTTCGCACAAGGTCCTTGAAATACTTAAAGTGCTTGAAAAAAAAAAAAAATCAATGTCTGGAATTCCTTGAAAACAGCCCATTTTTAACAAGGTGCTTAAAAAGTAATTGAAATTCAAATCAACCATTCGCATTGAATGTTTTGTTCATCCATGATAAAAGTGTTCTGAATCAAGAATTTTTTTTTTTATTTATTTTTTTCAAATCGGACTAGTCGCTGTCTTGCGTGCTCTAACTGCTTTTCTTCATTTCTTCACGTGTGATGCTCTAGCTTGCTCTAGCTGGCAAGCAGGCCAAACAGATGCTTAAAAAAACAGCATTTAAAAGTGAATTGTATCCTTCGAGTGACATCCTTGAAAATGAAAAATAGTGCTTATAAAAGTACTTGAATTTTTATTTTGCAATGTCTGTGGGAACCCTGTGGGTGTGTGGGAGAAGCCTGGCCGGGTCTGCTGCCCACTGCTACTGGGTGGGTGGGCCTCGCTGGAAGATGATGCACCATCAGAGAAACAGCCATGAAGAAGCAACAAGCTTTCCAATTGGTATAGGTACCCCTGTGTGGTTTCTGGAAAATGCCTATCTCAAACCCCTGCCCTCTTTTGATCATCCAATCACACTGCCTCTGGAACAAACTGGGAAGCAACAGTTGGAGGGTCAAGAAAAGAGGGCGGGCCTAAGTTAGGCCCATTAACCAGAACCAGCCTAAAACACAATGTGTCTCTTCTCTGTGCCCGTGTAACGTTCACAGGCTCACTGTGTGGTCCCATTTTTCCATCACAAGGCCTTGTTGTTCGCTATGGTTACACATCCAGTGCCAATGGTTTGGGTGAACCGGGTTGTTAGTGGAACTCTTTTACTACCAGAATTGGGAAAACCCTTCCCTGTAGTTCCTGTAATAAACAAGATATTTGCCTAAACCTAGTGCAACGTGGAGCTTGGGGGAAGTCGTACTCGACGCCTGTGATGTTGCGCTAACTAAGTCAGGTGCCACTTATTGGGTAGACTGTGCTATTAGTGGAACCCTTTTTACAGCCTTTTCCATAGTCCCTGTAAATGTAGATGTATTTTCCCCTTGCAGTGCTGCATCAGGAAGACGGGGAGGCAGTAATACGAGCCTTGTGATGTCGCGCTAACTAAGCATTAACTGCCCACCCTCGACTGATCTCCCTCTCTCTTGAGTGCCGACTTGAAAGAACAGTGGCTTCAAACGGGCGCTGGATCGCTGCCCAGTGTAGCTGTGCACCCCCCTTCGCTGATGTAACGTGGACTCTAAGAATGGTCTCTTTTGAGAAGTCGGCCATCCGTTTGAGCCCACCGTCTAGTCTTTGTAGTCTGTCTTGCCGGGCCTGTCTCGTCTGTCTGCACAGCTGAGCAAGGGGACCGGTGGTAACCTCCACTCAGGCCCTCGGCTCTCAGGCCAGGAGCTGTAATTTACGAGTGGGTCTGGGACTGCAGTTATAAGTGTATGTCACTGTCCTGCGGTTTCCAATTCAGAGCCTGTGTATGTGTAGTGGGGGCCATCAGCACTCTGAGAATATGCCTAAAATCCAGGGTTTTATAGGCATTCCTCTGGACAGCCACCTATTACTTTATGAAACACTTAAATTCGTCTAATTGAATTTCCACGTTTTGAGGTTGGTAGCTTAGGGTTTGTCGATCACCGCAAAGAGGTGCCAGAGGAGCTAGTTCCACTAAATATATGTTTGGAAGCGAAGGCTAATCCTGCCTACTGTACTGTTTCCCCTTACTCCTGCTGTGTGTGTGTGTGTGTGTGTGTGTGTGTGTGTGTGTGTGTGTGTGTGTGTGTGTGTGTGTGTGTGTGTGTGTGTGTGTGTGTGTGTGTGTGTGTGTGTGTGTGTGTGTGTGTGTGTGTGTGTGTGTGTGTGTGTGTGTGTGTGTGTGTGTGTGTGTGTGTGTGTGTGTGTGTGTGTGTGTGTGTGTGTGTGTGTGTGTGTGTGTGTGCATTTTATATGTGCAAAAATGTATCCAATTTTCATTGGTCATTTGAGCCCTGACTAATATGTCTTTTTTAATCTCCATAACGTGGAGTCAAACCAAAATGTTGGGCTAGTTGTAGATATTCTAAGAGGGCTAAGAGATCAGTAAGTTGACTGCAACCAGTGTATGTGTGGTATTTTTATTTATTTATTTATTTATTTAATCTATATAATAATAATTAAAAAAGAAAATCTGAATTATTCATTTTTGAAGTATGATACATTTTGACCCATCGTGTGATTGCCATTGTACGGTCAAGCATGTCCTGATTGACCGTAAAAAAAAATAGAAAATGTTTGCAATATAATCATATCCCATCTTAATTAGTGCCCTCCCTCCGCACAAGGTCCTTGAAGTGCTTAAAGTGCTTGGTTTTTTCCAAAAAAAATTCCAGGCCTGGAATTCCTTGAAAGCAGCCCATTTTTTAACAAGGTGCTTAAAAAGTCCTTCCAATTCAAATCAACCATTTGCATTGAAAGTTTTGTTCATTTGTTCAAAAAAATTCTGAATCAAGAAATATACTTATTTTTTTTAAAGTTTAACTGGTTTTACGGTCAAGCATGTCCTGATTGACTGTAAAAAAAAAAAAAAAAATGTTTGCAATATAGTCGTATCCCATCTTAACACTTTCTCTGCCAAGGACGCCTAAACTCGTCATTCCCCGCCATGCTCATTCTGCCAATGACGCCGTAACACGTCATTGAGATCAATATTTCAAAAATCTGTGATCGCAATCATATTTCTCCCCCGGAGACTTGAGATCTACTGTTGATCCCCTCTCAACTCTCCAACGGTTCAAGAGCGCCATCTGGTGGCCGATCGGCGGATCGCCCAAACCGGAAACGGAAACTGGTGCTCATTCCAATTCGGTCCGATCACTCGCTAATAGTCCCGGGACTCGAGCTAGACACAATGGATAGCAATCCGTTACTGTTACGAAGGATCAGATTAAACCGAATATATATATTTATTGATTGATATATATTGCATAATATTTGTATATCGTCTGATATCCCTTGTGTATTCTTTGTACATATACACGGAATATCCCTTTAACCTAGTACAGACCATAATATTTCGTTCTCCTATTTGACAGCGGTCTCTTAGGCGCCATCGCCATACCCCCAGAGTCTAGTTCAAAGTCACCGCTAAGACATGTCTGTACATGCCCGGCTTTGCCCAGGAATACGAGACAGAAATAAGGTTGGCACTAGATTATTCACCGTACGTATAAATACGTCGCAGGTGGATACAGCAGTAGTCTTGTCTTATCCTAATACGTTCGTTCAACGTATCGTTCGCTCCTTACTAGTAAAGCCTTCATCACGAGTCAACGACCAAGTGAAGTGAGCAACCGTGCATCTAAATAGAGCATTTATAACCGCGTGCGAATAGGATAGTAAAGTGTCAGAGTTTAGTGGAATAACGTCAAGTTCGACCTAGTTAATGTGAAGTACCGCGCACCGGAGAATCTACACCGGTGAATGCAGAGCCCCTTTCCGGCTGGATTATTATTATTGCTTTGGTCCTGTGGATGTTGGAGCGGAGGAGAATCGTCTACCACCCACTACTGTGTGGGATTTACCCATGAGGAACATCATTCGAGCCCGTCTCTTGGAGAGGCTGGCTGGCTTTCACCTATGCTGCACGCATACTTGGATTACAGCTGCTGCTTTTCGTCTGCCGATCAAGGGAGTAATACCGCCTCCCATAGCAGGAGCTTATTGAGTCCCCGTTGATCCAGACTTTGCATTCGAACATTTCCTCCCCCTGCTGGCTTACAACCGGTGGGAACCCCCTACCGGTGGGAACCCCCTACCAGTATCTCCCGCAGTTACCAATAACTCGATAAACAACATGATTTGGACGTATATACTATTATACAACCTGGAGATGGATCGCATATTTCAACATCCCATAATAGGAATATTTTTGCTCCACGCTCATCGCGTTTTTTTTTTAACGTGTTCGATACAAACTGCTCTAATGATCATATCACCCACACTAGATGAATCATCTAACGTTGGCCACGGAATTATAAACGACCCCCCCCCCCCATCCGGTCAATATCAGATGATAAGTAGTAACTTCTAGAAGCACGTCCATTTGAAATTTTTTATCTCGCGCCGATCGCTATCAAACTATATACAATCATCAATATAATGCATTTAGGGCTATAAATCACGTTCTGCAGAAAGATGCAGAAAACGATAAAAACATATTTATACTTTAGACCGTATTTTAGTATGAATATGTGAATGAAAAAGTATAACGTTGCTACACCCTGAACAATAGATACTTGATGTTGAATGGGCCATAGTAATGTCAATTTAGCAATACAATTTAAAAAGTTATAGCCCTGCAAAGAAGGGGAACTTCTCCATAGACCAATAGAGCTGGAAAAGGATGGTATAATGATGTATCTCCTGGCGAAGAAAGTGTTAATTAGTGCCCCCCCCCCCCCCCCCTAGCCAAGTCCGATTGTGGGCTTTGCTGACAAAACGTTTTACAGGCAAAGAAAGTTGCTCTCCTTTTACTACTGGTGTTAGAAAGCATTGGCTGCGCTGCTCCATCATTTACTTAATAGTGCGGCTTGGCGTTTACAGCTGGTTGTGGTTTGTAGCTGGAGCCTGTTTGTTTTTGGCGGAGCTCTCAGTGTTGTCTAACAACACGCTGGACCGCTCTACATTAAAACTTGTTTTCTTTATCATAAATCGATCAATAGAGACCGTATTAGATCCCCAATTATCATATCATGGGGTATCATTGGAAAGCCACACTAATTTGCTACAACCCTGTCCAAATTTTTTCGAGATTGCCAAATCATTGACGGAGCTAGAGTCCCCGGAGGTCGGGGTGGTAATGTGTACTTTGGCGCACGCCTCACATATCTGCATGTAACTCGAGAACCGCTGAACAGATTTTGTCACCTGAAAGGGCAATTGACAGGCAACAAATAGGGCTTTAATTCTATCTATAGATTGTATTAAAAGAAATGCACACCCGAGCCGCTAGAGGTCGGCAAAGTGGCGTGTCGCGAATCGTCCTCATAAGGGTACACATGTGGGCCCTTGGATGTTAAAGTGCCACTTGCAGGTTAAACCCTACTCTTCAATTATGGGTAGTTTACATCATTGGTATCTAATTTCATTATTTATTTTTTTCCATTTGACGCCGGAAATTCCACTCAGAAAGGGTTAGAAAATGTCCACGCACGAATAACATGTATGGAGCCAATCAAAAAGCTTATTGGACGTTATCAGTGCCGTGACGTCACTGCAGGTAACTTTTCCCTACTTCTCATCCACTACAATGGAGTTTGACGAGTGCAGAAAGCCATTTCCTTGATCCAAATGGACGCCTTACAAGACGAAAATGGGTTTAATCGTCGGAGAGACTTTGATGGACCAGCTACGACTGCATTTTTGGTTGAAACAAAGGTAGTTATAAGGTTTTTAATGTCGTAAAAAAATAACTACATTTACCACTAGGCAGCCTGTTGTTCAGTACAGCAGCGCTATTGGCTGTCGCCTTATCCCTGTCACGGGTCATGTCCTAGGGTGTTAATGTTAGCATTATGTCTACTGTCGTGAACCATTTTAAATCGGGGCATGTAGAAGAGTTTCGGGAACGAGTAAAATGTGCAGGTCCTCTTCTTAGACCTGTGGGGCAAGGCACTGCACGCATCATGCCGGCTAGCAAGCTACATGTCACGGCATGTTGATACGATAGTAGCCCCTTTCGTGACTGATGCACTCGGTGAAGTATGATACAATAGTGTTAGGTGAAACAGATAGGCCTACTAGCCACAGATTCCTCGGCTAGTAGTAACAAGAAGGCTCTTTGCTTCCTGCCACTACCTGCGTGTGATTCTCAGCGCCCCCCTGCTGCCCTGATACATTGTGTGACGTCATCATTAAGATGACACACGCACGCTATGAAACATGGATTCGAATATGCACCTGCGTGGTGGTTGTGGTTGGGCGGACAAAATGTTTGATAAAAATGCTAAAACTGGGTCAATTTCGATAAATTTTTTTCCCTCTTCATGAAAGTCACCGTTGGCTTGGTCCACATTGTTTTTCTTTGTTTAGTTTTTTTAATATTTTTATTTCATTTTTGGATGAAAGGCACAGGTACAGGCACATACAATGCACATAAAACATAATTTAAATTATTTGCCAACTACAAGCATTGGCTTGCCCCTTGCCTCATTTAAAATAAAAAATCCTACCCCCAAACCCCTGCACCAACCACCGTTGACAAAAAAATTATAATAATCCCCCCCAACACACCCCGTCATATGTCTGAAAAGAAAAATGTGCCATGAGTAAAGACCATAACCCTATCAAAACAGCAGTCAAAGTGTACATTTTTACCGATGTTTTGTAAGATTTACAGAAAATGAGAATGTATCGAAAAAGATTCTAATTATATCTCTTATCGTAAAACCGTGAGGAAATGACTAAATCCAGATTTAACCCTGCCATTGGAAAGATGAGCCTTTTCCCTATCCATAGATGTATGATTTGGCCATAATAAGGTCAAGGTCAAATATGAATTTATAATTAAAATCCATTATAATTTATTACTGTATCTACAAAGCCTTCTATTTAATCATCTTCCCTTTATTAATTTGCTTAGATTTTTTTGTACACTTGATCTCACTAAGGTGGTGAATGAGCTCATGGAGCGAAATCTCTTTGTTACAATTGTAACATGGTGTTATTCACCGGCACAGATGCAAAAAAAATATCATTTATATTCTCCTTTTGCATTTCGGAAGCGATCCAAATGCACTCTAGTGTTTGTCTGGATCCACGTAACAAGATATGACTGCCGGAGGGATTTCCTCGATGCACCGATGGCCACTTCCGGTTTTGCCGTGAGTGTAACTCGCCCGACCGTCCACCGTCTGGCGGTATTGAGGCGTTGCAATCTCAGGCAGGGTGCCGCTGCAGTCCGGAGGGAGGCTGGATGAATTATGAATGCCATGGCGAAACATTTTTATATTGATCCCAAAAACGATTTATGCCGTTGTTGGCGTTCAACGCATGGTGGGCAATAACGACTTACGTCTTTTTGGCGAGCAATGTGTTAAGGCCTGTCTCAACTCCCTCTAACAACATGCTGGACCGCTCTACATTAAGGCCTGTCTCAACTCCCTCTAACAACAAGCTGGACTGCTCTACATTATGGCCTGTCTCAACTCCCTCTAACAACATGCTGGACCTCTCTACATTAAGGCCGGTCTCGACTCCCTCTCGACTCACAGATAACCCCCCCTTCCTCAAATCCACTTCAAAAGACATGTTCATACAGTAATATCTAAAGAATGACATAGCTGGGAGGTGGAGGAAGGGTGGGTGTGTGTGTGCGCAGTGGGGGGGAGGTATGATAAATGTGAGGGAAGATGAAAAGGCCTTTGGCAGGTTACATTTTTCCTGTACATTTATCCTCCTCTTATCATAGTTGTGTGTCATAATGCATTATGTTTAAGTTTGGTTCTATTTTTCCTCTGGGTAGAGGAAGAGGAGATTGGACGTCACGACACAGAAAGGAGTTTCTCTCTTTTTGTGGGTGTTTTTCTGGGCCAGCCTGGGCTTTGGTGTTCCCCCTCCTGGTCGTGTGAATGGGCAAAGGGCAGAGACGGGAGTATATTTTATGTCGACAGGTTGGAAAAGCTTGTTTATCTTATTTATTCATCAAAACCCTGTGAGCTGGTCCTATGAGTTCCGTCATTCAGCGTAGGCCTCATTCCTCCTCGATGAAAATTAAACTGCTTTTGAAATAAAACAATGCTGGCCCCATCTGGTTGATATTTGAAAAAAAAATGCAGCCGTCCTCGCTCTCTGCCGGGCCTCTATAGCACTGTTCCCACTTCCATGTGGATCTCATTACAGCCCCTTGACTCTGGCCAATCGGCAGCTTTTCATCTGACTTAACGCACCACGGATTTGGATCATAGAACTTCTTCGACTGGGCCCATTGTCCAGAACTAAGGCTGAGCAGAGCTTTCCGTCTTTATCATCTCTCTTTAGCTCTGTACACCTCAATGGACGATTTATGCACCACAGTTTCTACATGTGCCCCCCCCCCCCCCCCCCTTTTAAAAAAAAAAAAGTAATTGGACAAACTAACAATTGTAAATCAAACCAATACTTTGTTGCAAATCCTCTGCAGTGGATGACAACCTGATGTCTGGAAAGCATGGTCTAGAGGACGCGACCCTGGTCAGACGCCTCTGGTTTTAGCTCCGCAACGATGTACTCACTTTTAGCTATTATGTTTGTTTTTGCTACTTTTTTATTTAAAGCAACACTGGCGGGTACGTCATACGACCGTCAGACACTTATGGACCTGAACCCCGGGCTCAAAGAGGAGTTTGGAGACACTTTTGACCTAGAATGGCCAGCAGAAATCAGACGGGAGAATGGCGGCAAAGAAAAGAACAAAGGCGACGGCAGGAGAAGACACAGAGGGAGACGAGGAGGTATCAGATTGAGACTAAAAAGAGCTGCTTACCGCCCAGCAATTCCATCCATCTTTCTGGCGAATGCCCGTTCGTTGGAGGGTAGGATGGATGATCTGAGAGCGAGGGTCCGGTTCCAACGGGAGATGAGAGACATCAACATTATATGTCTCACAGAGACATGGCTCACGTCGACGACCCCAGACAAAAGCGTCTCTCCCTCGGATGCCTTCACAGTCTTACGTGCAGATCGCAACGCTGGCTCAGGAAAGACCATCGGCGGCGGAGTCTGCCTCATCACGAACAATTCCTGGGTTAATCCCGAGGGGGTGCAGGTCCTCTCAAACTCGTGTTCGCCGGACTTGGAACATCTTTCTATCCTATGTCGTCCGTTTCACCTCCCGAGGGAGTTCACAGCAGTCGTCATGACTGCCGTGTATATTCCCCCACACGCGAATACGGGCAAAGCGCTGGGCGAATTACACGATCATCTCAACAGACACCAGATCAAACACCCAGACGCAGCGATGGTAGTGGCCGGCGATTTCAACCAGGCCAACCTGAAGAAAGTGATGCCGTCCTTTTTCCAACACATCGCTTGCTCCACCAGAGGGAAGAACACACTCGACCACTGCTATTCCCCGTTCAAAGCGGGTTACAAGGCAGTAGCCGCTCCGCCATTAACGGGGTCCACAAGCTCGAGCGATCATGACTCCATCTTGCTATTTCCGGCATATCAACAGAGATCACGTGACGCCGTCGTGTCACGTGAGACTAAGAAGTGGACCGACGAATCAGAGGCCACGCTCAAGGACGTGCTTGCAGACACGCATTGGGATATGTTTATAGGAAGCGCCAGTGACGTCAGTGAACTAGCAGACATAGTGGTGTGCTACATAACAACAATAGCTGATGGTATTGTCCTCAGGAAAACGGTGCGGATTTTCCCAAACCAGAAACCGTGGGTGGATAGCACTATTAGAGCAGCTCTGAACTCTCGTACCACCGCCTACAACCTGGGTAGAGAGTCAGGAAACATGGAGGAGTATAAGGCTTCAGTCTATACTCTACGCAAAGCAGTCAAACTTGCTAAGAGGACATATGCTGACAAACTGGAGACACAAATGGCACAAAACGACACAAGAGGATTATGGCAGGGACTGAAGTCAATAACTGACTATAAAGTCAGCGCCCCGTCAATGGGGAGCGACGACGCCTCCCTCGCGGACAAGCTCAACACCTTCTACGCTCGGTTTGGTGTAGACAGTGGCGCTGCTGGCTCTCCGGCTAGTGACGTCACTGGCGCGCCGGCTGTTGTGGAGAGGGGGGGGCAACCGCGAGGGGGGGGGGACGCTCTCTCGTTGTCGGAACACAGTGTGAGAAGAGCATTTATGCAGGTGAACACCAGGAAGGCTGCTGGCCCAGATGGCATAACAGGACGTATACTCAAGACCTGTGCCAACCAGCTGGCCCCTGTGTTCACCGCCATATTTAATCAATCACTGGCGGAGTCAGTGGTCCCTGCCTGCTTCAAGAGGTCTACCATCATCCCTGTGCCGAAGAAACCCTCCCCAGCATGTCCAAATGACTACAGACCGGTGGCACTCACCTCTGTGGTCATGAAATGTTTCGAGAGGCTGGTCAAGGACCACATTTGTGCCTCCCTCCCCAGTGATATGGACCCTATGCAATTTGCATACAGGACAAACAGGTCCACCGACGACGCGGTCTCCCAGGTACTGCACAGCACCCTCTCGCACCTTGACCGTCAGAAGGGGGGCTATGTGAGACTGTTGTTCATTGACTACAGCTCAGCGTTCAACACCATAGTCCCCACCAGACTGGTGGACAAGCTGATCGAGCTAGGTCTGAGCTCCGCCCTGAGCGCCTGGGTACTGGACTTTCTGAGCGAAAGACCCCAGGCGGTCAGGGTGGGGGGTCAGACCTCCAACACCATCACCCTGAGCATCGGGTCCCCCCAGGGCTGTGTTCTGAGCCCCCTGCTGTACTCACTCTACACACACGACTGTGTGGCCAAGTTCAGCTCCAACTCCATAGTGAAGTTCGCAGATGACACAGTGGTGGTGGGGCTGATCTCGGACAACGACGAGAAGGCCTACCGGGAGGAGGTGGAGGTACTGGAACGCTGGTGCCAGGACAACAGCCTGCTCCTGAACATTGGCAAAACCAAGGAACTGATCGTGGATTATAGGAGAGGACAGCAGGGGACACACACACCACTGATGATAAACGGGGCTACCGTGGACAGGGTGAGCAGCTTCAAGTACCTGGGGGTCCACATCTCAGAGGACCTGACATGGTCAACACACATAGGCACAGTAGTAAAGAAGGCGAAACAGCGTCTCTACCACCTGAGACAGTTAAGGAAGTTCAGAGTATCGGGGAAGATACTCCAGTCCTTCTACTCAGGAGCTGTAGAGAGCATCCTGACCGGAAACATCACTGCCTGGTATGGAAACAGCACGGCACAGGACAAGAAGGCCCTACAGAAAGTGGTGCGCACAGCCGAGCGTACCACGGGTATTGCACTACCCCCCCTGCAGGTTCTATACAACAAGAGGTGCAAATCCAGAGCCTGCAGGATAATGAAAGACCCTCACCACCCCAATAACAGCCTGTTTCAGCTGCTGAGGTCAGGCAGACGCCTGCAAATCCCAGCTACTAGGACAGAGCGGCTTAGGCTCAGCTTCTTCCCCCAGGCCATCAGAGCCATGAACAATGTACATTGAGTGCTCAGAACATTGAACTGTCCACACACAAGCACACATGAACACACACACGACACGCACACTGTGCACGCTCACACACGAGCAGCCACTTAACACTTTAACATGAGCGGGCACACACTCATGTCGCACACACGCACACTTATGGCCAAAGGAAAGGACACTTTAAATTAGAATAACAGGAACAGTGTATTGCACTACCAAAGCTAACTAGCACGTCACACATGCGCTGTAAATAACTATGTACAGATACCGAGATGTCACTCCATGTTACCTGCTATCTGTTACTGCACAATGTTGTTTCTTCTTTTGATTCTATTATATGTACCACTGTATTGCACATCGTTGCGGGCAAGACCACCCGCATTTCATTGTATACCTGTATGCCGTGACAATTAAAACTCTTGACTTGACTTGATAGACATCACCAGACCCTGGGGTTCATCCCTGGTGATGCTCTGTCAGCCCTCTACTTCAACGGTCTTCAGTTCCTGCTTGTTCTTGGGGGCATTTTCCCTTCAGTTTTGTCTTCAGCAAGTGAAATGCATGCTCAATTGGATTCAGTTTCAGTTGATTTACTTTGGGTCATTGTTCATCTGCACTGTGAAGCGCCATCCAATGAGTTCTGAAGCATTTGGCTGAATATGAGCTGATAATATTTCAGATAATATCATCATCCTGCTGCTTTTGTTAGCAGTCACATCATCAATAAAAACAAGGGCACCAGTTCCATTGGCAGCCATACATGCCCACGCCATAACACTACCACCACCCTGCTTCTCTTCCCATCATTCTGGTACAACTTGATCTTTGTCTCATCTGTCCATAGGATGTCCGCAGGCTTTTTTTTTTAGATGTTTTTTGGCTAACTGTAATCGGGTCTTCCTGTTTTTGAGGCTCACCAATGGTTTACATCTTGTGGTGAACCCTCTGTATTCACTCTGCTGAAGTCTTCTCTTGATTGTTGACTTATTTTTTTTATAAAAAATAAAAAAAAAATTATAAAAAAAAAATTCTGTATTTTTTCACCCATCCCAATTTAGTCGTTATGCCAATTCCCTTCCTGATCGTTGTGCGCATTGCCCCACTGCCTGCCTGGGGATGGTGTAGAACTACCAATATGCCTCCACCGATACATGTGGAGTCGCCAGCCACTTCTTCTCACCCAACAGCGAGGAGTTTCACTGGGGGAACGTAATGCATGCATGCTCAGGTTCACGCTATTTTCCCCAGATCCCCTCCCTGCTGAACAGGCGCCCTGACCGACCAGTAGGAGTCACAGTTTACAACGACCAGGACACATACCCCACCGGGTTAGCCAATTGTGTTAGTATGGACGACTGACCAAGCCGGAGGTACCGCTGACAGCTGGATTCTATCCCAGAGTCTCTGCGGTGGTAGGCGAGTGCTTAGTCCACTGCGCTACCCAGCCGCGCCTTTGATTGTTGACTTTTACACAGATACGCTGGAGAGTGTTCTTGATCTGGCCAACTGTTTGGAAGGGGTTTTTCCTTCACTATCCACAACAGTTGTTTTCTGTGGTCTTCCGGGTATTTTCGTGTTGCTGAGCTTACCAGTGCGCTCTTTCAGAATGTATCAAACAGTTGATTTGGCCACACCTAATGTTTTTGCTATCTCTCTGGTGGGTTTGTTTAGATTTTTCAGCCTAATGTTGGCTGCTTGATTCACTGATGGTGACAGCTCTTTGGACCTCATATTAACAGATTCCAAATGCAAAACCACACTTGAAATTAACTCTATACCTTTTGTCTGCTCCTTGTGAATGAAATAACACACACCTGGCCATGGAACAGCTGAGCAGCCAATTGTCCCAATTGCTCTTGGTCCCTTAAAATGGGGGGAGGCACATCTAGTAATTGTTGTAATTCCTACGCTGTTCACCTGATTTTGATGTAAATACCCTCAAATGAAAACGGAAAGTTTGCACTTAAAGCACATCTTGATTGTTTAATTTAAAATCCATTGATGTGGTGTACAGAGCCAAAACGATGAAAAGTGTATTTGTAACTGAGGGGTACAATTCCCTGACTGTATTGATAAGTATGGTATCATTAAACCACTACCGTCTTATGTACATTACTACTGGCC
This sequence comes from Notolepis coatsorum, assembly GCF_963971535.1. Lineage (NCBI taxonomy): Eukaryota > Metazoa > Chordata > Actinopteri > Aulopiformes > Paralepididae > Notolepis > Notolepis coatsorum. The sequence goes on along the minus strand of NC_140172.1, from coordinate 94,990,809 downwards.
ATACAGTACACAGGTATCTTATGATGAACACTTCCCACAATAACTCGGTTCCACACAAAACTGGATTTAAGTATTTATTAGCAGCAATGATAGTACATAATATACTTTACTTTGGATGCGCTTATAAGGCAAAGGAATGTGCGTAGGCAAATCAATAACGTATGTCCATTCTCATATTACGCAGGAGATAATAATACAACCTGAATCTTAGGAATTATATCTATGGTACTCTGGTAATATAGCGGGAGATACTGGTAGGGTCCCTCCGGTCGTAAGCCAGCAAGGGGAGAGGATTTGTCGGTAGTAGAGTCTGGGTCAACGATGATAAAGAGATTCCAAGTACAGGAGCAATAATCTCTTGATCCGCAGACGAATACAGCTGTTCTCCGTAGCATGCAGCTCCGCATGGAAGAAAGCTAGCCGGCCTCAGTGGTCTGAGAGGCGGGCTCGACGTGGCTCCTCACAGGGTAAATCCCACACAATTGTGGGTGTCGGCGATTCTCCGCTCCATCAATTACAGGACCAAAAGCAAATATAATCCAGCCGAAAAGGGCTATGCAGTCGTCGGTAGGTTATCCAGTGTACATGATCCACACGGTCCTCGTCTAGGGCCCCTCGGGTGAAAGCGCCAGGGTAAGCAGCCCAGCCTGGATAAGCACTCTAGCTGGTACGAGGAAACGTTGGTGATGCTGGTCACTGTAGAACTGTAGCCGCACGATACACTATACACAAATAGACTATTACTGACTTAATAGAATAAGTCGAACTCGACGGTACAGCGTTAAACTCTGATACTTCAGTTATTAATTCGCACGCGGTCTCAATGCTCTATTTGGGGCCAAACAGGCCATACTTCACCGCACGTTGTATCGTGGGTGAGGCTTCAACTTATTGGGTAACTCTACTTCTGTATTCACCTGCGCCGTATTTATACGTTAGGTGAACAAACTAGTACCAGCTTTATTCCTGTCTCATATCCTTGCGCAGAACCGTTCATGTCCAGGCAAGTCCCCGGCGGTGACTTTGAACCAGACCTTGGAGGTATGGCAATGGCGCCTGGTGGACCGCTGTCCAATAGGAGAATGAAATATTATGGTCTGTACTAGTGTTGTGAAGGATCAGATTAAACCGAATATGTATATTTATTTATATATATATATTTAATTGTATTTGTATATCGTTTGATATCCCCTGTATATTCCTTGTACAATATGCATTGAATATCCCCGTTTCTACTAAACAGCCCATAATAGTTTCATTCTACCATTGGACGAGAACCTGGCGCCAGGTTGCCATACCCCTAGGTCCAAGTTCAATCGTGCCGCCTAACATGTCGAGGCAACCCCCGGTTCCGCGCAGTAATATGTCGGGCGAAATACGAATGGTACTATTTGTTCATAGCGCATATATATATGGCGCCAGTAAAGTAGAACTTTCTTTTAGTCCAGTTCTTTACCCTCCAACAGAGTGACAGACTCAAAAGCCTCCCCACGACGCACGTGCGGTGTAGTAAGGCCTACTTGGCCCAGAATAGGCATTGAGATATCGTGTAGATTAATAGTTGAATGGTCATAGTTTGGCACCATACCGTCGAGTTGGACGTATTCTATTAAGCTAATAGTAGTCTATTTATGTATGGTGCATCGTTCGGTTAGAGTTCTACAGTTATCAGTACCCCCATCGTTCCTGACGTTATCTGGACGCTTAACCAGGCTGGTCAGACCCCTAGTGGTGATTGCATCCGAGGAGCTCCGGGCCAAGAGCGACTGGACCTGTATATTGGATTACTCTACCCGGACGACGGCGAGCCTTCCACGGCTTGGATTATGCTTTGTGTGCTTTGATTATTCCATGGATAAAGGCCAACACTGCTGAGTGTTGGAATTACCCCCCGGAGAGGACTCCAGGTGAGACGGCGCTCTACACGTGAGGTCGCCTCACGTCTCTCCGTTGTGGACCGGCAGATACCGTTCCACAGAGGGTCCAGCTGTATTCGTCTGCGGTCCGAGGTTCTGTGGGCACCGTGTCCAAGACTTTGGATTCTCCCAAGACACCGTCGGCCAGATGGGATACCGCCAGCGGCTTCTCTAACCCCCCCCCTCCTACTGTCTTACAACCAGCGGGACCCCCCCCCCCTTAGTGTATCCAGCTATAATCATTTAAGTACCATCGCTATCGTTTCCTAGATATTCCAGGTTGTATACTTACTCCCTGCGCAACCAGAGATTGGACATTCAATGTTGATTTACCTACGAATACTCATTTGCCATAAAAGTGCATATTCCATATTTCAAATCATAAATGTAATTAAGTGATCGTTGTATACACCCTTTGCTGTATTAAACCTTCGATTTGGTACATTTGTGTGGATTCGTTTCATCAGGTGGGAAAGTGTTCATCATACTTATATCTTGTACTGGGTGGCCAGAAGTTAAAGTACATGAGGTAGTGGTATTAAATATCATATCTAACAATACAGTCAGGGAATTGTACCCCTCAGTTACAATTGGTCCTTCGAGCCGGAGGGTAACTAGTGTAATATTAATAGTGTTATTAATATCGAAATGGCCTATGATGAACACTCCACGAAACGATCCTCCTAACCTAGAACGCCCGCGGCGCAGACGACAGACACCTCAGTACTTAGAGGCTTACACTGTCAGTCAACTACCTAGCCTTCGACAAACGGTAAACGCGGTAAAAGTAGAAAGTAAAATTATGTCTGACCTTAACGAGCAGGTTTCCCCGACCACAGAGGCCCTAGTAGGTCCTAATGTAACTGACCAAGCCCACGGTGGGGACCAGGAGGGAATTGACATGCCTTTACCCCCCGCCACTACTCAAGAAGTAGTCCCCGACCACCCCCGGGAGGAAGACAACCCTACAGAGAGAGAACTCTGCACGGAAGAAGAGGAGGAGAGCGCAGAGGAACTAGAGCTCCAGGACTCCCCAACGAGTACCCCCAGGAGCGGCTCACGCAGGAGCAGCTCACCTCCACAACCGCCTTCCCCCAGAGAAGCGGCGAGGATGCTTCAACAGCCGTTCCTCGTCCGCCTGACAGCCTCTATCGAACGCGATCGACTTCAGGGTGAACGCGACCGTCTCCAAGCACAGGCGCTTAGCGAGCACGAACATTTTACTATTGAAAGAGAACGCCTCCAAGCGCAGCGACGGAGCGAAGAAGAGCGCATACGCCGGGAGATGAGACGCCGGGAGATGAGACGCCTTCAGACGGAAATTAATATGGTAAGAGACCGGGCCGCAGCAGAGCGCGCCACCGCCGAAGCAGAGCGCGCCGCCGCCGCAGCCCAGCGCGCCGCTGACTATGCCCAAGGAGAAGCAGAGCGCGAACTCGCTCTCATCCAGCGCGAAGCCGAGCGCGACAGAATACAAGCCGAGCGCGACAAGCTACAAGCGCAGCTAATGGAGCAGCTGATCCGCAAGGCAACACCCTCTCCCTCCACCAGGGGTTCAAGGAACTCGTCGAGACAACAGTCAAGAGCAGCGCCTCCTAAACGAGCAAGCGACCCTGAACTTGACCAACAGACAAAGCCTATACCCCCCGCAGACCCCCTTCCCAGACCGGTCCAAGCGAGACCCAGCTACAAGGAAGGAGCGGCATACACTGCGGAGAAGCAAGATAAACGACTACAGGATCTGGAAGACCTGATAGAGGAAGAAGAGGGAGAGGAGGAGAACCAAGCCCGACGACCGCACAGTACTCCACCGGACCAGGAGGTCCCATACAGTCCAGGCTATACCCCCGCGGCGCTGCGCTACAGACCCCCGACTCTATTCACGGGTGAGCACGACGCACGACCAGCCCCGAGGAATAGCACCTGGACCAGCTGGCTATGGTACCCTGCCAGTACCAGCCCACAGCGAGGCGCAAGAGGGGACTCGCCCAGGAGGTCTCTCCCCCAACGCTCGCCGATGTATCCGCCACCCACGGCGTCATACATTGCACTACAGAAACACGTCACAGAGGACCCAGCAGCAGATGAAGAGGTCCAACACAGTGTGAAGAACAGTTTCTATGTGGACAACTGTTTACAAAGCGTCTCGACTCAAGAAGAAGCCGAGGCTCTCCTAATCAAGTTACGCGCCTCCCTAATCAAAGGCGGCTTTGATCTCAGGCAGTGGGCCAGCAGCGACCCGCACGTATTGCGCAGCCTCTCCTCCGCGGACAAGGCTGCCAGCAGCGAGACCTGGATGGCGACAATCCCAGGAGAAGCCCAAGAAATGACACTAGGATTAGTCTGGCGCTTCAAAACAGACTCGCTCCACTATAGACACAAACCCTTGGCTCCAGAGCAAGGAAGGTCGGCGGCGATACCGACCACCAGACGGAGTGTGTACAGAACACTCGCCAGACAATATGACCCGTTGGGATGTATTCTACCTTACACCACCAGGGCAAAGATGATTGTACGAGCACTATGGGACAAGGACCAGGGCTGGGACGACCCAATACCCGCACACCTTGCCTTAACATGGAGAGAGTGGGAGACGGAACTCCGCTCACTCCCAGGTGTCAATATACGCCGCAGCTACTTCCCATCCACAGTGAGGCCAGAGACATGCGAGATTGAGCTACACGTCTTCAGCGACGCCTCCGAAGTAGCCTACGGATCGGTTGCCTATTTGCGTGCCCAAGAGATGGGAGGAAAGATACACACTGCTTTCATACTGGCCCGCTCAAGAATAGCCCCACGTAAGCAACAATCTATCCCACGTCTAGAGCTCTGCGCAGCCCTCGCAGGAGCGCATCTAGCCACGTTAATCCAACGTGAACTCACCATTCCGGTGCATAGAACAATCTTGTGGTCAGATTCCACGACAGTACTCACATGGATTAAGTCTGATTCATGCAGATACAAAGTCTTCGTGGGAGTCAGAGTCACTGAGATTCAAGAATTAACAGAAGAAGCAAGCTGGCGGTATGTGGACACCAAACACAACCCAGCTGACGTCATCACCCGGGGAATGTCCCTGGATGACCTAACCCGTCGCAACATCTACAGTGACGGACCAGCATTCCTCAAGCTCCCGGAAGGAGATTGGCCTACGCCCACCCCGAGGGAAGCAAGTAACGAGGAGGCTGAGAACAAGAAGCCTATGTTCTGTGGACTGAGCACTGTCGCCTCCACAGACCCCAACATAGATGACTGCATTACCCTAGAGAGTGCGCAACAAAGAACATTCCTGCGGCACCACCCAGAGATTCAGTCCACCACTGACATGTCAGCAGCTGACTACGAAGAAGCAGAACTTCTTCTACTACAACGAGCCCAGAGAGACTCGTTCCCCGATGAGCTAGACTGTCTACAGGGAGGAAACCCCGTCCCATCAGACAGCAGACTGATTCACCTGGCACCAGAGAGTGACGCACATAATCTCATCAGAGTGGGTGGTCGCCTGCGGAGAGCCCCCGATCTACCAGATGACATTAAGTACCCGATCGTCTTGAACAGCCGACACAAGGTCACAGAGCTGATCATAAAGAAATACGACGAGGATGTACACCACGCAGGAGCAGAGAGAGTCTTCGCGGAGATCAGACGTCGTTATTGGATATTGCAAGGGAGAGAAGCAGTACGGCGCTTCCAGCGAACCTGTCTAGACTGCCGTAAGTGGCGCGCGCAGCCCAGCATACCACGGATGGCTGACCTACCCCCCTGTCGCCTCCGAATCGGCGACAAGCCATTCCACTCCACAGGCATGGACTGCTTTGGCCCGTTGTATATAAAGAGAGGAAGAGGCACCGAGAAGCGGTGGGGTATTGTATTCAAATGCATGACCACCAGAGCGATACATATCGAGCTCCTTCCGACCATGAGCACAGACTCATTCCTTATGGCCTTCCGGAGATTCACATCACGGAAAGGAAAACCGTCTACATTGTTGTCTGATCACGGGACCAACTTCAAAGGCGGAGAAAGAGAGCTGAGAGAGAGCTTCCAAGCTATGGGCCCAGAACTTAAGACCCACCTCGCTCCAGCCCAGATTGACTTCCAGTTTAATCCCCCGAACGCACCCCACTTCGGTGGAACCTGGGAACGAGAAGTACGTTCTATAAAGACAGCCCTGTACGCCGTACTCGGAGCCCAGACCGTGGCAGAGGAAGTCCTAATGACAGTCCTCACGGAGATCGAGGGAGTATTGAACTCAAAGCCCCTCGGTTACGTCTCCAGTGATGTAGCAGATGTCGACCCAGTCACCCCCAACACACTCCTAATGGGGCGGCTGGACCCCGCGCTACCCCAGACAATGTACAGGCCTGAAGAAGCGAACGGCCGAAGAATGTGGAGGTACAGCCAAGTACTAGCTGACAAGTTTTGGAGCAGCTTCCTACTTCACTACCTACCGTCTCTACAGACCCGCCAGAAGTGGGTAAAAGAGAGAGACAATTTGACAGAAGGAACAGTCGTCATGATTATTGACCAGTCGCTACCCAGAGCTATGTGGCCGGCTGGCCGCGTAAGCAAAGTGATCACCGGTGCCGATGGCAAGGTCCGAGCAGCTGAAGTACTCGTCCAAGGGCGCACCTACACACGTCCCGTGGCGAGGCTCATAGAACTGCCCCGACTCCCAGATACTATCGATGATGACCATGACCCCATGACTTTGTGAGTTGACTGACCCTTACAGCGGACCTTGAGTGGAAGACAGTGCGGTTAATCTGTCTCTGCTTAGCTAATTAGGTGGGACTAATTAGGGGGCGGCTGTTGTGAAGGATCAGATTAAACCGAATATGTATATTTATTTATATATATTTAATTGTATTTGTATATCGTTTGATATCCCCTGTATATTCCTTGTACAATATGCATTGAATATCCCCGTTTCTACTAAACAGCCCATAATAGTTTCATTCTACCATTGGACGAGAACCTGGCGCCAGGTTGCCATACCCCTAGGTCCAAGTTCAATCGTGCCGCCTAACATGTCGAGGCAACCCCCGGTTCCGCGCAGTAATATGTCGGGCGAAATACGAATGGTACTATTTGTTCATAGCGCATATATATATGGCGCCAGTAAAGTAGAACTTTCTTTTAGTCCAGTTCTTTACCCTCCAACAGAGTGACAGACGCAAAAGCCTCCCCACGACGCACGTGCGGTGTAGTAAGGCCTACTTGGCCCAGAATAGGCATTGAGATATCGTGTAGATTAATAGTTGAATGGTCATAGTTTGGCACCATACCGTCGAGTTGGACGTATTCTATTAAGCTAATAGTAGTCTATTTATGTATGGTGCATCGTTCGGTTAGAGTTCTACAGTTATCAGTACCCCCATCGTTCCTGACGTTATCTGGACGCTTAACCAGGCTGGTCAGACCCCTAGTGGTGATTGCATCCGAGGAGCTCCGGGCCAAGAGCGACTGGACCTGTATATTGGATTACTCTACCCGGACGACGGCGAGCCTTCCACGGCTTGGATTATGCTTTGTGTGCTTTGATTATTCCATGGATAAAGGCCAACACTGCTGAGTGTTGGAATTACCCCCCGGAGAGGACTCCAGGTGAGACGGCGCTCTACACGTGAGGTCGCCTCACGTCTCTCCGTTGTGGACCGGCAGATACCGTTCCACAGAGGGTCCAGCTGTATTCGTCTGCGGTCCGAGGTTCTGTGGGCACCGTGTCCAAGACTTTGGATTCTCCCAAGACACCGTCGGCCAGATGGGATACCGCCAGCGGCTTCTCTAACCCCCCCCCTCCTACTGTCTTACAACCAGCGGGACCCCCCCCCCCCTTAGTGTATCCAGCTATAATCATTTAAGTACCATCGCTATCGTTTCCTAGATATTCCAGGTTGTATACTTACTCCCTGCGCAACCAGAGATTGGACATTCAATGTTGATTTACCTACGAATACTCATTTGCCATAAAAGTGCATATTCCATATTTCAAATCATAAATGTAATTAAGTGATCGTTGTATACACCCTTTGCTGTATTAAACCTTCGATTTGGTACATTTGTGTGGATTCGTTTCATCAGGTGGGAAAGTGTTCATCATACTTATATCTTGTACTGGGTGGCCAGAAGTTAAAGTACATGAGGTAGTGGTATTAAATATCATATCTAACAATACAGTCAGGGAATTGTACCCCTCAGTTACAACTAGGCTAAAGGGATATTCTGTGTATATGTACAAGGAATACACAAGGGATATCAAACGATATACAAATATTATGCAATATATATCAATCAATAAATATATATATTCGGTTTAATCTGATCCTTCGTAACAGTATTGATGTCCAAATATTTATGGACCTGACTGTATGTATCTCAAAACAGTTGTGGAAATTGTACCCAAATCTTATAAGTCTTAAATAGTATTCTAAAAGTCTCCAATTAAATACATACTAATATGTCTAGCAAGAATGTACAGTACTTATTTATATATTTGCTTTGAAATGTAGTGGAGTATCAAGTCCCCTCTAACACAGGAATTCTCAAAATACCTTTCTTAGTTACCTGCCACCCTGTGATCAGATGTTGAACGTCAGGCGGCCCCACACTCCCCTCCCTTCAAAATGAGATCTCACCCCCTCTATCACCCCTGATGTCAGCCTTCATTAAAGTGTCAGTGAGTGAGGGAGAGAGAGGGATGGAGGGAGGGATGTGGATGGTGGACGGCCTCACTGTCGTATCATCCTCTCCGCTGTCCACCAGGCAGAGCCCATCAGCAGGCTTTTATTAATGAAGCGTCTGGTGATGAGCCCGGGCCTCTTGTCCCAGGACTCGCATAATCGTTTCACAGTTGTTTAAGAAAGAGGACTAAGTGGCTAATGAAAGCAGCCGTTAAATAAACGCTCTACTTTTTAGGGGGGCTGAAGGTGTTTTTTTTACCTCCCCATCCCTCCCCTTTGAAAATAATTGTAGGAAGCTGCCACTCGGAATCAGAATCACCTTTACTCAACAAGGACATTACATATGGCAGGAGTTTTTCTTGTGGTTGATGCTGATCCATGTCAACAAATATTCTGCATTTCTGAGCACATTGACCATATTCACACAGCGGCCATTTTGCTCAGTTTGGGATTCCTTTTTCCACCCTGTACCCACCGCTGTGTGAATAATGGTCAATTCAGGACCTCACATGTACAGGTAGTGCAGTAGTACACGGTAAACTACACACGATCACAATACATACAGTATATACATTTAAGATATTCAAAGATATTACTGCAGTTAAAATGATGGGGTTGAAGTGAGGGTCCAAGTAACGTAATATTCTAACGCACCATTGGTTTTAGAGTGTAATAAAATAGTAAATTGCACGTTATGACAGAACTCATATTTCACAGCGCCCCAGGTAGCAAATAAAATGTTTTCCATGGCTACTTCTGAAATACATGTTCAGTATTAATTTGCCAGCAAGTGTCCGGTTGATGTATCTGAAAGCATGCAGCACAGCTGCTTTCTCTGACCTCTGACCTTCCATGGTTTTGGTCCTCCTACAGTTAATATTTACTGTACTTTATGCCAACCTGTGTTGCTGCAGCACTGCTTAACCCTTTCACTACCACACTACAGAAGGTTAACCTTTCACTACCATACTACAGATGGTTAACCTTCTGTAGTGTCAGGGCTGTACGCTAAGCTTTTTCACTAGGGGCACAGGTGCCCCTAAATGAGAAATTTAGGGGCACATAATATTTTTTTAGGGGCAATTTTTTTAAATAACAATTTTACCATTATAGTGCAAACAAATATGTTGTTCCTGCCTCATTACTGTGGTCCTTTTATTTAACATTTAAGTGCTTTCGTTTTCAGGTTTGTATCTTTTATAATGAACCAACTGAGAAAGTGTGTAAATCACTAATAGAACAAAAACAACAAACTGTGTGTGTGTGTGTGTGTGTGTGTGTGCGCGCTTGTATGCCAATTAATGTTTATGTATATCCGGGACTTTTTTATAAGAATTGAGAGGCCTACTACGGTATTTGTATATGTGACCTTTATTTTGAAAACCGTGTTGCGACGCAACCTTGTTTAAGTTTGCGCTTTTGACAATGAAATGTTCAGTTCAACTTAGCTCGAAGGAAAGACTCTAATCAAAAAGGTTTAATTGACCCGTATGAGGCTCTTACGGTAGGACTTTGTTTGTTTATAGAAGAGGAATGTAATACTATGCAAAACGAGAAATAAACAGTGATTTTACCAGCAGTAAGTTGCAAGCCACTTTCATACGGGGAACCGTGACAATTATTAGTATTATCTTATTTGCATATTGTCTCATTATTAGATAGATAGATAGGTTGATACTTTATTGATCCCCAGAGGGAAATTTAAGTAGACAGTATTTAAGTATTGAAAAACGTCCTAATAGTGGCCTACTCACCTAATGCATGGCTGACATTTGTTAGAAGTGTCTGTGTCCCCGTCAATCATCACTGCCAGATCCGACTTAATTTAATCGGCTATGGTCTCTTATCATCTCCACATCGGAAGTGGTTGTTATAAGATGGACTGATATCCGCTCCGTTCTTCTTGCAGAGCAAAATTAGCGGCTTAAACTTATTGAAAGTTCTTTGGCGATGCAATAGGCCACATTCAGTTTCGTTTCGATTGTTCGCTAGGAATTATGGGATTTGGTGTTGGATGTATGGACTCTACGCAGACGGGGACGCGTGTATGCTTTTACCAACGCGTTCGTGTTTCCGGGTTCCCGTTTTGCGCTCTGATTGGCCACTGACCTATGCTATTACGCCCCCCTTTACGCTCTCGCCTGAGACGCGCTGTGAAGCACCAGCGGGGCGAGGCCGTGGTTTCTCCCCGGCTCCGTGCGCCTTGCTGCCGCCGGCTTGTCTCACATGACTCGGTCCAGTTCCAGCAGCAGCGGCTGTCTTCTGCCTGCGGTATCCTCCAGGCCCCCGGCCCCGAGGCGGCTCGTTCTTATTATTATCCCCCATTGTTCAGGTCGACATGGTCGCACAAACATGTAGGTTTCAATCACTGAGCTGTCTGTCTGTTGTTGTGTGTCTTCTTAGGTTCGGCTACTGTACATGGAGATGAGACCCCCCGCCTCTCTCTCCATAATAGACGCAACCAGGCGTGCATTCTCGTGGGAAAACTCGAAACAACATTTAATAAAGACGAGTGTTAGTTGTGTTTCCCCATCTACCGTCAACATAAAACCATCCACCACCCGTTGGAGGAGTAGTGGGGGAGAAGAAGAGGAATATTTTTAAATAGCAAGAATTATCGACTGGCAACTCTGTGCTTGTCAGACCTGCAGCTGCTGGTACTGTATGGAGAGAGAGGCGGGGGGTCTCATCTCCATGTACAGTAGCCGAACCTACTGTAAGAAGACACACAACAACAGACAGACAGCTCAGTGATTGAAACCTACGTGTTTGTGCGACCATGTCGACCTGAACAATGGGGGATAATAATAAGAACGAGCCGCCTCGGGGGCCTGGAGGGAGGATACCGCAGGCGGAAGACGGCCGCTGCTGCTGGAACATTTTAAATAAAAGTTTTTTTTTTTACATTTTATTTTCACATTTTATGTAGCAATATGTTATATTATCCCCCAACCACCCCCCAAAAGAAAGAAAACACTAACGGTACAAAACAAAATCATGTTGCCAGGCAAAAAAAATAGTAACTGATTATTATACAGTAAGGTTGGGTAACGATACATTCCATAATGTCAAGATTACAGCAATCAAAAAATGTATAACTGTAATCAGCCACAATTCCTCATGTAACCACAGCAACCAGAATACAAATATTTGCAAGAAATAGTGCTTGCTTACTGGATTGTTCAGCAGCATGCTTGAAAGGGGAATTTTAAATAAAGGTTGATGATGATTTATGGACCTATTTCCATAAAATCATTATTTCTAGTTTGCCTGTTAACTCACACTCCTACACAGAGAGTTAGACAGTGTTCCAACTGTCAAATATCTCTGCCCAAACGGGATGTAAACTAACCGGTGCTACATTTACTCATATTTTCCTTCAACACATTGAATAAATTATATCATTATTGTTCCCCCCATATTTATTTGTCTGTTTTATAATTAAGAACCGACATTATTTTGAAAAAAAAGTTCAATCGTTTAATCTGTGCAGCCTTGCTTATTCACTGTGTCCATGGAAACAATGATAAACGCAGCCATAAAGGTATGCTTTCCTTTTGCAGAAAAGACATAGAACTATACTGTAGTCCATTCACTTTCTGATAACTACTGTACGTCACTGCATAACTCTGTTCATAACTCTGTTAATGTTCAGACAAGCTTAATTTTTGGTTATTATCGATACTCCATATACACCCAATTCAATATTCTAGCCGCATTTTCTTTCAAACTAATTTGGTCGCAGATGTCCAGATTTGGCACCTTTGTTTGCCCTCTTAGGCAGAGAGGTGTTTCGCAGGCTGTGACTTACAGGCGTAGAGACAGTTCTGCGTAGGAGTGTGCTGTTAACTGAGTTGTGATTGGAAGATCAAGAAAAGAGAGCAGAATAGGTCGGATATTATTTCTTTGTCTATTGGTGGCTGTATCTCCAGACACCACTGGTCTGATTTTGCCAAACCCTAGGGGAATAATGCATCTAGCTACTAGCTACTTCTGGCATTTACAAAATGACACAGAGGCATTTCATTGTCCATCCATGTATCTGTCTCGAGCGACACTGGTCCAATTTTGATGAAACGTGGGAGAACAATGCATCATTGCCACTGTGTTCCAAAATTGACATAATTACAATTATTTGCCTCAAGGGGGGTCATCATCCATTCGTTCATCCATCTCAATAATCCACACACACCACTAGTCCAATTTGATGGGATTTGGGGGGTGATGGATCTTGAAAAACGAACGTGATTTGAGCAAATCGGACATTGTTGAAAAATATCGTAGGCAAAATACTTCTACTTCTTGTGCTGTGCTGTCGCAACATTTTCATGTTTGTAGGTTAAGTATTTAATGTTCACGTATTGGCCAATTGTCCTCTGTCATCTTATTATAATCAGGAAATACCACATTAAATATGTATTATAAGTTGATTAGGTGAAATATTTTGAATCTATTTTCGCTATTTGGCCAACCAAGATGGCTGGTCTAAAGTAATGCCAGGGGCAAGAACGCACAGTCTCCGGAGAAGGAGACAATCCAAACCAGAAGATAATTTTTTTCTTTACAAGTGAAATACAAATACTTGTGCAGACCATTCAAGACTGTAGAAGTAGAAAGTGGCAAATTGGATGTGGCACATTATCGAGAGCACCGCTACGGTTCATAAACGGACATGTTCCAGTGGTTTTGTGAGTGAGTGAGTGGTGAGTGAGCAGTGCTGTCAGACAGCGGTTCCAAAGTTGAGGTAAATTCTAGTGAGGTGTCTTGCTCCATGTGGCAGGAATGAAATATAGCTCTATAACAAATGTTCATAGTTGGTGTATATAGCTGACGTTACCCAGATACTCTGGCGGGTGTAGGCATCTCTGAGTGTCCTAGTTGCTAATGCTGTTGCCATTGTGGAATAATCCTCCCCCAGTCACCCTGTGTCTCACCTGACATCATCCCTTCCCCCTCCCGGCCCCCCAACATGGACCCTCTCCCCTCCCGGAGACAGACATCTCACACCTTCGGCCCTATCCAGCCCCCAACCTACACCCCCCCCCCCCCCCCCCTCTTCCTTCTCCTAACTAGAACCCCCCCCCCCCCCCCCCCCCCCCTCCTTGATATGCCTGATACAACCCCTCCACCCTCATAGAACCCTCCAATCCTGACCTGAGCCAAGCCTACCCAGAATTCCCCTCTCTTTCCCCTATAAAGAGCCACGCCTGAGTGGACTCTGGGGCTCACCTGGCGACAGGAGGCCACTGTCCCAGTTGGGTCATCCAGGCCATAACTCTGACAAATAAACCTTTGTTCAAGTCTACCTTCGACTAACTGACTAATTGATCGGGTTCAATTCCCTCACACCATCCCCCATGAAAACAGGGCATCTTTGGGTTGAACATGCCTGAGCCAGGTTGTTGGCTTATCGGTTTTTCTAAATAACAGTGGTCCTGTTCACAGAAGTTGCACCACAGACGAGGCTGTCCATCTACAAAATACAAATCCAAGGAATGTCCGCTCTGCTTTTTTGTGAGCATGTGGATTCATTCTTACACGGTTTTGATTCCTCTGCACTCTCAGTCGTTTTTCCACATTCACCGTTTGTAGCGGATTGGAGCACATTCTTCTTCTTGGGTTGAGAGTGAAGAGTGTTGCTCCCCTCCTTTCAACAGGCGCCTGCTAGGACTCGACTCCTTCATCCCTGTCCAGTCACTGGAGAGAACAGAATCTTCTCTCCTCTCTCCCCACCTGATCAGCTATGCATGTACACAAAGAAGTCACTATCATTATCGGAGCATAGCATTATGATAGTCTAACTGATGAGTGGGGCAAAGGGAAATCTGTATTGGGTTCATTGACTATCTTTCCACTCACTTATTGGATTACAGATATCTTATAACTCTGGGTGATACAAGCTATTGATAAAAGGTTAAAGTGTTTGTTGCTTGAACAGATGTTTTAAGAGTTAAATGATTCATTATCTCCACCAAGCAAAGCCTGGTAGTAGTTATGCGATTGGTTGCGTGAGTCTGTCTGTCTGTCTGTTTGCAGCTAATCTTGCAAGCTATTTTATTTTAATTGAACCCCAGCTGGTTTTCCCTCTCATGGACCCCTGCCTGTAGCTGAGAGAGGAGGCAGCTAGTTATTATTACTATTTCTTACAAAACTGTCTGTATCCAGCTGGCATTGAGTTGAGTAGCTTCACTAGCAACACACATACTGTATAAGCCAGACATTTTGTGGGGAGAAGCAATATAGGCCGGTTTCATCCCTTAATTGGCTGATATCAATCCCTGTCTCCTGAGCCTTTCAGCCATTGTGTAGTGTGATGTGTGCCTGGTGCCAGTGTATGGCAGCCATTGAGCCTGCATAGCCCAAGTTTGGGTGCTACCAGTGGTGGTGAAGGAGGCAATTTCCACCCTACATTGTGGGGAGTGCTTTGAGTGTCTAGAAAAGCGCTATATACATGTAATGAATTATTATCATTATTAATTCTTTACTTGCTCTGGTTCTTTACTTGCTCCAACATTTATTTTCAATGGTAACATTTAAAAAAAATTATGTATGATAAATATAAGAACCACCACTTCCCTTCAAGATCATCACACTACAGATCTTGTGTATCAAATCCCTGCATTAACACTTTGAGTGCCAGCAGGGGGCGCATGATTTAGCGCTTGAGTGCCAGCGCTGTAGTCAATGGGAGGGCGAGCACATTTGCAAACGCATAAACTATATCTTAAATTATGGCTGTGTCTAATACGCCCGTCGCTTATCAATGACTTGTTTCCAGTCAACATTGTTGAAACGGATTGTTTTTTTAATCGGTACATTTCCGTTTTATACCATTTTGAAAAACGCTTGTTTTTTTTAAACTTCCAGAAGGAATTGCGCTTATTCCAATTCCTGATCGCCATTCCAAATATCGATCGCGTTTATTGATCCAACGCTGGGTACTGGAAACACATATTCCACGCTGTTCTGCGGCTCGGCAATGAATGGGATCGTCTCCGGTTACATGCCTGACAAGTAAAATGTGGATTCCGGACTATTTTTTTCCCATCCATTTTATTCAGTCCAATCTAATGGGTGCAATACCATCCGGAGAGACGATAGGGGGCTGTATTTTCCCTGTTCGAGCTCAGATAGATCCCCACTGGTAACGTGAGGCTAGATTGATGAAAAATTTATGGAAATCGATGATTAAAAAAATAACGATTAAATAACGAGATTTCTCGTTCTTGGCACTCAACGCATGGCATGAACTAACGAGATTTCTCGTGGCTGGCACTCAAAGTGTTAACACTTTGGATGCCAGCGGCGCGTTTTGTCGTTAGTTCATGCCACCAGTTGAGTGCCGCCAACGACATATAGCGTTTGTTTGTCGTATTTTGAATTCATATTTCATCAATCGAGCCTCACGCTAGTGTTGCAGAGTCTCTCTGAGCTCAATTGGGAAGATACCGCCCCCTATCGTCTCTCCCTGTGTAACTGCACCCCATTCGTTTCGACTGATGGGGGGGGGGGGGGGGGGGGGTGCGGGCCAGTTTCCTCATTTTACTTTTCCGCCAAGCCAACTGAAGAGACCAAGTGATCGCCGGCCCTCAGAAATGCATGGATTATATTTCCAGCACCCAACGCTGAATCAATAAACGCGATCGATATTTGGAATGGCGATCAGGAATTGGAATAATCTTTTTGGATAACATCTGATCTGAGGTAAGGAATCTATTTTACCAGTCTTGGGATAATCAGAGCTTTTTTCACAGATATATCAACGTGTCCCATATGTGTGTGTGTGCGCCGCTGATCAGGAAATGAGAGAATCGATATTTCAGCCCGCTTCTATAGCGTGCATAAGTACACATATACTATCGATAATCTAGCCTTTATTTGAAAACGATTCATAAATAGGCCGAAAAATGACAACGTTTTTGTGTATGCCAGAATATTCCAGTAAATGCCGTTTATTACGGAATCTATATATTTTCCTGAAAAACTAGGGCTTTTCAAAATGCTATAAAACGGAAATGAACCGATTAAAAAAAAAAAAAAAAAAAAAAAAAAAAAAAAAAAAAAAAAAACAATCAGTTTCGACAATGTTGACTGAAAACAAGTCATTGATAAGTGACGGGCAGATTAGACACATAATTTAAGACAGAGATTATGCGTTCACAACGCTATCATTGAAGTGGGTGCTGGCATTTAACGGGGTTTTACCATGTTCACCAGTGGTAATCAAAGTGTTAAGGGGAAGGGATGATTAGGTGGCCTTGATGTCAGAGACCTGATTGGGATTTGGCCAGGAACGTCGGGGAACCCTCTACTCTTTGCGATAGGTGTCCTGGGTTCTTTAACGACTGATATTCAGTCAGGACCTCGGTTTAGCGTCTCATCTGAAGGACGGCACTCGCAGCTATATGGTGTCCCTATCACCATAACAGGGGCATTGTTACTGACTGGTCCAGAGGACAGAGTGCCCCCTGCTGGACAACAACACCACTTTCCGACAACGGCCTTGACCGGGGCTCCAACCGATGATCTTCCGATCATGAGTCTGGAGCTCTACTCATGTAGCTACGCTGCCGGACAATTAAGATCCCAGTTCAAAGCTGGTGAATCTGAGGATATCGTGAGCTTGGAATTGCACAGTCTAGTCTGAAATCAAGCCACTTATATATGTGATTAAAAAAAACAAGGCAGCAAAACACACATGTGTCTGAGTTTGGCCCTAAGAATCATGGCCCAAATCACTCTTTAATCCAAATGCAATATTGTATATACATAAGATTACGTCAGAACAACTCCCATCAAGGATTGTTTAATGGAATGTTGTGAAGATTAAGCTCAAGATTCCTATCGATAATCCATTGTGAGAATCGTCCTTTGTTAAGACCACGACTGATTCCAGTGCTCCCGACCCCGTTGGCAGTGTGGAGTTTTAACGTCCTTAACACTGTGCAGGGTCACAGTTGAACAAACCCAGATGACCAGGGAATGCTCCGGGCCCTCCAAAGTAAACCGGACACAGCCTATACTCCTCTCGTGCCCTGGCAGGTTTCAATATGATACTTGGAAGCCAAGGAGCTTTTTTTTCTTCTTCTTTATATACATTGTACAGTTTTGTTGGTCTCCGTTTTCCATCACCTTCTTCAAATATTATTTTCATACGCTACCACGGCTGTCGAACATAGCGGTCCCATTGGTGCTGTTTAATATATCTACTGTCTAAACGTGCGACTGCATCATCCTCCAGAGTCCACCGCTGGAAGCTGGGAGTTTTCTTTGTCGCTCTAATGTAAGTTCTCTTGCTTTACACAGGCTGAGTCATTACTACTCCTATTTCCTCCGAGGCAAAAACAAAAACACTCGACTGACTTGTGAAAATAATGAACTTTTTTATACCCTACATGTATTCTTGTCATAGAAATCACAGCTTAACACTGACCTGCACTCTACTACTATCCATTGTGACAAAGGACCTCTTTTCTTATTCTGCTGTACTTTTCCTTCCAAGGGAATAAGGGGGGGGGGGGGGGTGTTTTATTCTTTCGGAGGCATAATGTGGACTTTGTCTTTTCCACCGGCCCTCTGAAAGCCGACTACAATCTCTGGGCTTTATGATACCAAGAGTGCAGGCACAGTTTATCTGACTGTGCCTGGCAGCCTATTGCTAGAACGCCCTCTAATATTTAATATGTTCACAACCATATTAGCTCTGTCTCACAGAAAAGCACACATACGCATTATTGTACAGCTACAAAATGATTTTTGCAAATTTTTTAAATACAGTACACACACACATCTAAGCTTCTCTATGTTGATATGAGATAGAAAGAACCTCTTGTTTCCCAACCGATTAGTTTCATTCTTCTAACCCAGATGCCTCCACGGAGCAGTTTGATACAGCATATTTTCACATCGGTACATATGCCTGGAAATTCTTTTCAAGTGTATTGGTTTAATCTGGGGCTCTCTGGTTTCTGTTTTGATACTACATGTATTTTCTTTTGACCAGTCAGTTATACTGTATAGCACAGCAGCTGAGATGTCAGTTAGTATAGACGTTTGGGCTGCGCGATTCCTGCTAAAATGTGAATCACGATTTCTCTTCCTAAGAATTGAGATGATGGGGCTGGGCGATAAAACGATAACGATAACTATCGCGATAAATTATTTCCTCGAAATAAACATGAAACGTGGTCGCAAAGTTTCGATATATCGATTTTCCAAGCTTGGATATGAGCACACGCACTAACAACCAATCAGTGAAGGAGATGGCCGACAGTGGAAGGAGACGTAGAGAGGTATGACTCAAGTAGTAAACAAGGCTGGCTAGGATAATTAGCTTGCACGGCACTATTTTATAGTTTACCTGACGAGTTGGTGTGTGTTTTGAATTCTGAGGGTAACGGTTATTGTTACGAAGGATCAGATTAAACCGAATATATATATTTATTGATTCAAGTTTAAGTTCAAGTTTCTTTGATATATATTGCATAATATTTGTATATCGTTTGATATCCCTTGTGTATTCCTTGTACATATACACGGAATAT
The DNA here is from genome assembly GCF_963971535.1 of Notolepis coatsorum. NCBI lineage: Eukaryota > Metazoa > Chordata > Actinopteri > Aulopiformes > Paralepididae > Notolepis > Notolepis coatsorum. The sequence continues at coordinate 94,971,666 of NC_140172.1, read as the reverse complement.
CCCTTTAGCCTAGTACAGACCATAATATTTTGTTCTCCTATTGGACAGCGGTCCCTTGGGCGCCATTGCCATACCTCCAAGGTCTGGTTCAAAGTCACCGCCAAAGACTTGCCTGGACATGAACGGTTCTGCGCAAGGATATGAGACAGGAATAAAGCTGGTACTAGTTTGTTCACCTAACGTATAAATACGGCGCAGGTGAATACAGAAGTAGAGTTACCCAATAAGTTGAAGCCTCACCCACGATACAACGTGCGGTGAAGTATGGCCTGTTTGGCCCCAAATAGAGCATTGAGACCGCGTGCGAATTAATAACTGAAGTATCAGAGTTTAACGCTGTACCGTCGAGTTCGACCTATTCTATTAATTCAGTAATAGTCTATTTATGTATAGTGTATCGTGCGGCTACCGTTCTACAGTGACCAGCATCACCAACGTTTCCTCGTACCAGCTAGTGTGCTTATCCAGGCTGGGCTGCTTACCCTGGCGCTTTCACCCGAGGAGCCCTAGACGAGGACCGTGTGGATCATGTACACTGGATAACCTACCGACGACTGCATAGCCCTTTTCGGCTGGATTATATTTGCTTTTGGTCCTGTAATTGATGGAGCGGAGAATCGCCTACACCCACAATTGTGTGGGATTTACCCTGTGAGGAGCCACGTCGAGCCCGCCTCTCAGAAGCCTGAGGCCGGCTAGCTTTCTTCCATGCGGAGCTGCATGCTACGGAGAACAGCTGTATTATAGATATTATTGCACCGTCTCCTGTACTTGGAGTCTCTTTATCATTGTTGACCCAGACTCTACTACCGACAAATCCTCTCCCCTTGCTGGCTTACGACCGGAGGGACCCTACCAGTATCTCCCGCTATCTTACCAGAGTACCATAGATATAATTCCTAAGATTCAGGTTGTATTATTATCTCCTGCGTAATATGAGAATGGACATACGTTATTGATTTGCCTACGCACATTCCTTTGCCTTCTAAGCGCATCCAAAGTAAAGTATATTATGTACTATCATTGCTGCTAATAAATACTTAAACCCAGTTTTGTGTGGAACCGAGTCATTGTGGGAAGTGTTCATCATAAGATACCTGTGTACTGTATGGCCAGTAGTAATGTACATAAGACAGTAGTGGTTTAATGATACCATACTTATTAATACAGTCAGGGAATTGTACCCCTCAGTTACAGTTATAGTAGTGTGGGGTATACGGTGGACGTCGTTGCAATGTATTGGGGCGGAACAGAGTATTTTATGGTCATATTTAGTACATTGTCATGGGATACACCGCTTGGAAACGAGGCTGGCTAGGATAATTAGCTTGCACGGCGCTATTTTATAGTTTACCTGCCGAGTTGGTGTGTGTTTTGAATTCTGAGGGTAACAGTTATAGTAGTGTGGGGTATACGGTGGACGTCGTTGCAATATATTGGGGCGGAACAGAGTATTTTAGGGTCATATTTAGTACATTGTCATGGGATACACCGCTTGCTCTAGCTAACTGCTAACTTGCGCGGGCTGATGACGACATCAACTCGAGACATTCGCAGCAGCAAAACAAGTCTATTAATAGCCCGTCCATCGGCGCCGGGCATAATAAGTTAATTAAACTTGACAGACATTATATCGACGATAATTATCGATATCGAGTTATATGAAAATAATTTTATAATTTTATCGCGATAACGTTTTTGGCCATATCGCCCAGCCCTATGAGATGACGATTCTCTCTCATGATTCTTATTTTTTCAATAAAAACATTTATTGCACTCTTTCTTAACACTTTCGCGACCACTGGGATGAGTCTAATTAATGGCAAGAGGACCGTTAACAAACGTGTGTATTTTTGTACAGCTAAATCTATACTTTATAGTATTGCTATCTGTCCATTCTCATTGTCAATTGAGTTCATAAACCGTCCCTTCAAAATGGCTTAAAGAAAAAAAAATGCATCAATAGGTTCTCATTTTATAGCGCCGTGAATATAAGCTTTATAGCGGATTTGGGCTAGTATATTTTCTGGAAAGCTAGATAAATGGCTAATAGCTGCTAACGTTATATCCAATGGCATTTCCGTTTTACAGATGCTACAGAAATAACTAAATATGCATATGATCGGGACTGTCCAAAAGCATGTATGCATGAAGGGGGGGGCGGGGGACGTCGTTTATTATTATTGATTACCAATAACAGTGTTCGTCTAACTAGCCACATACGCTGGTCGGCTGGTTGAGTATCATAGCAAGCTCTGATCGGGCTGTAATTTACGTGAAAAAGATCTTACCATGAGCCGGTGGGATCCCCCCGAGCATTTCCCCATTATCGATCGCCATCTGGTAGATCGATATGTCCATTGGCTGATGATAAATCCCCTTATTGCATCGTGAAATCCGCAATTCAAAACGTATCCCGTGCAACAGACAATAGCTATCGCTTCAGATGAGTAGAAAACTACATTAGAGATCCAAAAAAAGAAAGACAACTTCTGCCACAGGGAACTCTAATATCGCGATAGCGCCCCTAAGAGGATCTGGCCGGTATTGCACATTGTAGAATTCATAGAGTATTGAAAATCTGCAGTGCCGCTCGGCGACCTTGAACAGGATATTAAAATGGAATAAAAGCAATAACAACTTGCCACGGCTTTATCCGTGATTCTGTCCACAACGCATGGATTCGAAACACGTATAAATACGTGGCTCGTCCCCAATGTGTTAAACAGACAACATATATCAAAGTGCTTGACTTAAACTTAAAAGTGTCTTGTAACATATACAAAATTACTCTAGTCTCTTGTCCTCTCTTACACCTGTGTGCAGGACGCGCGTGTGTCGCGTGGCACGTGTGTCAGTCAGCACAGGGCGTCATTTGACCAGCGCTCCGTCAAATGACCACTTTCGGTTCTGACCTTTGTCCTGACTCTAGCGTCAAAATGTTATGAAGTGGACGGCCATTTTGGATAATATGCTGTTTTTACCCGGTACACACTAGTGATGTTACGATTCATCAGTTCGCATCGGTGCACCGGCATAAACTTTCACAATGTGAGTGCACCGGTGGAATAAGTGCGCATCGGCTAGAATTCAAGTTGAACTCGCGATGCATCTTCTTGTAGCGTCTTTGCATCGGTCAAAACCGATTCATTCATATAATTTCCTCTCATCCACTTCTGTCAGCAGTGAGTGCACTGCAGTGCACACAGCAGAGACTATCTTTGCTTCGCTACTACAGAAGGCGAGAGCCGCGTCACAGTTATCAACAAACAAGGAAGTCGAGGAGGAGACATGAATAGAATTGATCAACTGGCTAACGATAGTAGCCGCTGGCTAACGTTAGCCAGTTAGCCGTTCAGCTAACGCTAAACTACAGTAGCTAACTAACTAACGTGACTCTGCAACACCAGTTCCATTAGTGAGGAAATGGGGGGGGGGGGGGGTATATTGATGACGCTTGACAACAGGTTCAAAGATAACTTCACATTTATTGGCAATTCGTTTAATTTTTTATCACTTCCTCCAGCCTGGTTCAAACTGTGTTGTTGACAAAAATGCCATCATGGTGTCAGCTACGGAGCATCAGAACGCTCAAACGCGCTCTCGCTCTCTCTCTCTCTCTCTCTCTCTCTCTCTCTCTCTCTCTCTCTCTCTCTCTCTCTCTCTCTCTCTCTCTCTCTCTCTCTCTCTCTCTCTCTCTCTCTCTCTCCGTTCAATGATTTAAAGTGGCCGAACGTTACAATATAAATACTAACTGGATAGTTGATGATAAACATTTAATTTCATTATCTGAAATATTGTAAAATCATTAAGTCTGCTATAAGCTATATTGTCTCACAGTAGTGTGTGTATATATACAGTGTGTGTGTGTGTTTTTAGCTAAAGTGGATAGAAAACTTAGGCACCCAATAGTTTTTATATAAATTGTCTTACAGTAGATTATTTGATTTTTAATAATAATATAAGCTGTATAAGGAATACAACCAAATCCTCTGTCATACCATAAAATTGTATCATTATTTTGCACCATGTTGAATCGCATCGTATCGCCCCGAATCGGATTATGTTGAATCAAATCGTAGTGAATCGTATCGTATCGAACACAGGGGTGAATTGTATCGCATCGCCCGGTGCTTCAAATGTATCGTTAATGTATCGTATTGTTGGCACCGTATCGAGATGTGCATTGCATCGGCCTCAGTGATGGAGATGCACATCCCTAGTACACACATTACAAAAAAGTTCTACAAAACAAATTTTCCATGGGATTTTTATAAACTTTGGACTGTATGACTATAAGACTTCAGGCTATGGAACTGTTGTGTTCACCAACTCCTACCTCTCATCTGGAACCCAAAAATAGTCAACACAAAAGTAAGAAAATATATTGAATGTTGAATTAATAACGTGTTTTGCTTTACATCGTGTAAGTGTGATTGATATCGCAACTGGGATTGTGTGTTTTAATGCAACTTGTTACAAAGGATCAGATTAAACCGAATATATATATTTATTGATTGATATATATTGCATAGTATTTGTATATCGTTTGATATCCCTTGTATATTCCTTGTACATATACACGGAATATCCCTTTAGCCTAGTACGGACCATGATGTTTCATTCTCCTATTGGACAGCGGTCCACAGGCGCCAGGGCCATGCCTCCAGAGTCAGGTTCAAGGCCACCGTCAAGACATGTCTGTACATGCCCGGCCTTGCCCAGGGATACGAGACAGAAATGAGGTTGGCACTAGATTGTTCGCCGTGCATATAAATATGGCGCAGGTGAATACAGAAGTAGAGTTACCCAATAAGTTGAAGCCTCACCCACGATACTCCGTGCGGTGAAGTATGGCCTGTTTGGCCCCAAATAGAGCATTGAGACCGCGTGCGAATTAATAACTGAATTGTCAGAGTTTGGCGCTATACCGTCGAGTGCGACATATTTCTATTAAGTCAGTAATAGTCTATTTGTGTATAGTGTATCGTGCGGCTAAAGTTCTACAGTGACCAGCATCACCAACGCTTCCTCGTACCAGCTAGAGTGCTTATTCAGGCTGGGCTGCTTTCATGGCGCTTTCACCCGAGGAGACCTAGACGAGAACCGTGTGGACATGTACACTGGATTAATCTACCCGACGACTACATAGCCCTTTGCGGCTGGATTATATTTGTTTTGGTCCTGTGATTTATGGAGCGGAGAATCGCCGACGCCTACATGTGTGGGATTTACCCTGTGAGGAGCCACGTCGAGTCTGCGCCTCAGAGAGCCTGAGGCCGGCTAGCTTTCTTCACTGTGGAGCTACAGTCTACGGAGAACAGCTGTATTCGTCTGTGGATCAAGAGACTATTGCACCGTCTCCTGTACTTGGAGTCTCCTTAGTCATCGTTGACCAGACTCTCTACTACCGACAGATCCTCTACCCCTGCTGGCTTACAACCGGGGGGACCCTTCCAGTATCTCCCGCTATATATTACTAGTGTACCATAGATATAATTCCCTAAGATTCAGGTTGTATAATTACCTCCTGCGTAACCAGAGAATGGACATTCATTATTGATTTGCCTACGCACATTCCTTTGCCTTATAAGCGCATCCAAAGTAAAATAGAGAAGTATATTATGTACCTTTTGCTGCAATAAATACTTAATTACCACTTTGTGTGGAACCGATTCATTGTGGGAAGTGTTCATCATATTTATATATCATGTACTGTATGGCCAGTAATTAAAGTACATAAAGCGGTAGTGGTTTAATGATACCATACTTATCAATACAGTCAGGGAATTGTACCCCTCAGTTACAATTGGTCCTTCGAGCCGGAGGGTAACTAGTGTAATATTAATATAGTGGTATTAATATTGACATGGCCTATGATGAACACTCCACAAAACGGTTCTCCTAAAGTAGATCGCCCGCAGCGTAGACGGCAGACACCTCAGTACTTAGAGGATTACGTTGCCAATATACTACCTAGCTTTCTACAGACGGTAAACGCGGAAAAAGTAGATAGTAAAATTATGTCCGACCCTATCGACCAGGCTACCCCGCCAATAGAGGCCCTAGTGGGTTCTAACGTAACTGACCAAGCTCACGGTAGGGACCAGGAGGGACCCGACATGACTTTACCCCCCGCCAAGACCGAAGAAGTAGTCCCCGGAGAGCTCCAGGATAAAGACAGCTCTCCAGGGATGGAACTCTACCCGCTACAAGAAGAGGATAGCACCCCGGAGATGGATCTCCAGGACTCGCCACAGGAGAACAGATCTCCAACGAGTACTGCCAGGAGCGGATCACCTCAACCAGCGTCTTCCCCCAGCGAGGCGGACAAGATGCTGGCACAGGCATTCCTCGCCAGCCTAGCAGCCTCAACAGAGCGCGATCGACTCCAAGCACAGACGCTTAGTGAGCGCGAACATTCTTCCATGGAAAGAGAACGCCTTCAGGCGCAGCAACGGAGCGACGAAGATCGTATACGTCTAGAGATTAGACGCCTTCAGACGGAAGAGAATATGGTAAGGGACCGGGCCGAAGCCCAGCGCGCCGCCGCCGAAGCCCAGCGCGCCGGTGCCGGTGCCCAAAGAGAAGCAGAGCGCGACCTCGCTCTTACCAAGCGCGAAGCCGAGCGCGACCGATTACAAGCGCAGATAATGGAGCAGCTGATCACCAGGGCAACACCCCCTCCCTCCACACGGGGTTCCAGGGCCTCGTCAAGACAAGGGTCAAGGGCACCCTCCCCTACCCGATCAAGCGACCCTGAGCCCGACCACCAGAGAGAGCCTATACCCCCCTCCGAACCCCTTCCCCGACCGGTCCAAGTGAGACCCAGCTACAAGGAAGAAACGGTCTACACCGCGGAGAGGCTAAATAGACGACTACAGGATCTAGAGGACCTGCCAGAGGAAGAAGAAGAGGGAGAGGAGGAGAGTCAAGCCCGACAGCAGCACAGTACTCCACAGGACCAGGAGGTCCAGTACAGCCCAGGCTCTACCCCCGCGGCTCTGCGCTACAGACCCCCGACTCAATTCACGGGTGAGCTTGACGCACGACCAGCCCCGAGGAACAGCACCTGGATACGCGGGCCATGGTACCCAGCAGGTACCAGCCCACCAAGAGGCGTAAGAGGAGACTCGCCTAGGAGGCCTCTCTTCCAATGCTCACCGATGTGCCAGCCATCCATGGCATCATACATTGGCACACCGACGTTTCCGGACTTCACCCACGAGAACAGAGCACAGTACACGGAGCTACGAATGTGCTTAGAGACAATGATGTCCGATGTAGCTGATGAACCGTACAAGTATGCTATCCTACTGAAGCACCTCAAGGTGCCCCGAGCGCACAATATAGCGCTGGCCTATGCCACCTCTACTACCCCATACACAGCGGCTCTAGCAGCACTCGACCAAAGATATGGACGCATATGGGACTACGTAATACAAGAGATAAGGCATATTGCCCGCCTACCCCCAGCCACAGACAATCGCTCACTAGATGACCTGTCTATCAAGGTACAATCCCTGGTAGGGATGCTGGGGGCGCAAAGAGAAAAGGGTATGGGTATGAGAAAAGGGTATGTACGCAAACTCTAATGTCGAGAGGATTTTAGAGAAGCTTCCGCCCGCCCGACAAGAGCGCTTCAGGCGGCAAAGAGACCACCGTGATCCTAACGGTCCCGAGCCATCCCTCCTAGACCTAGCCGACTTCCTGGCGAGAGAAGTCAACAGCCTACGGTTGGATACGTTCATGCGGAGCACCCCAAGCTCCAGAGAGGGACCTAGGAGAGCAAACGATGGCCGAAGATTGGTGACCGTCATGCACCAATCAGAATCAGTACCGAGCAGCAAGAACCACAGTACCCCCTCGATGAAAGAGAAGTGGAAGATGGTGTGCCCGTACTGCGAAAAGGAACACTGGTTGTCACAATGTGACACGTTCAAGAAGATGACCGCCGACGAGGTGAGTCAATGGATAAAGTCCAACCGACGCTGTTACCGATGTGCGCGCAGTCACACGGCAGCCGATTGCCGCTTAAAGAAGAGGTGTAGTCGGTGTGACGGAGCCCACCTAGATGTCCTACACGACAGTAACAGAAGAAAGCCTGCACCCTCAAGCAGCACAAAGGCAAGTGTTATGTACATTGACCCCGCCAGCAGCGGGGGCGCCCGGGTGCTCTTAAAGGTGGTCCGCGTAACACTGAGTTACCAAGACAAGGTCATGGACACTTACGCCGTCCTTGACGACGGGTCAGAGAAGACCCTTCTCCTCGCGTCCGCTGCGGCCCAGCTGGGGCTGCGGGGGAGCGAAAACCAGATGACGATTCGGACAATAAGAAGAGATCTAAAGACGATAAAGGGCGAGAATGTCTCCTTCACTATCGCAGCAAGCGGGCAGCCAGAAAGACGGTATAGGATTACTAACGCTTTCACCAGCCAAGAAATAGGCCTGTCGCAGTACACCTACCCCATCGCCAAGCTGATGGATAAATATGTGCACCTGCGTCAACTACCTATACCGCTCATAGACGGTGCCACCCCGACCCTGCTGATAGGCTCCGACCATGCAGACCTCATCGTCACGATAGACCGGGTCCACACAGGGCCCAGAGGCTGTCCTGCAGCAGTCGAGACCCGCCTAGGATGGACATTACAAGGCCCCCTCGCTAAGTCTCTTAACCGAACAGCAGCCACTAACTGCCTCCACTCCAGAGTGACAGAAGAAGACACCACCCTCCTACAGCATGTCGAGAGGCTATGGACACTAGAGACAATGCCCTTTAAGAACGAAAAGAAAGACATTCGTTCCAAGGAAGACATTTACGCTATAGCCCTCCTCGAGCAGGGGACAAAGAGAGTCAAAGTCAACGGAGTGATGAGATACGCAACTCCACTCCTGAGGCGAGAGGGTATGCCTACCTTCCACGCCCCAAAAGAAGCGACGGAGCGGTATCTATTGAACACAGAGCAGCGCCTAGCCAGAGACCCCGCTCAAGAGACGGTGTACCGCGCTGAGATTAACAAGCTATTCACAGCGGGACACATAAAGAAAATTGACATTAAAGAGGCCGATCAGACGACCGAATCATGGTACGTGCCGCACCACAAAGTCCACCACAACGGCAAGGATCGTATTGTGTTCAACTGCAGCTACCAGATCGGATCACAAAATCTGAATAAAGAGCTCTTGCCCGGCCCAACACTCGGCCCCTCTCTACTAGGCGTGTTACTACGTTTCCGCCAAGACAAGGTGGCCATCAGCGGCGACATCAAAGGGATGTTCCTGCAGGTGAGACTAGTGGAGGAGGACAAGCCCCTGCTGCGGTTCCTATGGAGAGAGAGGATCGGGGATGAGCAACCAGCCATCTATCAATGGGAAGTCCTCCCTTTCGGAACCACATGCAGCCCATGCTGTGCTACGTTTGCACTGCAAAAGCACGTCGCAGAGGACCCAGCAGCTGATGAAGAGGTCCGACAAAGTGTAGGAAATAGTTTCTACGTGGACAACTGTCTGCAAAGCGTCTCGACGCCAGAAGAAGCCGAGGCCCTTCTACTCAAGCTCCGCGCCTCCCTGATCAAAGGCGGCTTTGATCTCAGGCAGTGGGCCAGCAGCGACCCGCAAGTATTGTGCAGCCTCTCCCCCGAGGACAAGGCAGCAAGCAGCGAGACCTGGATGGCGACCATCCCAGGAGAAGCCCAAGAAATGACATTAGGACTAGTCTGGCGCTTCAAAACAGACTCGCTCCATTATAAACACACACCCCTGACCAAGGAGCAGGGAAGGTCGACTGCACTACCGACCACCAGACGGAGTGTATACAGAACACTCGCCAGACAATATGACCTGTTGGGATGTATTCTACCTTACACCACCAGGGCAAAGATGATTGTAAGAGCGTTATGGGACAAGGACCAGGGCTGGGACGACCCCATACCCGAACACCTTGCATCCACATGGAGAGAGTGGGAGACGGAACTCAGCTCACTCCCAGGTGTCAACATACGCCGCAGCTACTTCCCACCCACAGTGAGGCCGGAGACGTGCCAGATGGACCTGCACGTCTTCAGCGACGCCTCCGAAGTAGCCTGCGGTTCGGTGGCCTACTTGCGTGCCCGAGAGGAGGGAGGAGAAATACATACTGCTTTCATCCTGGCTCGCTCAAGAATAGCCCCACGAAAGCAACAATCTATCCCGCGTCTAGAGCTCTGCGCAGCCCTAGCAGGAGCGCAACTCGCCACGTTAATCCAACGTGAACTCACCATTCCGGTGCAAAGAACAATCTTGTGGTCAGACTCCACGACAGTACTCACATGGATCCGGTCTGATTCGTGCAGATACAAGGTCTTCGTGGGAGTCAGAGTCACAGAGATTCAAGATTTAACAGAAGTAGCAAGCTGGAGGTATGTGGACACAAAACACAACCCAGCTGACGTCATCACCCGGGGAATGTCCCTGGATGACCTCACCCGTCACAACCTATACAGTGACGGGCCAGAGTTCCTCAAGCTCCCGGAAGAAGAGTGGCCTACACCCACCCCACGGGAAGCGAGTAAAGAGGAGGCCGAAAACAAGAAATCTATGTTCTGTGGATTGAACACACTCGTCTCCACAGACCCCGACATAGACGATTGCCTCACCCTAGAGAGTGCGCAGCTAAAGACATTCCTGTGGCACCACCCAGAGGTTCAGCTCACTACTGACATTACAGCAGCTGACTACGAAGAAGCAGAACTTCTTCTACTACAACGAGCCCAGAGAGACTCGTTCCCCGATGAGCTAGACTGTCTACAGGGAGCAAAGCCCGTCCCATCAGACAGCAGACTGCTCCACCTAGCCCCCGAGAGCGACGCCCATGGTCTCATCAGAGTGGGTGGTCGTCTGCGGAGAGCTCCAGACTTACCGGATGACGTCAAGTACCCGATAGTCTTAAACAGCCGACACAAGGTCACAGAGCTGATCATAAAGAAATACGACGAGGATGTGCATCACGCCGGGGCAGAGAGAGTCTTCGCGGAGATCAGACGTCGTTATTGGATACTGCAAGGGAGAGAAGCAGTGCGGCGCTTCCAGCGAACCTGTCTAGACTGTCGTAAGTGGCGAGCGCAGCCCAGTATACCCCGGATGGCTGACCTACCTCCCTGTCGCCTCCGACTCGGCGACAAGCCTTTTCACTCCACCGGTATGGACTGTTTCGGCCCTGCTGTATATAAAGAAAGGAAGAGGAACCGAGAAGCGGTGAGGTATTGTATTCAAATGCATGACCACCCGAGCGATGCATATAGAACTCCTTCCAACCATGAGCACAGACTCATTCCTTATGGCCTTCCGAAGATTCACATCGCGGAAAGGCAAACCGTCTATATTATTGTCTGATCACGGGACAAACTTCAAAGGCGGAGAAAGAGAGCTGAGAGAGAGCTTCCAAGCTATGGGCCCAGAACTTAAGACCCACCTCGCTCCATCCCAGATTGACTTCCAGTTTAATCCCCCGAACGCACCTCACTTCGGTGGAACTTGGGAACGAGAAGTACGTTCAATAAAGACAGCCCTGTACGCCGTGCTTGGGGCCCAGACCGTGGCGGAAGAAGTCCTAATGACAGTCCTCACGGAGATCGAGGGAGTATTGAACTCAAAGCCCCTCGGTTACGTCTCAAGTGATGTAGCAGATGTCGACCCAGTCACCCCCAACACACTCTTGATGGTGCGGCTGGACCCCGCGCTACCACAGACAATGTACAGGCCTGAAGAAGCGAACGGCCGAAGAATGTGGAGGTACAGTCAAGTATTCGCTGACAAGTTTTGGAACAGCTTCCTACTCCACTATCTACCGTCTCTACAGACCCGCCAGAAATGGGTGAAAGAGAGAGACAATTTGACAGAAGGAACAGTCGTCATGATTATCGACCAGTCACTACCCCGAGCTATGTGGCCGGCTGGCCGCGTAAGCAAAGTGATCACCGGTGCCGACGGAAAGGTCCGAGCAGCCGAAGTGCTCGTCCAAGGACGGATCTACACCCGACCCGTGGCGAGGCTAATAGAACTGCCAAGGCTCCCCGATACTATCGATGACGACCATGACCCCATGACTTTGTGAACTGCCCGACCCCTCACAACAGACATTGAGTAGTGGACAGTGCGGTTAATCTGTCTCTGCTTAGCTAATTAGGTGGGACTAATTAGGAGGCGGCTGTTACAAAGGATCAGATTAAACCGAATATATATATTTATTGATTGATATATATTGCATAGTATTTGTATATCGTTTGATATCCCTTGTATATTCCTTGTACATATACACGGAATATCCCTTTAGCCTAGTACGGACCATGATGTTTCATTCTCCTATTGGACAGCGGTCCACAGGCGCCAGGGCCATGCCTCCAGAGTCAGGTTCAAGGCCACCATCAAGACATGTCTGTACATGCCCGGCCTTGCCCAGGGATACGAGACAGAAATGAGGTTGGCACTAGATTGTTCGCCGTGCATATAAATATGGCGCAGGTGAATACAGAAGTAGAGTTACCCAATAAGTTGAAGCCTCACCCACGATACTCCGTGCGGTGAAGTATGGCCTGTTTGGCCCCAAATAGAGCATTGAGACCGCGTGCGAATTAATAACTGAATTGTCAGAGTTTGGCGCTATACCGTCGAGTGCGACATATTTCTATTAAGTCAGTAATAGTCTATTTGTGTATAGTGTATCGTGCGGCTAAAGTTCTACAGTGACCAGCATCACCAACGCTTCCTCGTACCAGCTAGAGTGCTTATCCAGGCTGGGCTGCTTTCATGGCGCTTTCACCCGAGGAGACCTAGACGAGAACCGTGTGGACATGTACACTGGATTAATCTACCCGACGACTACATAGCCCTTTGCGGCTGGATTATATTTGTTTTGGTCCTGTGATTTATGGAGCGGAGAATCGCCGACGCCTACATGTGTGGGATTTACCCTGTGAGGAGCCACGTCGAGTCTGCGCCTCAGAGAGCCTGAGGCCGGCTAGCTTTCTTCACTGTGGAGCTACAGTCTACGGAGAACAGCTGTATTCGTCTGTGGATCAAGAGACTATTGCACCGTCTCCTGTACTTGGAGTCTCCTTAGTCATCGTTGACCAGACTCTCTACTACCGACAGATCCTCTACCCCTGCTGGCTTACAACCGGGGGGACCCTTCCAGTATCTCCCGCTATATATTACTAGTGTACCATAGATATAATTCCCTAAGATTCAGGTTGTATAATTACCTCCTGCGTAACCAGAGAATGGACATTCATTATTGATTTGCCTACGCACATTCCTTTGCCTTATAAGCGCATCCAAAGTAAAATAGAGAAGTATATTATGTACCTTTTGCTGCAATAAATACTTAATTACCACTTTGTGTGGAACCGATTCATTGTGGCAAGTGTTCATCATATTTATATATCATGTACTGTATGGCCAGTAATTAAAGTACATAAAGCGGTAGTGGTTTAATGATACCATACTTATCAATACAGTCAGGGAATTGTACCCCTCAGTTACACAACTGATCTCCATTTTTACGCAAATACATCAGAATCGTCATAATTTAGAAATGAGATCACATACGTCTATGATCTAGATCAGTAGTACAGTCCTGTTTCTTCCAACTGCGCATCATTTAAAAAATCAAGTCCTTCCTCTCACCAGCGACCTTCATAAAGTCATCATGCTAATTTCCTCACAACTGGACTACTGCAATTCCCTCTACTCTGGTCTTCCGGACAAAACCATCTTCCCCCTCCAGCGCGTTCAACATGCTGCTGCCAGGCTGGTCTCAGGCACCTTGTCTCCCTCCATTGGCTCCCAACTTTAAAATTATGCTATTCACCTACAAAGCCCTCAACGGTCTTGCTCCGTCCTACATTGAGGAACTCTTGGTCCAACCCGTCAGCTCCAGGTCCCTCAGATCAAATGACCAACTGTGTCTCTGAGGGTCCTGCGGCCCAAACTGGTGACAAAGGGTTTCCGGGCCTTTGCAATGATGGAGCCGACACTGGAATAAGCTCCCCCTCAAGATCAAGTCTGCCAACACCGTACAGACATTCATGGCCTTGCTTAAAACCCACCTTTTCACTCTGGATGATCACTGAGTTACTTTGCTGTTGTGTTGTGTGTCTGAGGTGTTCTTATGTTCTCTGTCTGTCCGTCTGCCTGGTTCCCTGTCTCCATTGTCCTGTCCATTTATTCGTATTCTTTTTTTCCCCCCGGGCTGCGCCCCGGACCGATGTAAAAATTGGCTGGGGGGGGGGCGCATTATAAATGAAAATATCATATCATATCATATCATATGAATCGAGATCCCAATTTTCTTTTTTACGATTAATCGTGCAGCCCTAATAGACGTAAATATGGATGATATCAGCTGTGTGTTTAGTACTGGAGGAGAGTAGAGCACCGTCTTTCAGCCGATTTGCGGAGCTCTTTCTGTCTTAATTTAAGCCATTTAAGTCACTGCGCCTCATCAATGGCAGTGGTTACTGGATCTTGGATATTTTATGGATTAAAGTTATACTTGATACAGTATAGAATTGAGTAGGCCAGAATAACTATAATTATTTTCCTTAACTTTTTTCCCACCGTTTAAAAATATATATATATATATAAAATATATATATAAATAATTCTGGAACCCAGTTTAGTTATGTTTCACTTTTACGGTTTGTTCTCACCCAAAACAGCCAAGTCTAGCATCGTGGCTGCTTTCAATTAATTTCCGCCACAAGGTACTACAGCATACGCTCCTCTACATTGGAAATTGAATGTAGCCGCACCGCTAGACTTGGCTGGAGGCGGTCGGAACGGCCCTTTTAGTCTCTCTGCCCATTGTTTCAATTTGACTCACCACAATAGAGACAGCCGTAAATACGCAGTCATTTGAGTAAGCGGCTCTCGCCATCCCTCGTTTAGAGAGGAGAGGGAATTTAGAAAGTTCTTAGTTACTCTGGGAGACGAGGTGGAATGCACACGACGGCGTACCGGCCCAGGCTTTCCCTATGACCTCTGACCCCTGGGGAAGGGCTAGTACAAAACCTCAGTCGTAAAGCCATCCATAAAATAAAAGACAAGAAAAGAAAACAAGGTGGCCATTGAGAGTGTGTGGAGGAGCAGACACTGTGGCCCGCTACCCCCGAGGCCAGGATGGGCACCTGACCCAGACCACAAACCATATTCATCCATCTGCTCGACACACTGTTTTTCAAGAGGCCTTGTGGAAACACCATTCACGCTTTAAAAAAAGATCTCCCTACTAGCAAAATACCGCAACACATTTTTTTTTTATTCCAAATAATAAAATGACTGATCATGCTACACAGCAAAATTTAAAATAAATGTTTTAATGGTTATATTTGGCAGTGCCGTATTATGAAAGGCATGGCACCACAACTAGGGGCGACGTTTGTGTGTTTGTTGAGGAACGGTTTCCTCCATTAATACATCTTTTCCATGCTCGTTTGTAGGATACGTTTTAGAGGCGTTTAGACTTGAGCCTTGAGGCTCAGGGATACCCAACCAATCCCTCCCCATAGTCACCCGTCACTCGGCATGATGTGCCCTCGGCTGTATGCTTCCATTTATCAATCAGACCGCAAAATCTCGTGGCTTCCCTCAAGTATCTGTTATACTTTTGAATTTTGGAAGTACCGGGGTATTGTATTAACCCTTTCACTACCACACTACAGAAGGTTAACCCTTGGGGGAGGCTGGGTGGCGCAGCGGACATTGCGCTCGTCACCAACGCAAGAGACACCGGGTTCGAATCCGGCTGTCTGCGTGTCCTCTGGCTTGGGCCGGCCGTCATACTAACTCAATTGGCGTTAGCGGGTGGAAGTCGATGGGTGGTAATCTGGACGTTGTGGACAGCGACTCCTACAGGTCGGTTGGGGGACGCCTGCACAGCAGAGACAGGAAATGGCGGGGGTAGTGTGAGCCTCCCACACGTTACACCTCGCCAATGAGAGTCCGCGCTGGCAGGTGAAAAGATGTGAGAGGCTGCCTCTTCGTGTATCGGAGGGGACATGTGATGCAAGGCTTCTATCCTCCCTACAACCAGCCTGTGCGGGGCATACGCGAGCAACGTTCAAGACAGGGGAGGGAAAAATTGGCACAACGAAATTGGGATAGGAGAAAAATAGAAAAAGAGGAGAAAAAGTGGATAAATAAAAGAAGGTTAACCCTTTACTATCACACTACAGACGAGTGTGATAGTAAAGGGTTAGCCTTCTGTACTGTGGTAGTGAAAGGGTTAACCTGATGTCGTGTGGCTATTGTCGCAGTGAAAGGGTTAATCGTTTGGTAGTGCGGTAGTGAAAGGGTTAATAGCGCCATAGGTTTGCCTCATCCTCCGAACAGACCTGGAGTTCCTGTGTGAGGGCTGCCAAGTGGCTCAGCTCAAGGGAGGATTGATGATGGCCCCTGTAATGCTAACATCGCTAACAGGAAGCTGAACCCTGGTGGTGTTGTGACTGCACCAGCCGGGGTCAGTCTGGGTGTCTGGTTACTCGACTGTAATAACCTCGGCTCTAGTGTTACAGTGGAGAGGGTCACCGGGCCTCGGGGCGGATCAACCCCCCACATGGTGGCTCTTCCAATAGGTGTCACTGTAGCACCAGTCTCCTCCCTCTGCTGACAGACACACACACACGTTTGTTTATGAGAAATATGAGGATATTACATAGACTTACATGCATTCTGTAACTAACCATAACCTTATACCTAACCATAACCTAACCCTAACCATAACCATAACCTAATCATAACCATAACCTAACCCTAACCTAATCATAACCATAACCCTAACCTAATCATAACCTAACCCTAACCTAACCTAATCATAACCATAACCCTAACCATAACCTAATCATAACCATAACCCTAACCTAATCATAACCTAACCCTAACCTAATCATAACTTAACCCTAACCTAATCATAACCCTAACCTAATCATAACTTAACCCTAACCTAATCATAACCATAACCCTAACCTAATCATAACCTAACCTTAACCTAATCATAACTTAACCCTAACCTAATCATAACCATAACCCTAACCTAATCATAACCTAACCTAATCATAACCATAACCTAACCCTAACCTAATCATAACCATAACCTAACCCTAACCATAATCATAACCATACCCCTAACCATAATCTAATTTGTGTTATGGGGACACCCAAATTTGTCCCCATAATGTCTTTGGTACTTATTGCGTGAGTGTGTAAACAGGTCAGTGTCTGTATTATAGAAATACACACACAATCCTCCCCAGTCTGAAAGGCTCTCATCAGGGCTGTACGCCTCTCTCTCCCAGCCCTCCCTCTAGTAGTGATTGGGGTCAGTGGGGAATAACACTGGTCACCCTTGTCACCGGTTGGCCTCTCCCTGGGCAAAATTCAACCCATTCATCTCACACACAGCCTTTCCCCCCGTAATTATGTAAATCTGTTGACTGAATTTGGCGGCAATACGATACACCAATGAAGTGTAACAACAAGTAATAGTGCCTGCCGGTGGAGGAATCTGGTTTGAATTAGGCGCTTGGATCTGGCCCCGGCACGGTGGTGTGTGTCTACACGCTGCCCACCTGTGTTACATTACCGCGGCATGTAGAGGAAGAGAAGGAATGGAGGAGAGGAGGGGATACTGGAGGAGAGAGGGAATACTTTTTAAGGATGGTAACTGAAACGGAGGAACCTAGAATGTGTGTATCGAGTGCGGTTTTATTATTAGGCTTGTTTAAAATGGCAAGAGAGACATGAAATGCAAATGATGTGTGATTTACCTCCCTATTTAGAATATTGCTTAAGACATGGGGGGCCTACATTATGTCCAGACACATAACGGCAATAACTAGTTTAGCTTAACACTTTGGGTGCCAAAAACGGCTTAATACGTTTCTGGGCCCGGACCGTAGAGTGCCAAAAACGGCTTTGATCTTTTTATTCATTATCCATCCAGGGAGCCTGGTGTTACCATAGGGAATGAGTCTGAGATAGCCAAAGTGCAATACTGGCCGCATCCAGCTAGACTTTGAAACCTTGTATCTTGGCCTGTGCGTCGATCTAATGTCTCAGGTCGGTTTTTTTTTTGGGCAAGGGGAGCGGTTATAGCGGTTGGATTGAGAAGAATCAAATGCTCCTGATGCATGATGTGTGGTGGATTATGTTGGCGACACGATGGACATCAATACTTGGAATTGCAATCAGATAATTGGAATATTCTTTTTGGGGTACATCCTAGTCAAGGTAAGGGCTATATGATATCAATCTTGCGTTGATCCAAGCATGTCTTCACCTCGATCCGAACGTGTGTGTGTGTAACGTATGCCGTTGGTGACGATCAAAGCATAAAAAAACGCAAGAAACAGCAACGTTATAGTATAATACATGCATAAGGCTATTCCTCAGCATTTTGAGAATTACAACAGACCGATCTAAAAACATACTTATATTCACCACGGTATAACGCGCGAATGTATGCATGGAATCTCTTTTTTGCATCTTGACCGGAAGAAAGTCACTGTCAAATGACCATCGTATTGTATCCATAGCTATAATATAGAATATAGTTATAGCTCTACAAACAAGGTGATGGACTCTTATCTTTTAAAGCGTGGCAGTGCATAGATAGGGCCCGAAAAAGGCGTGGCACCCAATGTGTTAAGGTTTGCTTTTGGCTCTCGAACTTCATACAGCGATAAGGCCACTTGCATAAGTCAAACAGCATAATCTTAAGCATACATATTCCCCAATATCTAGTATCTAATTGTGTGGAGGTGTGGATGTATTCATAAAAAAACGAAAAGGCTCACTGGAGTTTATACTTTTTGAAACATAAAAGGAAGGAGCCTGAAATGGACTAATTTTAACCACTAATATTGTTATAGTTAACGTTATAGTTACATACACATTTATAAGTATCTCTTACCTGCATAATTGCATTTTCTCATTTCTCATTCCCAGTTGCGAGCTGCTATTTCAACTAAAGACAGTTTAGGTTCCATTCCGTCTCATCAGACTGTATTTGAAATGTATTTACGTGCTTCTAGTGTTTCCTAAAACAATATAAACTGTTTCAGTCTGTCCCAAAGTTGTCGACCATTGTGACAATAATATATTGCTCATAAAAATATATACATAAATACATAAAAACAATATATATATATATATATATATATATATATATATATATATCAGGGCTTTACGTAAACTTTTTTTGCACATAGCACTGGTGCTACAGAGGTTAATAGTTTTGTAGCACAGGCCAAAATCTTGTAGCACAAGTATATTTGTGTTATTTAGTTGCAGT
Organism: Notolepis coatsorum; assembly: GCF_963971535.1. NCBI lineage: Eukaryota > Metazoa > Chordata > Actinopteri > Aulopiformes > Paralepididae > Notolepis > Notolepis coatsorum. The sequence goes on along the minus strand of NC_140172.1, from coordinate 94,952,336 downwards.
GCCATGTTTGGCTGTCGTTTTCATGCTGACAAGTTCATGTCACACAGCCAGACACGTTACGTGTAAGGAATTATGGGATTGGTGTTGGATGTATGGGACTCTACTAGGGGTTGGGAATCACCAGTTTCATCACGATACGATATCGATTCTTGGGACAGCGATACGATATTTGCCGATATCTGCCACGATACGATGCAGGTGCCTGCAATCGATATGAGACGATATCATAACTTCATAAGCCCATTTAACACAATCAGTAACATTTAGATCAACTCAAAAAAGGTAACGAAAATATAATTTGAAAAAAATTAATTTACCTCTTCCAGACTTTTAACCGTTTCCCGGCCAACCATGGAGATGTCCGTGTTTCGGATCCAACGGTTGAGGACCAACCACGGACATGTCCGTGGCAAGGTTGTTTTGGCTTTTATTCCATTGTAATATCCTACTCGATGTCACCGAGTAGCACTGCAGAAGTACCCTACTCTTTGAATTCGGAAAAAGTGCATTACCGGCCAGATCCTCTTAGGGGCGCTATCTCGATAATGCAGTGTTCCCTGTGGCAGAAGTTGTCTTGTTTTTTCTGGATCTCCAATGTAATTTTCTGCTAACCTGAAGCTATGCCTGTAGCCTGTTACACGGAATACGTTTTGGGACGCGGATTTCAGTGTGCAGTAAAGGAATATATGATCAGCCAAATGGCGATCGATAACTGGGAAATCCTTTGGGGGATCCAACCGGCCCACGGTAAGATCTTTTTCACGTAAATTAGATGCTGATCAGGCCTTGTTATGATAGCCATCCACCCGATCAGCGAATGTGGCTACTGAGGCCATTGATTTCATCAGCGTGTGAGGTGTATCTAGGGATGGGTACCGAATCACGTCGGTACTACCGAGTATCGATTCACGTGAGATCCACCGGTGCCACATTCCGGTACTTTTAAAGTCCGATGACGTCAACGTTTCGTTTACCACGAATCCTATGAAGTGTGCCACACGTTTTTTTTTTACAACTGAGGTAGGTAGAATTTGTTTTGACTAAAATACAGAAGAAAGGTACCGGTATCGATTCAAATGTGAACGGTACCCAACCCTAGTTGTATCGTGACTAACTACTTTGAATTTGTATATTGGAGCCAAGGGGAGCTGCAAGGTAACCACAACATACCAAACAAATGACTTGTAAATAGGAAGAAACATTAGATAGAAAATGGAGAAACGAGGCAGAATGCGTTTAGTGCCTGTGTGACCGTTTAAGCAATGTGTCAGAGACGGCCAGGATTCTTCACTCTCCTACATTGTGGGAAGATCTCACCCACAATAAATAAACACCTTTTGTTTACGAATCCTGCTCCTAAGTTTGGTCCCGAGACATTGTGATTATGATTGTGGTATTGTATTTGAGGCCAAAACGCCGCTCAAGGTTTGAATCGAATAAAATTCTGTATTGAATGAGTGAGATTACACTAGCCAGACAAGTACAAGAGACAGCATGGCAGCTTTGCTCTGTATATTTTTTGAGAGGCATGAAAGGGTTCACTGATGAATCCAGTTGGACCTGGTATGATTCATACGTGCCAGCTGATCTCCCAGGCTTGATTGCAGCATAAAAACATTCACGCTGGACCTTGTGTTACCCAACACAAAGTTCATAATGATAGTCTTTTTCTCTTTCACCATTCTTCAGAATCACACAAAATTGTGGAGTAGCATTCACCTTCCATTATGAGGGAATGCCGTCTTGCTTGCTTGGTTGTAGTTCAATGACCTGACCCAAAATGTCCATGAATGTGAGTTATTGAACACCAAGCAGCTTAGCAGCATCATATCCAGTCAGAGCATGTGAGTGGCGCAGAGCGCCCGAGAAATCCGCTCTTCGCTCTAGACGTCTGGTTCCGCTCTCATTCGCTCATGTTAGCCCGCCCCCCCAAAGTCGCTCTCCGCTCGCTCACCGCTCACTTCATTTCATTGTATACTTGTATGCCGTGACAAATAAAACTCTTGACTTGACTTGACTTGACACCTTCATTTGCACATCAAGCGCTCCCTGCTCCACAGCTCGCTCAGCAGAATATTTTTTTTGGAGCATGATGTAAATTAGCTTGCTTTGACCAAACTGCACAGTCTGCACCCCCTGGGCCCCATAACAATTGTTTGTATTGAGCCGTATTGTACCCATTCTGCAATGTTAAATAACGTTTATCCATTCAACTAGCTGCACTAAGCTATGGTAGCTAGCCTAGCCGCAATGCTATGGCCGATCCCATTCACGTTAGCATGTAAGCTAACAACAGCGTTAGCTTTAAACTCTCCGCTCTGGGTGGTACATTGTGTTGATGTTGGTTTCGTTTCATCAATAAATAAGGCAGAACACAGTGAATGTATCCTTTTTTTTATTGCACTTTGTTTGTTTCTCACTGAAAATAATGTTGCTAAATACTTCCCGAGGTGATTTAAAGATGGCGGATTCTACTTTGGACTTAGCAGGATGTGTAGTGACGGTTCACCCTTCTCATTGGTTGAAAATGGCCTTCATGTTTGTACATCGCCACCTATTGCTTTGGCATTGTACTACATGTACATTACATCAGTTTCTGTGTGATCGTGTGCACTGAGCGGCTTGGAGTGGAGGAGAGCTCTCGCTCCGGAAGTCGCTCTGACCCTTTTTAAAACCCACTCCGCCGCTCACTTCAAAACCACCCGCGCCGCTCCGCTCACATGTGAGGGGCGGTGGGGGCGGTATGGTTGAAAAATACAGTGCTGTATAAAGATATCTTACTTGAAAGTGACTCTGGTAAAATGTTAAGTCACCCATAAATATCCAAAGTATTTATGAGGCATTCAAATATACTTAAGTATCAAAAGTAGAACTACAAAGTAACAAAACAACAGACTTTTCTTTTTGTCTCTCCAGACTTTATTAAATGTATTCCTCCCTCCCTCCCTCAACTCTTTTTCAAACATTTCAAAATAGCTCAAACAATCGATGGTGGTCAAACAATTGCTTGACATAACTTGATGCACTAACAAAACAAACATTTCAAACTATGTAAGCATCCTGACGACGGTTCTATACAGTATACAATATCACAGGGTATCACGATTCTCCAAATCCACAATTCGATTTGACACTGAAAATGAGGGACAAATATTTGGAGGACAAATACAGATTTAATGACTTTAGTTTTTACGGTCACGATTCAATGTTATTGTTGTAGAGAGAGAGAGAGAGAGAGAGAGAGAGAGAGAGAGGGGGGCGTCAGCAGACTGGCTAATTTGTGTGTGCGTGTCTCTGTGTGTTTTCATGTGTGTGCGTGTGCGGACGCATGGTTCTGTGGGACTAATTAATCCCACGGGACAATGCATTGGTAACTTGTCACGCATGACAAGATATAGCCCGAGAATATTATTGCACGGATCGGAATACGGGCGTGCGCGTGGAAGCGTGCGCTATGATATTTTGCAACAGGTTGACAGTGATACAGCGAGTGCTCTCTTTACAGAGAGAGACATAAGCCCCCTCTCAATGCAGTGCGCTCCGAGATTCGCTCCGTATAAGCCTCTCTCCCTCTCTATCTGTCTCTCTCCCTCTCTCTCTCTCTCTCTCTCTCTCTCTCTCTCTCTCTCTCTCTTTTTCTCTCTTTTGAGGAAGTGCTGACTGACAGGGAAACTGCTTCCGCATTATTTCCACTCGTTTTGATCATACTTACTCAACGTTACGCTAACTCCTCCAATCACAGTTAAGCATTCTTACACGTCACAGATTGACATAAATTCAGAATGGCTTGGTTTAGTATGGGAGGTTCTTGTCTCAGCTGAACTGGAGGAATGGGACTGGGTAGAAATTTCACATCTAGTCAGTGTTGGTACAACCCCACATTGCTAGAAAACAATGCAAACCACTGGAAAAGGCCATTTATAAGATAGGGGACCTTTAAAGTCTTAAGCAAATTGGTTTTAAGCCATAAATATTGGATACAAATTCTATAAAAAACAGCATTTAAAAGTTAATTGTATCCTTTTAAATGCCTTTTTTTAAATGAAAAATAGTGCTTAGGAAAGAACTTGAAAGTCATTGAATTTCATTTTGCAATAGCTGTGGGAACCTTGTGTAATGAGAGGAGCTACAGTATCCTCAGGAGCTACTTGCCTCCATGATGCAGCACCATTCATGAAGAGAGCTGGCACCGGCCGCCTGGTGTGGAGAATCACTGTCAGGCAGAGCCTTGGCTACAGTCGTGTTTGCTCTTCAGTCCTAATCAAGTTACCATCTCTGTTCGACTGCTGTTGACCATTGGCACGCGTTCACAAGACATTTATACAGCGCTTTGCGGTTTACATGAGCCAGCCAAGCCGACACAGCGTCCGTAGATATCTGTAATAATGCTCACACACAAGCTGAGAAACTGTAGCTGGTTGGATATCTTGTAGCATATTTCATACCCCAAGTGGAATTCCGTAGCTTATGAGGAAATTGTCCATAAATCACCAAATGCTGTGTAATGTCGTCCAAATGGAGACAAACGCCACACAAACAACGCATCCAAGAATCTATCTTGGCTTGGTGATATTCACTGCGAGACAGGGTTCGCTCAAGGTCCTTGAAGTGCTTAACACTTTCATAGCCCAAGCTTAATTCAAGTTTCTTTAATAGTTGTCATACAGAAGTACAGAATACTTTTATACAAAATGATTCTTACTGTTACGCTCCAGAGACTGTGCTAGACAAGATAAGTATCAAATAACATAGTATAGCATGTAAATTAGAAGTAGAAAATGAGGTCACAGTGTTCAGTATAGACATATGTACAATGTTCGATGCAGAATAGACGTAACTGAGTTACCATATAATATACAATACTATGCAGTGTACTAATATACAATACTATATAGTGCAAAGCAGAAATGGGATGAGGTACAATTTAGGTACAATTTACAGTAAGGTGTACGAGTTGTTGTGCAATCCTTTATCAATAAATATAAAGTGTGGGGAGTGGGTGCTACAGTGTGTTTGTTTAAAGTGAGTGTGTGCTATAAAGTGTGGGGAGTGGGTGCTACAGTGTGTTTGTTTAAAGTGAGTGTGTGCGTGTGGATGTGTGTGCTATGTGCGTTTGATGGTTGTTGTGTAGTGTTCATTGTTCGTTGAGCAGCCTGATGGCCTGGGGATAGAAGCTTCTTCTGAGTCTTTCTGTGCTCGCCTTGAGACTCCGGTATCGCTTGCCTGACCGCAGCAGTTCAAAGAGGCAGTTGTTCGGGTGACTGGAGTCCTTAATGATTCTCTTAGTCTTGCCCCTGCACCGCTTGTTGTAAATGTTCTGGAGGGTGGGGAGCCCCCCTCCAATTGTGCGTTCGGCTGAACGTGTCACTCTTTGTAGTCTGCTTCGGTCTTGTGCAGTGCTATTCCCAAACCAGGAGGTGATGTTGCCAGTCAGGATGCTCTCTATTGTACATGAGTAGAAGTTCTTAAGGATCTTCTGACTGACTTGGAACTTCCTTAGGCGCCTGAGGAAGTAGAGGCGTTGTCGTGCCTTCTTCACAACACTGTCAATGTGTGTGGTCCATGTCAAGTCCTCAGATATGTAGGCTCCGAGGTACTTAAAGCTGTTCACTCTCTCAACCGGTGCCCCGTCGATGCTGAGGGGGCTGTAGTCCTTGACCGCCGACCTCCTGACATAAAAGCTTATATCTCTGTGAAAACGAGTCTGATTATCCTAAGACTGGTAACATAGATTCCTTACCTGAGATCAGATGGTATCCAAATGGATCGCCATTCGAAAAAATCAATCCTTTTATTGATCCACCGTGTATACTGTAAAAACACATAATCCCCGCTGCTCTGAGGCTCCAGAGTGGAGCTGATCGACCCCGGCTGCATGAGTGAGAAGTAAAATGTGGAGTCCGGGATTTTTTTTCTCATTCATTTTCATTGAGTTCAATCCAAAAGGGTGAATTACCATCTGGGAGACGATAGGGGGCGCTTTTTTCCACATCTGAGCGCCTGGAGTAGCTGAATTTCCAACGGTAGACTCGGTTGATGAAATATGATTTCAGATCGCTAATTTAAAAAAAAGAGAAAATACGAGAATTCTCGTGAGTGGGCATTCAACCCGCGGGGGGTAAACCCGAGAAAACTCGGGTTGGGCAATCAAAGTGTGCTTGATACAAAAAAAATCAAGGCCTGGAATTCCTTGAAAATAGCCCATTTTTGAACAATGTGCATAAAAAGTCCTTGAAATTCAAATCAACCATTCGCATTGAATGTTTTGTTCATCCATGATCAAATTGTTGTGAATCAAGAAATCGTTTTTTTTTTCATCTGTTTTTACAAATCTGATGAGTCGCTGTCTCGCACGCTCCAACAACTTTTTCTCATTTATTCGCACGTGATGCTCTAGCTGGCAAGCAGGCCAAGAAGATGCTTTAAAAAACAGCATTTAAAAGTTAATTATATCCTTCGAGTGACATCCTTGAACATTTTAAATAGTGCTTGGAAAAGTACTTACTGTAAAAGTCCTTGAATTTCATTTGTCAATGTCTGTGGCAACCCTGTTTTGTAGCATATTTCATACCCCAAGTGGAATCTCGTAGCTCATGAAGAAATTGTTGATAAATCACAAAAATGCCATGTAATGTCGTCCAAATGGAGACAAACGCCACAAACGTTACGCATCCAAGAATCTCTCTTGGCACGGTGAGAGCACTGATGTAGAGGCCCCCCCCCGCTGGCATGTGTGCTGGATTCCTCAATGAACTAGAATGTGTGCTCATTGGAGCACATAATGTCCACGGCATGCTATAGTTGGTAATAAATATTTCCCCTTTATATTTTCAATAAAGGAAGTATGGCATGTACACATGTGTTTTATATCATCTCTTTTTGCCTTTTTTATGATGCGTGTGAGTCACAAGTGCTTTAATAGTTTAGTAGTAGTTTGTTGGTTTTCATTGAGATTGATGTCCCTTGAGCATACTCGAGTTGTTTCCAATGTAAAACGCTAGCATTTACGTTAGGTAGTCCACAATTTGAAACCGAAACTCTGACTGCCCAACCAGAAGTCTGCCAATCATGTTGTGATTTCTCAAAACGCAACTGAGTAACACTAGCTGGTTATAACGTAATAATTAACGCTGATTTCAATGGTGAAAACCGTTAGACACAATATATCATGCTGCTTTACAATTTGTAAAAAAAAATTAAATGTGTATTGTATGAATTGTCAGGAGGTCAGTCATCCTTTTATTTTATAATTATTTAATTTTTTTTGTTTTATTGCTTTATTGGATAGACAGAGAGGAAGGATGGGAGAAGATATGGGGAGGAGACATTCGGCAAATGTCGCCGGGTCCGGGAGTCGAACCCAGGACGGCCGGGTTGCACTGAAGTGCGTTACGTGGTCGGCATCGTAGAAATATATCAATAAATTAGGGTTCTACTGGATTACTGTGTTGCAAAATTACATACAATTAATGAAAAGATGATGCTATGTGGAAGAAATGAAGAAAAATTGCTGTTTTACCGTGAGTATAATTCTGTGACATTGTATGATTTACACCTAGGTATAGGGCTGTACCGAATGTAATTTTTTAACATTCGAAGCTTCTATTGAAGTATTCGAACGAAGCTTTGAATGTCTGTCGTCATATTTTATGACATAATCAAAAACATTTTGAAATTAAAAATATTTTTACATTATATTTTTTATATCAAACTAATTTTTTATTTTTTTTTATAAAAAAATCTGTTTATTTAGAATTTGAATGTCAACATTATGATCGAAGCTTCGAAGCATTCGGTACAGCCCTACCTAGGTATGTAGAATAGCTGTGACTCGAGAGAACCAATACATTTCTGAAGAGACAAACCCTTGATATATTATCAGTGGCAGGAATCGCCCATAGCCGCTATTGTCCAGGGATAAGGTCTAAGCATAGACACTGATGTCAGTGTAAACCACCATCAAGTGTGCTGATCTTGGCTGGAGCATACAGCCTGTAGATCTGCCAGAGGGATGGTGGAAGGAGACACACCTGGCCCCTCTGAAGCTCAGCTGATGTAGGACCTTATGAACCCCCTGATTACCCTCCTTGGGGAGATGGAAAGACCGGTGTACTCTGCACCAGTCCATTTCTATTTTTACCCTAGTGGACAAACCCTTAGCGTTTACCCATCGGGATTACCACTCTTGATTGTAAATCACTGGGTAATTGTCCGTGATGCAGGTCTGACATGCAGAGGAGACTCCTGAGTTTGATTTTGGAGCCTTTAACCCCCTGACACGTGAAAAGTGACCCTCCTGATGGAACATATCCAGCATCCCAGATTCCCCCTCCTGACGATCTCCACTGAACACAGAGGGCCAAATCATGTGAAATGGAGCCAATAGCCTCCATCAGCTGAACGGTTCTGACTTCTGCGCTGAAAAACACCGGTGTTCAGTGATGTCACCGGGCCTCTTCTTTTACGCTACTCTCCTAATAACACGTCATCGGCAATCAGCGTCAAGACACAGAGGGGCCCGCCCACGCATCCTGATCCGAAATGACGATAAACGATGGTGACAAATACAAGGAAACAATAATACGTGGCATAAGCCCGAGTTGTGTTTGTTTAGCTGTGCTACAGATCTCAGCGGAACACAAACAGTTTTTACCAAATGATGGGTGGCACGTACTGTAAACTGAAGGGTTCCTGCTGAGCCTAGTCATCTGAAGTCTGTTTACGTGTGGTCAGGGCCCTAGTGGATTGGCAGGGGCTGGGCTGTACACAACACTGCATTCCTCTGGCTCTAGCCGTGACTCTGCGGTAGATTATGAGACATCCTTGACTTCTCCACTCCCCGACGAGTTGATGAGCATCCTGTGTCACTCGCACCCAAGTAACCCAGCAGCCGTATATCCGCAGCACCGCCCCCCGCCCCTGATCTCTACCAATGCTCTAAGCCTTTTTCCAAGTACCTGCGTACTGTAGATTTTTATTGAAGAGGTAAATGCGGTATAGGGAGGGGCCAGACACAAAGGTGTGAGCTGTGCGGAGGCCGAACTGGGATACATTTCAGCATGTCATCGTGTGAAAGAGCCCCCCCCCCCCCCCCCCATCCAGGGCCTCTCGTCTTACAGCCGGCCTCAATGGGCCCCGGGAATTTCTCACCACGATCTGGTTAGCGCCCTCACAAAGAGCCCCGTGGCCAGGTTGAAAGGGGACTTCCACACGGTGTACACAAGAAACTCCAAATACTCCAGTGCATTCAACGTGCGGGATGCATGAGACGGAAACTAGACGTGACAGGCTGGTCTCAGGTGGACCGATTGTGGGCAGTTTAATGTGATTTGATGACTACTCATTGGGTCCAGAACCGCTCGGGAGATTTGTCATCGATAGCGCAGTTCGTGCAGGCTTCTTCAAAAGATACTACATTTACCCTTCTTAAGCCCTGAAATATATTCAGAATTATACGCCAATTTCACTCCATTTCTGTTGTGTAACACAGACATAAACCCGATGGGAGAGTGTTTTAGCTCCTGTCAGTTATGAGTATGACACATTCCCAAACCCATTCCAAAACCAGAGCCTCCCCTCTTGATCTGTTTGTTTCTCTCTCTCTTACGTTCAAGGCCTTGCTGCGTGTAATTGGAAATGGCATCCAGCTTCATGTCAAACAAAGCTGCCTCACACGTTTCCCTCTCTTACGGCTCCCCCCATTCTGTTCTCTTAAGACTGCGCAGCTATAGCACATGGATGGTATCCTGTTTGTATCACAAGCAGGGAAGGAGGGAGAAGGTTGATGTTTGCTTATTCAACAGCCAAGGACCAGGATATAATTCTTCCCAGGTCTAAGACTTAAAAACACACACACACTCACTCACTCACTCACTCACTCACTCACTCACTCACTCACTCACTCACTCACTCACTCACTCACTCACTTACACACAAGTGCACACAGCCACACACACACACCAACATACCCCCACACACACACATACACTCACTTACAGCATACTACATGGAACATATTAATGTGACTTCCACCAGAGAGGCCAGTGCATGAATACTGATGGGAGTCTGGCTGGCTGGCTGGGGCCAGCTGTGGAGCTGCTGCATTCAGTCCTCAACAGTCTGGAATGGATGTCTTCAACACACCTCATTACAACAGACGGCATGAGGCAACGTTGGGGTGACGGTCTGCCGTCTGCCAACCAGACACTTAGCCTCAAGTGTTGTTGGTGCCACCTGGCAGAGGTTTGGCCGAGGCCTGCGTGAATGGCTGTGTGGTAGACTTGCATGTCTTACATGTATTGTTTGGGCTTGGAGAGTTGTGGATTACATATAATAACTTACTCAGTCAATGGAGATCCGGTTAATGCAGAATGAAAGTATCAAATACAAAGTTAGAGAATATGGCTTGAATGGCCCTCACCCAAGTGACGAGCTGTGTCACCCGAAGAGAAAGAGACCGATTCACAGGAAGGGGCCTTATTTATACACAGGAGAGGGGGGGGGGGGGGGGGGCAATACAACTGGGGGGTTTGGGGAGAGGGAGGAGACAAGACAAGTCCTGTTATCCTCCTCCACAGAGTGCAGTGGTGTTGGAGGGACCCACGCTCCTTTGCTCCCCTTTTGCCTCCTTGGAGACATGTACCCCAACACAACACGTACCCCTCTCCAGTCCCTCTTTCGGCATTCCTCGTCCTTTTTTTTTTTTTACCATTATTCTTTTATGTAATAGTTTTAACATTACAGCATGACGACACAACAACGCAGAACAGTAATATCGTGCACAAGGTTGTTAGGCCCGGTGGCGCCCAGAGTCTGTGGTCAGTCACTAGGGCGTGCCGCAGGTTTTTCTTGGTATTTTTTTTTAGGGGGGGGGCCTACATTAAGTCAGTGCTAAAAGCTGAGTGGAGATTTGAAAATATCACTACGGACATTTTAAGAAAGAATAGACGTAGAAGAATAGAAGTATTATCCATTCTGTTGCCAGGGGAACATCTTTGGACCTCTGTTTATTTCCTGTCAGCAACTCTTAACAAACACTGCAACAGGAAATACAAAGGTGCCTATTTAGAATGTGTATGTTGTCGAGTTAGAAAAGGTCTATAGTCTTACAAAGAATCTGAAAACAATTACAGTTTTGGAATGCTGTGTTTAACAACAACAAAAGAAATGAAATCAAATAAATATCAAAGTTTTTGCACTCAAACTTGAATAACGTCCTGTTTGGCTACTGATCCTTACAGGTTTGGTAAGTTAACGCTAATGTTATAGATACGCTGTTAGGCTGTGCTAATGTTATAGATACGCTGTTAGGCTGGGCTAATGTTATACATACGCTGTTAGGCTGGGCTAATGTTGTTGATACGCTGTTAGGCTGGGCTAATGTTGTTGATATGCTGTTACAGTAGGCTGGGCTAATGTTGTTGATACGCTGTTACAGTAGGCTGGGCTAATGTTGTTGACTCAGTGGACTGTTTGCAGCATCGCCATCACCTCCAGTATTTGGCTGCCTTGACATTATCCTTAATTATTATCCCTACTGTTTGGCTAGCTAACAATTTTCATTTGTTATGTCTCTGATCATAATACAACATTTATTCTTCCCTAATATATTAATATCATATGGCGTAGTTAACTCATGGTTACATTTTCTAGTTTGGAAGTCGTTTGTCTCTCTACAATAATGGTATCTATTTAACTTTGAAATTGTATTTTAATCATCTCTTATTATTCAAATGTTTTATTAGTTTAGTTTATTTATTTAGCACATTATAAAAAATAAAAATAAAAAAACAGTGCTAGGAGGGAACGAAGCCCAAAGGGCTTGTACAAAGTTCCACTCCCATCCCATTGTCCATAAACATATGTGACCGGGACGCGTGTATGCTTTACCCAACCCAGTTGTGTTTCCGGGTGCGAGTTTTGCGCTCTGATTGGCCAGGTCATGTGACATGTGCGCCAATCGTGGGACAGCAAGTTCTGCGCCTATTTCCGGGTCTAACAGCCTGCAAACTACCTGGCGTTCTATCGCCATGCTCTAAGACAAACTCTAACCTTAACCAACTTCGAAAGAGCGCCTAAGCTTAACCAGTGTAGACACTTGCGGTCCCACGATTGAGCGTACATGTCACATGACCAGAAATGACCTGGCCAATCAGAGACGCGGAAACACAACTGGGTTGGGTAAAGCATTCATGCCCCCGGGACTGGCGAAAATGCCTACAAGTCTCCATTTTCATTTTCCAGATTTTTCCAGATTGTGAAAGTACAGAATGTAAGCTTTCAAATGATGTGTCATACTTTGAAATCTGAGAATGTTATTATTATGATATGCTCATTTTAAATCTTGTAAGCAGTCCTTTTTCTCAGAGATTGAAGCAGAGAAATTGCTCTCAAAGGAGAGGCCACATTTTAACACCTATGCTAGTCTGTGCTGGGCGTAGCCGATACCTCCCAGCCAAACCTCTCACCTGAATAGTATTAACATAACTAAGTGCTGTGACAGGAATGCTGTCATGACAAATCAGATGTTATTGTCCTAAGCTCCTTTGAGCCTTGACACATTAATTGCCAAGAACGAGTATACGTTCTTGGGATCATTATTTTGTTTATTCGCTATATCTATTCATAATTCATGTCTGCAGACCCTTCAGACCCTGTCTGGGCTGGCAGACGGTCAACACCGCCCTCTACTGCCTTGCGGAGCTATTGCATTCCATTAAAAATGGTCTGGTGTGTTTTCAGAGCCGATCTGAGCCGTAGGGGTGGGGTTTAAATACTCAGGCGAGCCAGGCCTTTACAACGATGGCATGGGACACTAACCCCGCCCGCCCGTTCATGTGTAACGCTCGGTAATGTCGGGGACACGATCGCTGTGGATAACTGGAATGGCGATCAGATAATTGGATTCTTTTTTTTGCATTACATCAGAGACAAGGTAAGGACTCACTCTATATATAAAACCTTGCGTTGATCTGATATTTCTTTCTCTCGGGATCAAAGCTATCTGTGTGGACTCTGTGTGCTTTCTACCGTTGGCTGCGGTGGGGGGGCACCCCGCTACGAGGGCCATTTCATGTATGCATGCGGAGATATAATAATTATAATCTAGCGTTGATTTCAGGATGATTAGATAATCAGCCGAAAAATTACAACTTGATGACTGGATTACACTAAAATGCCTTTTTCTCATCTTTTTCCTGGAATTACTTAGAAGCACCCAAACCATACTCTATTCAAAGCGGTATAAAACGGAAATGTACGGATGAAAAAACAATCCGTTTTGTACGTGTTGACTGGAAGCAACTCACTGACAATCAACGGGTGTATTAGACCCATAGCTATAATATAAGATGTATTTTAAGCACAAATGTCGCAGTCTAAAACTATATCCATTGAATAAAGACCTGGCGCTGAATAGGGATTGGAATCGAAAACCGGTTCCCGTTGGGAGCCGGTTCCTAATTGTCCAATTCCTGGAATCGCATGCCTCCGTGACTATCGATTCCTCTTATCTTAGCTGCCATGTTTTCCCGACCGTTGCGCATTTAAAAACAATAACGTTAGCGTTAGCATGCAGCCATAGAGCAGACTATTTGATTCCTTAACACATCCACCGCCAAAAACGGCTTACGACGGGTTTCAAGGTCATGCGAATTCCGCCATTCCACGGCGTACGACGTTATTGAGATCATATTTCATTTTTTCGCCATGGTATTCATAATTCCCTCACCCAGCCTCGGCTGAGACAGTGGGACTCGGCACAACTGTGCAACGCTTCAATACCGCCGCCTGGTGGATGATCGGGTGAGTTACAACCGGAAATGGATCTCTGGTGATCTCCGTGCATCTGAGAAATGCGTCCGGCAGTCGCATATTGTTGCGGGACTCTAGACACACATCCGTGTATATGGATCGCTGCCATAACTCAATAATCGATATGATTTGGGCGTTTATTTCGCCATACAAACCGGAAATGGATCTAGTCGATCTACGTCAAATAAGTGGGATCTTTTTCCTCCAGTCTCATCGGCGAACGGTAAGAGGACAGTAACGTTACTTTCAGCTTATTATTATTAATGCAAACCTCTCTGATCAATATATCACCCATACTACATAAAGCATTTACAGACTATCACGGAATTATAAACGACCCCCCCCCCCCCCCGTTCATCCGCGCATGATGAGTCATAGGATCATGTACAGTTGAAATGTTTTATATAGCGTGTATCGGCAACAAACGGCAGTTGATAATCTATATATGCGTTTATGCCTATAACTCACGTTCTAGGAATTACTGCAGAAAACGATAAAAACATATTTATATTCTAGACAGTGTTTTCGTATGAATCTATGAATGGAAGTTCCTACATCCTGAACGATAGATAATCGATGTTGAATGGGCCATAGTAATGTCAATTTAGCAATACAATTTAAAAAGTTATAGCCCTGCAAAGAAGGTGAACATCTCCATATGCTTAGAGTGGTGGCAGAGAGTGGTATGAGCGGGGCAAACTGCGTGGCAGTTAATGTGTTAAGGGCTCGAAATTGCCTGGGTTTTGGTCATATGCTTCCGAAATGATCCCGCTGTTTGACTTATTCTATGTGCAGTGAAAAACTACTATGCTTTGCAACCTAGTCATTCATTTAATGTGGGGTAAACTAGTGTTAGCCGCACGGAGCTAACTAGCTAAACCTTGCTCCATACACGCTGCTCCGTGTATTATACACAAACACACAAAGAGAGAGAGAGAGAGAGTTTCAAGTTCAAGTTTCTTTAATATTTGTCATACAGAAGTACAGAATACTTTTATACAAAATGCTTCTTACTGTTACGCTCCAGAGACTGTGCAAGACAAGATAAGTATGAAATAAAATAACATAGTAAAATTAGAAGTAAAAAAATGAGGTCACAGTGTTCAGTTTAGACATATGTACAATGTTCGATGCAGAATAGACGTAGTTACCATACAATATACAATACTGTGCAGTGTACTAATATACAATACTATATAGTGCAAGGCAGAAATGGGACGAGGTGCAATTTAGGTACAATTCACAGTAGGTGTACGAGTTGTAGTGCAAATCCTTTATCAATAAATATAAAGTGTAAAGTGTGTTTGTGTGATCTAAAGTGTGGAGAGTGGGTGCTGCAGTGTGTTGTTTGTTTGAGTGAGTGTGTGCGTGTGGGTGTGTGTGCTGTGTGCATTTGATGGTTGTTGCATAGTGTTTATTGTTCGTTTAGCAGCCTGATGGCCTGGGGATAGAAGCTTCTTCTGAGTCTTTCTGTGCTTGCCTTAAGACTCCGGTATCGCTTGCCTGACCGCAGCAGTTCAAAGAGGCAGTTGTTCGGGTGGCTCGAGTCCTTAATAATTCTCTTAGCCTTCCCCTTGCACCGCTTGTTGTAAATGTTCTGGAGGGTGGGAAGCCCCCCTCCAATTGTGCGTTCGGCTGAACGTGTCACTCTTTGTAGTCTGCTACGGTCTTGTGCAGTGCTATTCCCAAACCAGGAGGTGATGTTGCCGGTCAGGATGCTCTCTATTGTACATGAGTAGAAGTTCCTAAGGATCTTCTGACTGACTTGGAACTTCCTTAGGCGCCTGAGGAAGTAGAGGCGTTGTCGTGCCTTCTTCACAACACTGTCAATGTGTGTGGTCCATGTCAAGTCCTCGGATATGTGGGCTCCGAGGTACTTGAAACTGTTCACTCTCTCAACCGGTGCCCCGTCGATGCTGAGGGGGCTGTAGTCCTTGACCCCCGACCTCCTGAAGTCCACAATCATCTCTTTTGTTTTGCTGACGTTCAGGGAGAGGCAGTTCTCCTGACACCACTGTCAGGAGAGAGAGAGAACAGCAGGCTGACTAGAAGAGGGTGGGGGCTAGCGGGGGAGGAGCCGTGCGTGTGCACGCTCTGCTCTTCAACCGAAACTTTCCACCCCCACACGGTTTGAACCACAGTAAATAGTGATTGAATACGATTGAATGGGCTGTACAACGTTAACGTATTCTCTGCGCAACCTCCGGCACTTTTCAACTCACTAGAACAACACGACGAGTTCCACAATAACGTGCACATACACAAGAAACGGATAAACAAACAACACAAAAAAAAAAAAAAAATTTACCTTTTTTTTTTTTATTCAACAAACATGACCATGAGATATAATAATTATAATCTAGCGTTGATTTCAGGATGATTAGATAATCAGCCGAAAAATTACAACTTGATGACTGGATTACACTAAAATGCCTTTTTCTCATCTTTTTCCTGGAATTACTTAGAAGCACCCAAACCATACTCTATTCAAAGCGGTATAAAACGGAAATGTACGGATGAAAAAACAATCCGTTTTGTACGTGTTGACTGGAAGCAACTCACTGACAATCAACGGGTGTATTAGACCCATAGCTATAATATAAGATGTATTTTAAGCACAAATGTCGCAGTCTAAAACTATATCCATTGAATAAAGACCTGGCGCTGAATAGGGATTGGAATCGAAAACCGGTTCCCGTTGGGAGCCGGTTCCTAATTGTCCAATTCCTGGAATCGCATGCCTCCGTGACTATCGATTCCTCTTATCTTAGCTGCCATGTTTTCCCGACCGTTGCGCATTTAAAAACAATAACGTTAGCGTTAGCATGCAGCCATAGAGCAGACTATTTGATTCCTTAACACATCCACCGCCAAAAACGGCTTACGACGGGTTTCAAGGTCATGCGAATTCCGCCATTCCACGGCGTACGACGTTATTGAGATCATATTTCATTTTTTCGCCATGGTATTCATAATTCCCTCACCCAGCCTCGGCTGAGACAGTGGGACTCGGCACAACTGTGCAACGCTTCAATACCGCCGCCTGGTGGATGATCGGGTGAGTTACAACCGGAAATGGATCTCTGGTGATCTCCGTGCATCTGAGAAATGCGTCCGGCAGTCGCATATTGTTGCGGGACTCTAGACACACATCCGTGTATATGGATCGCTGCCATAACTCAATAATCGATATGATTTGGGCGTTTATTTCGCCATACAAACCGGAAATGGATCTAGTCGATCTACGTCAAATAAGTGGGATCTTTTTCCTCCAGTCTCATCGGCGAACGGTAAGAGGACAGTAACGTTACTTTCAGCTTATTATTATTAATGCAAACCTCTCTGATCAATATATCACCCATACTACATAAAGCATTTACAGACTATCACGGAATTATAAACGACCCCCCCCCCCCCCGTTCATCCGCGCATGATGAGTCATAGGATCATGTACAGTTGAAATGTTTTATATAGCGTGTATCGGCAACAAACGGCAGTTGATAATCTATATATGCGTTTATGCCTATAACTCACGTTCTAGGAATTACTGCAGAAAACGATAAAAACATATTTATATTCTAGACAGTGTTTTCGTATGAATCTATGAATGGAAGTTCCTACATCCTGAACGATAGATAATCGATGTTGAATGGGCCATAGTAATGTCAATTTAGCAATACAATTTAAAAAGTTATAGCCCTGCAAAGAAGGTGAACATCTCCATATGCTTAGAGTGGTGGCAGAGAGTGGTATGAGCGGGGCAAACTGCGTGGCAGTTAATGTGTTAAGGGCTCGAAATTGCCTGGGTTTTGGTCATATGCTTCCGAAATGATCCCGCTGTTTGACTTATTCTATGTGCAGTGAAAAACTACTATGCTTTGCAACCTAGTCATTCATTTAATGTGGGGTAAACTAGTGTTAGCCGCACGGAGCTAACTAGCTAAACCTTGCTCCATACACGCTGCTCCGTGTATTATACACAAACACACAAAGAGAGAGAGAGAGAGAGTTTCAAGTTCAAGTTTCTTTAATATTTGTCATACAGAAGTACAGAATACTTTTATACAAAATGCTTCTTACTGTTACGCTCCAGAGACTGTGCAAGACAAGATAAGTATGAAATAAAATAACATAGTAAAATTAGAAGTAAAAAAATGAGGTCACAGTGTTCAGTTTAGACATATGTACAATGTTCGATGCAGAATAGACGTAGTTACCATACAATATACAATACTGTGCAGTGTACTAATATACAATACTATATAGTGCAAGGCAGAAATGGGACGAGGTGCAATTTAGGTACAATTCACAGTAGGTGTACGAGTTGTAGTGCAAATCCTTTATCAATAAATATAAAGTGTAAAGTGTGTTTGTGTGATCTAAAGTGTGGAGAGTGGGTGCTGCAGTGTGTTGTTTGTTTGAGTGAGTGTGTGCGTGTGGGTGTGTGTGCTGTGTGCATTTGATGGTTGTTGCATAGTGTTTATTGTTCGTTTAGCAGCCTGATGGCCTGGGGATAGAAGCTTCTTCTGAGTCTTTCTGTGCTTGCCTTAAGACTCCGGTATCGCTTGCCTGACCGCAGCAGTTCAAAGAGGCAGTTGTTCGGGTGGCTCGAGTCCTTAATAATTCTCTTAGCCTTCCCCTTGCACCGCTTGTTGTAAATGTTCTGGAGGGTGGGAAGCCCCCCTCCAATTGTGCGTTCGGCTGAACGTGTCACTCTTTGTAGTCTGCTACGGTCTTGTGCAGTGCTATTCCCAAACCAGGAGGTGATGTTGCCGGTCAGGATGCTCTCTATTGTACATGAGTAGAAGTTCCTAAGGATCTTCTGACTGACTTGGAACTTCCTTAGGCGCCTGAGGAAGTAGAGGCGTTGTCGTGCCTTCTTCACAACACTGTCAATGTGTGTGGTCCATGTCAAGTCCTCGGATATGTGGGCTCCGAGGTACTTGAAACTGTTCACTCTCTCAACCGGTGCCCCGTCGATGCTGAGGGGGCTGTAGTCCTTGACCCCCGACCTCCTGAAGTCCACAATCATCTCTTTTGTTTTGCTGACGTTCAGGGAGAGGCAGTTCTCCTGACACCACTGTCAGGAGAGAGAGAGAACAGCAGGCTGACTAGAAGAGGGTGGGGGCTAGCGGGGGAGGAGCCGTGCGTGTGCACGCTCTGCTCTTCAACCGAAACTTTCCACCCCCACACGGTTTGAACCACAGTAAATAGTGATTGAATACGATTGAATGGGCTGTACAACGTTAACGTATTCTCTGCGCAACCTCCGGCACTTTTCAACTCACTAGAACAACACGACGAGTTCCACAATAACGTGCACATACACAAGAAACGGATAAACAAACAACACAAAAAAAAAAAAAAAATTTACCTTTTTTTTTTTTATTCAACAAACATGACCATGTTCACGTCTAAAACTCATACTGAGGCCTTCGTTTTGGTTTTAAATTGCATATCATCATTAATTTATTTATTGTCACACAGAGCAGAAGAATTTTGCCAAAACAAACCAATAGTATCCAGCTGCAGAACGGCAGACCAGCCACACTCTCACACCCAAATTCATTTTTTTTTGTAATCCCAATTTCTCACATTACATTCACCCTGAATGTTGACGTTATCCAGGTGAAAAGTTAACTTCATTCAAGCGAGGCATTGCAATCCTTGACATAAATCATTTGATGTATAATTAAATCAAAGGAAATGCGTTTGGGTCTGAGAGTGTGGCTGGTCTGCCGTTCTGCAGCTGGATACTATTGGTTTGTTTTGGCAAAATTCTTCTGCTCTGTGTGACAATAAATAAATGAATGATGATATGCAATTTAAAACCAAAACTAAGGCCTCAGTATGAGTTTAAGACGTGAACATGGTCATGTTTGTTGAAAACTTTTTTTTTGGTCAGATCGGGAAAGATCGGTATCGGTAGCATAGGCGGAGGGTGAGCTTGAGACTCGGGTAGGCTGGCATTAGAATGCCGCCCAAAAATTTGACCTTTTATTTTTGGTTGCACGCAAACTGTCCAGGTTCTGATTTCATATACACACACACACTACTAGGCTATACTACAGCGAGCCCCACTCATTTCATATAGTGCTGAGAGGGGCCAGTGTTTTTTTCTCCCAAATCAGTGTGGGGTGGATTACCTGAAGCCTCAGGTGATCGGGTCACAGTGTTATGCCCAGGGGCAGGGCTCGCTGTGGCTTCACGGATGCGATCTTCTAGAGCTTCTGAATTACTGTTATCTTCTTCCTGCTCCTTTGCCTTGAAAAAATTACGTATATCCATTTTGCATTTGTGCGGCCGTTGCTGTGTGTTGACCTGGAACCAACTGGCGGGTGCATTCGAATTCAAATGTTTTTACAAACGGGTGCATGCAACGTGATTGGTACAGTACTGGATGCAGTCTGGAATGTTAACTGTGTCACCACACCTACCCATTGACACCTCCGTCGGGCGACCCCCCCCCCCCCCCCCACACACACACACAGGCTGCCTATAGGAATAATTCTGCATATGCCCACATATATTATTTATATATACCGGTAAATGCTAAATATTTACATCAGACATGTACAGACAATGTACAAACAAACAATAATTCTACATATTAGGTACAGGCAAGCATATGGTGTTAGAGTTCTGCAGGGATGTTGTTCACAAGATATTTCTTAACCATGTTTTGAAGTGGGGGTGGGTGGGGGCGGCTACAAGCATAGTCGTAGTACCCTTGAATGAGTGCTCCTGCCAGTCTTCAGGCCGTCTGGAATGTTAAGTGTCACGGTGTCACCACACCTATCCATTGACGGTCGGCCGACCCCAGCCCCCCCCCCACACACACACTCAATACATACAATTGTTAAGGGGATGCAGACCAGAGAAAGACTTTCGTCTCGTTTACATCAGGGTCCCACATTTTCAATTCATCATAACATATATATATGACACACACAACATACAGATAGACAGTACTGCTACATCTATACATTTATGAAATACCAGATTTGCAAATACAGTACTGTTTGTGAAAGACAGAAAGACAACAGAAAACACAAAACATAACAACATGAGATACATATGACAATCACAATTAACAATGATAATCTAAAAACAGTAAAACATTGTAGACATCATTATCAACATCAGAATATTTTGCTCACATATTTAAGTAGTGCATTCTCAGGTGGTATTTGAAAGACACTTTACTATTCAATTTACTTATGTTCAGTGGGCAGTTATTCCAATGATTGATGGCACGATAAACAACAGTCCTCTTTAAAGCATTTGATTTTGGACGTGGTAACATAATCTGTCAATCATCAGCTGACCTAGTAAAATAAGAATGAACCTGACTGCATCTGACAATTTGTTTGTATAAGAAAACAGGTTGAGATGAAAAGACAGTGTTCCTGAAAAATGTAACTGTAACTGTGTTGAAAACCAGCCTAATCTGAATGAATGAATGAATGAAAACTTTATTTAACAGATTGCAGAATGGGTACAATACAGTACGGCTCAATACATACAATTGTTAAGGGGATGCAGACCTGAGAAAGACGTTTGTCTTGTTTCCATCAGGGTCCCCCATTTTCAATTCATATAGACATATATGACATACATGACATACAGATAGTCAGTACTGCTACATCTATACATTTATGACATACCAGATTTGCAAATACAGTACTGTTTGTGATACAGAAGGAGTCAAGAAAAGGGAGTATATACATTTGACGTAGAAACTGTACATTGGAGGAGGTTGGGTGGGGGGGGTTGGGTACATTGGGATATTGACAACCATACTGGGTAATTTACATTGGAGGTGGTTGGGGGGGGGGGGCGGGGGGCACACTGTATAAACAAGTAACACTGTACATTGAGGGGGGGGGAGGAGACACTGTACAAACAAACACAATTGTACATTGAACTATTGACAAAACCATACTAGGTAAATGACTGTACATTGGAGGGGGTTGGGTTAGGATATTTACAGGGGCCAGTGTTGAATTGCAGTCTCCCGTAGGTGTCCCTTGAGAGAGGTTTTGAAAGTGGGTAGTGATCCACATTCCTTTACAGCTTTGGGTAGGGCGTTCCACATTGATGTGGCATAATTGCGAAACGTGTTTAGTCCCTTATTTGAGCCGAATCTGGGTTTAACATGATTTGTGGAGCTCCCTCTGGTGTTGTGATCGTGGTATTCACTGACCTTTGGGAAGTATTTTGACATGTACATGGGTACCTTGGTCGTGTAGTGTATCTTGTAGACCAGGCCCATTGCAAGTTGTTGTACTCTGTCGTCTACTCTAAGCCATCCTAGGTTGTCAAAGTGGGCAGGGGTGAGGTGGGTTCTAGGAGTAAGGTCAAGCAGTAGTCTGACCAGTTTGTTTTGAGATGTTTGTAATTTTGTTTTTAGCGCCTTTGAGGTGCTTTGGTACCATGAGGTGCAAGCATAGTCGTAGTACCCCTGAATGAGTGCTCCTGCCAGAGTCTTCAGGGTATTCTTGTTTACCAGAGAGGAGATCCGGTACAAGAATCGAGTTCGTTGGTTGACTTTTTTTATTACATTGGATGCCATTTTGTCACAGGAGAGATTAGCCTCTAGGATGGAACCCAGGTAGGTAATTTCATCTTTCCTTGTGACAATATTGTCACCCACTGTAACTGAGAAGCCGTCGGTCTTGCTGAGTTTGTTATTTGAACCGAAGAGAATGGACTCTGTTTTGCCCATGTGTAATGATAGTTTGTTATCAGCGAGCCATATGCCGATTCTGCCTAGTTCCGAGCTGAGGGTTTTTTCAACCTGTAACTTGTTCTTGTCAGAGACCAGCAGGGCTGAGTCGTCCGCAAACAGGAACAAGTTGCAGTCACAAGCTGACGACATGTCATTTGCATAAATTAGGAACAGTAGCGGTCCTAGTATGCTTCCTTGTGGAACACCACAGCTCACTGTGAGGGGGGGGGATAGGGTACCGTTTACCTCCACCATCTGTTCCCTCCCCTCAAGGTAGGATTGCATCCAGCTCACTGATAGACTATCAAAACCAATTGCTTTTAGCTTGTCAATCAGAATGGAGTGATTGACCGTGTCAAAGGCCTTTTGTAGGTCCAGCATGACCATGCCGCAGTATTTGCCTGCGTCCACCTCTTGTTTGATGTGGTCATTCAAATAGAGAAGGCATGTGTCAGTGGAGTGGGATGTTCTGAAGCCAGATTGGAATTCGTAGATTAGATTTTTTTCCGCTAGGTACTTTTCGACCTGTTCGTAGACTATTTTTTCCATGACTTTCGAGATGGAGGTGAGAATAGAAACAGGGCGGTAGTTGCCTGGGTCTAATTTGCTGCCCTTTTTGTGCAGAGGGGTCACCCTCGCAATTTTGAAGTCCTTGGGGACGTGTCCCTGTTTTATGGAGAGGTTTATTATGTGTGTGATGATTGGTGTGATGGCGGCTGCTGAGTCTCTGAGGAATTTGGAGGGGATGTTGTCATGGCCAGTGGCCTTGTTAGGTTGGAGGGCGCTCAGTTTATTGAGTACCTCATCTGTTGTTACCATTTCCAGCTTGAAGTCGTCCTTGCGGACCCCTAGGTTTTTGTAGTAAGCTACTATGTGTTCTACCCCATAAAGCCCTGAGTGGGAGGGTAGTTTGTTTACCAGTGTTGTGGCTATGTTTGTGAAGAAAATGTTTAAGTAATTGGCTACATCCAGCTTGTCTGTGATGAGCGTGTTGTCCGTTTTTATGTTTATGTTTGAGAATCTGGTTTTAAGTTTTTTACTGCATCCTAGTTGATTATTGAGTAATTTCCAAAGTTCACGTGGTTTGTTTTTGTTTTCCTCAGTTTTGTCATTGATGAAATTCTTTTTTGCAGTTTTGATCATGGAGTTTACGTCGTTTCTTAGTCTGTTTCTTTCTAGTTTGAGTTCAGTCACGTGGGCTTGGAGTTCACTGCTCGTGCTTTTAGTAAGCTTTGACTGACTTTTACGAAACTCAGAGCATTTTTTGTCTCTGGTTTTCATAGCGGCCAGTATTTCGGAGTGCATCCACGGCTCAGCGCGATTTTTTACCCTGGTGGTTCTTAGGGGGGCCATGTCGTTTAGTATTGCTGAGAATTTGGTTTTGAAACCAAGCCATGTTTCGTCAACCAGTGTACCATTGAGTTCATCTGACCAGTCCAGACTCTCCAGTTCAAGGTTGAAGGCCTCGCTAGAGTAGGTTTTGAGGTCTCTAGATGTGACTGTTTTGTGGCAGCCAGCCTTTTGTTTTAGTTTTTTTCGGGTACAGAATATCATATAATGATCACTTAACCCACATGCTACCGTTAACCATGAGAGTTGCCGGTGCATTTGGTTTTTAGTGCCTTTGAGGTGCATTTTCAAACTGGAAATGGTAACAACAGATGAGGTACTCAAAAAACTGAGCGCCCTCCAACCCAACAAGGCCACTGGCCATGACAACATCCCCTCCAAATTCCTCAGAGACTCAGCAGCCGCCATCACCCCAGTCATCACACACATAATAAACCTCTCCATAAAACAGGGACACGTCCCCAAGGACTTCAAAATTGCGAGAGTGACCCCTCTGCACAAAAAGGCAGTAAATTAGACCCAGGCAACTACCGCCCTGTTTCTATCCTTACCTCCATCTCGAAAGTCATGGAAAAAATTGTATACGAACAGGTCGAAAAATACCTTGCGGAAAAAAATCTAATCTACGAATTCCAATCTGGCTTCAGAACATCCCACTCCACTGACACATGCCTTCTCTATTTAAACGACCACATCAAACAAGAGGTGGACGCGGGCAAATACTGCGGCATGGTCATGCTGGACCTACAAAAGGCCTTCGACACTGTCAATCACACCATTCTGATTGACAAGCTAAAAGCAATTGGTTTTGATAGTCTATCAGTGAGCTGGATGCAATCCTACCTGGAGGGGAGAGAGCAGATGGTGGAGGTAAACGGTACCCTATCCCCCCCCCCTCACAGTAAACTGTGGTGTTCCACAAGGAAGCATACTAGGTCCGCTACTGTTCCTAATTTATGCAAATGACATGTCGTCAGCTTGTGACTGCAACTTGTTCCTGTTTGCGGACGACTCAGCCCTGCTGGTCTCTGACAAGAACAAGTTACAGGTTGAAAAAACCCTCAGCTCAGAACTAGGCAAAATCTGCATATGGCTCGCTGATAACAAACTATCATTACACATGGGCAAAACAGAGTCCATTCTCTTCGGTTCAAATAACAAACTCAGCAAGACCGACGGCTTCTCAGTTACAGAGGGTGACAATATTGTCACAAGGAAAGAAGATATTACCTACCTGGGTTCCATCCTAGAGGCAAATCTTTCCTGTGACAAAATGGCATCCAATGTAATAAAAAAAGTCAACCAACGAACTCGTTTCTTGTACCGGATCTCCTCACTGGTAAACAAGAATACCCTGAAGACTCTAGCAGGAGCACTCATTCAAGGGTACTACGACTATGCTTGCACCTCATGGTACCAAAGCACCTCAAAGGCGCTAAAAACAAAATTACAAACATCTCAAAACAAACTGGTCAGACTACTGCTTGACCTTACTCCTAGAACCCACCTCAACCCTGCCCACTTTGACAACCTAGGATGGCTTAGAGTAGACGACAGAGTACAGCAACTTGCAATGGGCCTGGTCTACAAGATACACTACACGACCAAGGTACCCATGTACATGACAAAATACTTCCAAAAGGTCAGTGAATACCACGATCACAACACCAGAGGGAGCTCCACAAATCATGTTAAACCCAGATTCGGCTCAAACAAGGGACTAAACACGTTTCGCAATTATGCCACATCAATGTGGAACGCCCTACCCAAAGCTGTAAAGGAATGTGAATCACTACCCACTTTCAAAAACACTCTCAAAAAACACCTAAGGGAGACTGCAACTCGAAACTGGCCCCTGTAAATGTCCGAACACAACCCCCTCCAATGTACAGTAAATTACCAAGTATGGTCTTGTCAATAATCCAATGTACAGTGTTGTTTGTACAGTTGTACAGTGTCCCCCCCCCCCCACTCCTACCCAACCCCCCCCCCCCCCCCACTCCTACCCACCCCCCCCCCCCCCCCCCCCCCCCACCCACCCAACCACCTCCAATGTACAGTCCCCCCCTCCCCCACCTACCCAATCCAATGTACAGTTTCTACGCCTAATGTATATACTCTTTTCTTTCTGGACTCTTTTTGTATCACAAACAGTACTGTAATTGCAAATCTGGTATGTCATAAATGTATAGATGTAGCAGTACTGTCTATCTGTATGTCATGTATGTCATATATGTTACGATGAATTGAAAATGGGGGACCCTGATGTAAACAAGACGAAAGTCTTTCTCTGGTCTGCATCCCCTTAACAATTGTATGTATTGAGCTGTACTGTACTGTACCCATTCTGCAATCTGTTAATAAAGTTTTTCATTCATTCATTTCATGGTACCATGAGGTGCAAGCATAGTCGTAGTACCCTTGAATGAGTGCTCCTGCCAGTCTTCAGGCCGTCTGGAATGTTAAGTGTCACCACACCTATCCATCCACACAGGTACACAGGGTAAAAAATATTTTTTTTTAATAAATAAAAATAATGTGTCGACTGGTCTGGGAAGGCACAGCCTACCCGTGCCTTACACACCCGCCGCCTATGATCGGTAGATACTCAAAATCACATGATCGGGATCGGATCGGGAGCAAAAAAAACGTGATCGGGATATCCCTAACACTAATACATAAAAGGTAACGTGTGTGTATACTTGGTCTGTATTGGATCACTGTTTAGTTTAATCGTCCAGCCATCACGCTGCAATAAGGCTTGTACCCTCGGTTTATACTATACATCGTCAAAAAACATAACGACCGAACCTGAAATTCGAAATTTAACAGCGATATATTGTAGATTTAATACACCATTTAACCAAAACTCACAGTCTCTTAACAAATACGACAAACGTCCGCCGTTATATCTACCCGCCTATCTATGATGATAATGGTTCACTTAATCCAAATAGATCGCTTTCAGGAATGGAAATGACCGTAGGCTTAGTCTGAGCTTGGAATTATGAACATTATAACGATACTCGGGTAAATCTTATCACACTCTTACCAGCATCTCGGTCCTAGCTTCCCGCCTATTTGCAGAAAAACCACAGAACAGATTCGAACCAAGTAGCGTTTCCAAGAATATCACGTCTAATAAGCCAACGTATCTTACCTTGTTGCCTATCTTTTTTTTTAGTCTGCACCAGCTCGACTGGGGATAGCAATCCAACAACCCAGGGCCCTCATTTATCAATAATGCATAGAAAGTGTTCTATTTTTGTTCCTAAGCACAGAATTTAGAATGTCTCTACGCACAGAAAAATCGGGATTTATCACACGTTCGTACACGGGTCCTACGCACACTCCGTGTTGATAAATACCATTTGTTCTTACTGTCTATGCTCGTGCATGATTATCCATATATGGTAATGAAACACCCCCATGGGATGTGAAATAATGGACTAAGCCGAGCGAACTCTGAGAAACTTGACTGAGCGAGATTGATCACGGAGGTCTAACCAACTAATTTAACGCACTGTCGAACCAAGAAGACACAGCGCGTGTTACGGGAGAAATATGCGACAGGCTGACGGACTTGTACACTGTGATGTTGGATATCAATCACTCCCTGAAGACCATTGCTGCCTGGGCCGCGCAAAATACTAATAAAGACTTTTAACCTGTTTGGCGTTGGTGTCATAATAACAATGCTGGAATATTAATGCCTTTTTTTGTTTCGTTCTTAAAGTTCGATTGGCTACCTGGTATAATATGATTTGTAGAGGCATACAATCTATTTTGATGTCGGTATTAGGTAGCCTATATAAATTATATATAATAGCATAGCCTACATTATGGAACAGTAACTTGCGCATATATAACGCATGGCACAGACACGAGCCCTGCGAAGCCTGCATACAGTAAACTAACTTGATCGTTAATCTAACTGTTGTTAGATAGCCTATTCTCTCAAATGGCTATATCTCCTCGCTGACGACCAGTAGCCTTTATCATATCATATTATGTCTCCAAGGAATCATGGGGCTCTGGGGAAGAAAGGTTGGGAACCCCTGCTATAGCCTATATCCTTTATAATGTTATAGGCTATTTTATTTACAGTAGTCTATTTATGATTTGTTTCCATAGCCGGTCTCAGACAGTTATGCATGTGGCTGAGACGGATCGGTATTAGAAGCTGCTAGGAAACTGCTTCTCGGCTACGAATTAAAGCCACGATTGAAAATAATGTACTTTCTTTCTTGACAATAGCC
This sequence comes from Notolepis coatsorum, assembly GCF_963971535.1. Lineage (NCBI taxonomy): Eukaryota > Metazoa > Chordata > Actinopteri > Aulopiformes > Paralepididae > Notolepis > Notolepis coatsorum. Next base: position 94,924,184 of record NC_140172.1, on the reverse strand, counting down.
TATACTATAACAATAATGCGAGAGCATACAAGAACAATGAATCTCACTGCCATGTAGCCTACGCCACGTATGTGATCAATAAAAACTCGAACTTGAATTCCATCACGTCTGTGTGGGAGCACACAAATAGACTGTGTTGTCACAATGTAAATAAAAACGTGCACTGAAAAGGTACAGTATGTAGATGGTTGATTATTTGTATGACAGTCCCTTGCAAAAAATCAGTTTTATTTAATGAATTGAAAACAGCATTTATATTACGTAAAAGCAAACTGGCAATAGAAAAGATGATCAAAATAATCTAGTTCCCTTAAAACACTAACGCTATTAAATAAAAAATATACAGTGGAGGTTTTTAGCTTTATCCCTGAATATCTTGCATGGGTAGATTTACATAAAACTGCTCTATGAGCTATTGTCTGTATTGCTGTGGCGTTTTGGAGGTGGCTGTTCCACGTCTGACATGTGTCAGGTCTTGGGGGTTCCAGCAGCGGGATGCCATTTCTACCTACTAGCCTTTCCCGTTCACTGACTCATGCCCTGTTTTTCTATGTGTTTGCCTGTGTGCCCTCCCATAAAACGGAGTGTGATTGTTGTCTATATGTATCTTGTGTATTTACCCTCTGTACAGCACTTTGGTTGACACGCGTCATGTGAAATGTGCTTTATAAATAAATTTGATTGATTGATTGATTGATGGCCAAATTATGGAGCACACTGCAAGCCATGATGATGTGGCAAACCTTTTCAGGCCGGTACTGCAGCGTTCCACCTGTGACAGGCAGAGCCATCGACCCTTCAGCAGGCAAATTGCACGCTCCACAGTGACTTGAGTGCGCGAGTGTGCCCGGTTGTAGATGTGCTCCTGTTGGGGTTGATCAGAGGAGTCATCAGCCATGGCTTCAGTAGATAGCCCCGATCCCCTGCATTTAAGTGATATTTTAATTACAGATACCCCAGTAATAACATTACAATTTAATGCGTTCCTCCCGTCCACCAGCAATGACTTATCAGCCAAATGCAACGATAAATAAATAAATGAGATGCATTCATTTGGAAAGACCTATTCCAAATGCTATTTATAGGGTTTGACAATAATTACACTAATGTCGCTAGTTGCACAAGCATGAAAGTTTGCGACGCCAAATTGTAGGATATATCAATAGTAGGAAATGAGTCAAATGACTTACTCACTCTGTGGGTCCGGTTAATAACCAGGTTTATTAGCCAGATAGATAAAATATATACAAGGTAGTTAGAGAGAATGGCTGAGGCTTCCGCCCAGGTAATCAGCTGAAATTGCCCAGGTAGAGAAGAATGAATCTTGTGAGGAGGGGGTCTTTATAGTGTGAAGGGGGAGGAGGGGATCCAGGAGAAGGGGACAAAGGAGAAGGGAGGGGGATGTCTTTACATGAAAGTAGGGGCTCCTCACAATATATTATTCCACAAGTATAAGTAACATTATTAGAACAAATTCAAATACCATTTACTAACGAGCATGCACTGAACCCTTATGGCATAGCGGTGAAAACCAATTGACTGTTAATTGTATTTATGTTGATGGCAGTGAGTGCTGCTCAGGAAGCACTATTTATTTGATTTTAATTATTTGATTTTAATACTTTTTACTAATAAATATCTTGTACAATATCATCCTAACTGATGTTGATAATGATGTAATTGATGATGTAATTGATGTTGATGTTGATAATGATGTAATGTATTGAATATTGTTGTATCGTTGTGTGTGCCGGACCCCAGGAAGAATAGCTTTTGTCAAGTGCAAAAGCTAATGGGGATCCTAAATAAACATAAACATTAGTAGTGCTGTCAGGCGATTAAAAAAATGTATCGAATTAATTACAGGATTTGTAATTAATTAATGGAATTAATCGCATTTTAATCGCGTAACCATTTTAGGCCTGATATTTTATATTCTATAATCATATTTCAAATAGCATGTGTCCGGATGGCAGAATTCAGTACTGTATCTACAAAACCTTCTGTTTAATCATCTTCCCTTTATTCATTTGCTTAGATTTTTCAGGTCTGGTAAATTTTGGCATGGTGTTATTCACAGTCAAATTATAATAATTTTTTTTATTGAATTGATATTCTCATTTGGTTCATTACAATTTACTCAAGCCTAGTAACAGACACAGTATTTCTGACACTGGGAATACATTACCTGAGACTGAGATCCATAGATGTCCCTAGAATCAGATACCAATAACATGCAAATGGCCATTTAAAAAAAAAAGTTTGTAAATGTTTATTCTACGTTCTTATGGAATGAATTCGATTAAAATATATATATATATGTAAAAAGAAATGTATGAATTTTTTAAATACATTTTGAGTTAATTTTCATAATACGATAATTTGCTGTGTAATTAATTAATCTAATTAACGCGATAAACTGACATCCCTAGTTATTAGTAGTAGCGTGAGCCTGGTAACCAAACACATACACTGTCGCAGGCTTATCTACCGCCTGGCTGTGCAGCCACAGACTTTTTATTAGGTAGTTGTTGTTGTTGTTTTTTTGCTCGATCACTGCATTTCCCGTTCAATCGACTCGGGTGCTGTGCAAAAACTCTTAGGCGCTGCAGCTATGTCTTTATAATGGAAGGGACAACGCTGAACAATGGGTTAAGTTTCAAGTGATGTCATCCCTCACTGTATCTCGTCTTCTCCCCTATCCAGTTTCTATATGCTGCACTCTTGGCAGGGTGTCCACACATAGCTATGGGGAAAGAAATGATGAGTCCACGCACATTCATTCTCTCTCTCTCTCTCTCTCTCTCTCTCTCTCTCTCTCGCTCTCGCTCTCTCTATTTCTCTCTTTCTCTCTCTCTCTCTCACACACATTTGTATGTCAGAGGGATCCCGTCACACGAGTGATTTGATCATTACACGCACTTTGGATCTCAGCCCAACTCCCAAGTGTTTTGGTAAAAAGCCTCGCAACTTGGCTCAAGTGTCACACAAAAGCATATGTCCCAAATATAGTTTACCCTTAGCTGAAGACATAATATTTACCCTCCACTCATATCTGATCGATATCTGTCGGGTATTAAACTATGTGTGTATCAAACAAGAAAGACTGTCAGGATTTAAAACTGTGTAGGACCCAGGCCTAGAACTGTGCCCTGAGAGAGGGAACTGCGCCCTGAGAGGGAGGTTCGAAAGGTCAAAGTGGGTATCAAACAGGAGGGAAGACTGACCAGTTTTAAACTGTGGATACCAAACAGAACAGTTGTGAAGCACTTTGAGTTACAGTTTCTGTATGAAAGGCGCTATACAAATAATGTTTATTATTATTATTATTAGAGAATAATCTGTTGATATTTTTTTGACATTGAGATTTCCTATTTTCCTATATTTGGGTACTTCTGTTTCTAAAAGGGTATAGTGTTATTGATCTTGGCCTGCAGTCCTCAACCCTGTTCCCTTCAGTTGGCCCTGTGGACAGCCCCACGCCGTCATTCGGTCAGAACCCGAGGTGTTAAACTGGGCCATGAATGGATCTCTGTGTTGGTCTCGAAGGGTTTAGACGGCGCTCCATCACCAATAGGGATGTGGAGCGACACCCCCCTGTCTGGCGGGCTCTCAATCTGAGCGGCTTTTGATAAAGCACCACTGTGATGCTGTTGTGACAGTTTGTTCTATGGGTCCTCTATAGCAGGGGTTCCCAAACTTTTCAGGCCGCGACCCAAAAATAACGGTCAGAGAGCCGCGACCCCCACTATTATAAGAGGTTAATTTTTTTTTTTTTATTTAAATGGAAATGTATGGTTGAAACATGCACACGTTCAAACGCACACACACTAATAAGCATTGGAGGCTTTTAACCAGGGCCGGACTGGGGAAATCATTCAGGCCAGGAAATATAGTGCAAAATATAGCCCCAGTCAGGCCACTTTTTAAGCAGGGGGTCTGGGGGTCCCCCACCAGGACATTTCTTGTTACAAAGACTTAATTTCCTGCATTCTGGTGCAGGCATTTTTTTTATTTGTACCCTTTAAATGCCAGTGTTTGTGATGGCATCACAAATTATTGTTAAAAAACAGGCTAGCATATGTATGATTAGCAACAACACTGATTTTGATGGATTTTTGTTTTTTTTGTAATGTCAGATTGAAAATAATACAATCTTTTATTCAACTTCAGCCCTGATCATAACACCACATATACATTTTATAATTCTAACCATTTAAATGCCAGTGTGTGTGATGGCATATATTTGCAATATATCAATTGCAAAGTAGACTTTTCTGGGGGGGATTATTACAGGCTAGCATGTGTCAATGATTAGCAACAACAGTTTTTTGTAAGGGTCCTGCCTCCACCAATCACATGCGGCTCCTTTTGTGTGTGTGTGTGAGAGCAAGAGAGAGAGAGAGAGATAGTTCTCCAACTTGTGTGAGTTGCAGTGATCTTCTGGTTGTTCCCCACCTAGGTTACCTAACTATTGCGCTGCTGCAACTAGAAACACTGTCCTGGCCTGCTTCTAAGTTCAGTGGCCTGACAGCAAAAAAAAGAAAAAAAAATTGATTTTTTCTTTTTTTGGAAATCATCTGTCGACCCCCCTGTGGGTCGCGACCCCGATTTTGGGAACCCCTGCTCTATAGCAGTGTTTCTCAACTGGTGGGTTGCGACCCAAAAGTGGGTCGTGGGCCATTTTGAGTGGGTCGCGGATTTTTGCACTACCTATCTTTGTGAAAGTGGCTTCTTAGCTCTGGTCCAGCTGAAGACAAAGCAGAGAAACAGATTGGACATTGAGCATGACCTCAGAGTTGCTTTGTCATCACCCCAGACTTTGAGACTCTTGTCCAGGGGCGTCGTTTTGGTATGGCAAAGTATGGCACTCACCATACCTTGGCAAATTAATTTTTTTTTTTTTAAAGATTTATTAAAAATAAACAAAATTTGAATGTTGATTTAGAATTCAAATGTCAACATTATGAATGAAGCTTCGAACTATTCTGTACAGCCCTAGCATGTTTTGATATTGTCAATTATCTCACTTTTACTAGATGACTTTTACTATAGCTGCAAAGGTTTTTACTATAGGTCAAATATGCTGCCAGGGAAAAAAAGGAAAATAGACATACAAACGTTTTTTAGTCAAAGGGCAGCAGAGACAAGTGATACAGGGACACGGGTACGGTCTTACAATGGCTTAGTGATTATAACAGTGCAGTTCAGCATTCAGTAACCCATACTTTTTTTGAACTTGTTTTTGATACTACATTCTGTTGAACACACCTCAAAACCATACCTACTGTAAGGGAAATTGGCTCAATTGCAAGAAAAATAACATAGACAGTTTTGATATTACATTCTGCTCAGCATAATTTGTATGCTAAATATTGTAGTTCTCTGCTTTAGTCTGTTGACACATTTCTATACTAAATGCTTTTGTAGTCCTGTGTCATACCTAAATGTCATATAAGTGAATTGTATAGAAACAACTCACCAAAAGTGACTATTGCACAACTGATTTGACAAAAAAAATAGGGGGAAACCCCCCCTTCAACCCCCCACCCTCCCTCCTTGCCATACCTTGGCTTTTACTGAAATGACGCCACTGCTCTTGTCAGGAGCAAACAACATCCCCAGTTATCCCATTAGTTCCCTGTGATGTTAAACTAAGAAGTCTGCTAAGAAGCATATATTATTTATTATTATTATTTTATTTCATTGGGTTTTTAGCCCTAGTTGTACTTTTGTTGCACTTTTTGTTTTTAATGTGCATGAAAGATTGTGTATTACTGCAGAATCTTTTTTTGAAATAAATCATAGTGGTTCAAAAATTTGGGTCACGACTTAATGACTAAGGAAAATGTTGGGTCCCGAGGCTAGACCAGTTGAGAACCACTGCTCTATAGGGCACAGATGGGGGACCTTTTGGAACCAGAACACCAAGAAACCACGCACACACACACGCACACAGACATTATGCTGACACAAATAACATGCTTTCATGCACATACGTGTGCAGTACAGTACATGTCACACACACACATGCACACAGACATATGCTGACACACATAACATGCTTTCATGCACATATGTGTGCAGTACAGTACATGTCACACACACACGCATATTCTGGCAGTTATTCAGAAGGGCCCAGATTAACTCTACTTTGTTAGGTTTCGCTGTGCCAAATAGAGTCACGTGCAAACATACATGTCTGTGTGTTCTCTGTCAGTGGCAACATACATGTAGCCGTGTATTCTATGGCACTGGCAACATACGTACATGTCTGTGTGTTCTCTGGCACTGGCAACATACTACATGTCTGTGTGTTCTCTGGCAGTGGCAACATACATGTAGCTGTGTGTTCTCTGGCAGTGGCAACATACATGTGGCTTGTGTGTTCTTTAGTTTAGTTTATTTAGGATCCCCATTAGTTGTTACCACAGTAACAACTACTCTTCCTGGGGTCCTCTCAAAATAACATAACACATTCAAACATAAAATCATTGTACAATCAGAATAAAAACAATACTTTCATGCATATTATACAAGCAACAACACCAAAACAAAGAATAATGACAGTAAAGATAGTAATTTGTCTGTCTACATGAATGAAGCTCCACAGAAGTGTTAATTCCTAAGCCACTCATCATGTCATGAATCAAGCTTTACAAGAACCACTGCGCACTTTGTCAAAGCCTCGACAGAATATTACAGCACACACCAGAAGAAAACAGGGACAAGATGAATGTCTTATGATGACCGCTGGTCCCTGAAAACCCATTTGTCTCCTCTTTAAACTATAAACTAAAACTAGGAAATGTGGCCTTTTGGCCCCTGAACCTCAAACATTTATTTCATCGTAATTCCTATATTATCAGGTCCCTCATCCTCTGCATCTTTATATATACACCACATATATATATATATATATATATATATATATATATATATATATATATATATATATATATATATATATATATATATATATATATATATACAGTTGTGTGTTAGTAGCATGTTATCTTGGGAGAGAGGAGTACCGGTGGATGTGCTGTGTCCACCTTAATTAAAATCACATGTGCGTCATCGCTCACTGTACAGCGAGAGGGGTGGGATTGTGTGTGTGAAGAGGAATGGTTGCCGTGGTGGATATATATGGGGAAAGAGAACAGATGTCAGCCGGTGCAGGAGAGTGTGTGTGTGACAGAACGGCTCAGGAGAGAGATCTATGCTCTGGACGTGAGGCGTGATGTGATGCTCCTCTGCTGTGGAGTAAAGATAGGTTAAATAAACCCTCCAGGATCATGAGGTGAACCGCTGTAATACTGTTGAACTGCAACGGGGAGATTTGTTCGTTGGTAGTGGATCTTCAAGATGGCCCTCCTAGTTTGATTCTGATCCTGGGGGCAAAAGAACCGTTGTGTGACAGAGTTGTTAAGCCAAATTGGGAACAGGGCATTTGGAGGGAGGGAGGGAGGGAGGGAGAGATAGATCTCTCTCAGATGTTTCAACAATAAGCTGGGTGGGGATTCTCTCCACCTGCATGCCATCCCCTGTCTCCTCACACATATCTTTACACATTAGCACGCATGCCATCAGCCACAGACACACAGTCTATCAGGGTGAATAATAGTCACATGAGTCTCTCTGTAGGTGGTATTTCTCACTTTTATATGGCTCCTGTATAGCTCAATCCACTGGGGATCCTCACTGGATTAGAGGCTTGATCCCCACTGGGGAACCCAATACCAAACGTGTACCAGAGGGTTGATCCCCACTGGAGAACCCAATACCAAACACTGGGTTAGAGGTTTGATCCACACTGGGGAACCCAATACCAAACATGTACCAGAGGCTTGATCCCCACTGGGGAACCCAATATCAAACATGTACCAGAGCTTTGATCCCCACTGGGGAACCCAATACCAAACATGTACCAGAGCTTTGATCCCCACTGGGGAACCCAATACCAAACATGTACCAGAGCTTTGCTCCCCACTGTCTGGGGAACCCAATACCAAACATGTACCAGAGCTTTGCTCCCCACTGTCTAGGGAACCCAATACCAAACATGTACCAATAGCCTGTAGGCAGCTGTGGTGCTTAAAGGAGCGTTGAATAAAAGCATCTTAACACATTCAGTGCCAGGGATTAGACGGGGTCCCGTTGTAGCAATGCCACACTTTAAAGATAGGAGTGCGTCACCTTGTTTGTAGAGCTATATATATATTCTATATTATAGCTATGGATACAATACTATGGCACATTTGACATCAACTATCTATCGTTCAATATGTGAAAAAGAATACATTCTTTCATCCATACGTTCCCGTGTTATACCGTGGTGAATATAAGTATAGTTTTAGAGTGGTCTGGGATCATTCCCGAAAGGCTGAGTTATAGCCTTATACGTGAATTCTACTACAAGCGTTGCCATTTCTTGCCTGGACATGCTACTATTCCCAAATCAAATGTATATAATAGGTATTATGTTTCATCATGAATGCATGAAAGGGGGGGGGGGGGGTTGTTTCTGATTATTTGATTGCCAGTAACGGCATTTGTATTGAACACTAAAAACGCTGATCAGTTGGATCGGTATAAAAACATTGCATGATCAAGCCAGAATTGACGTCAGATAGTCCTTAGTCTGGGGCATTTGACGCGCTTCAATGCAACCGGGAGAACCGCTCGACTCGCCCGACCCAGGAAACTGTGCCCGGAGACATTTGAGTGTAACACAGGGCAAGATATAAGGTTTCAAAGGGTGCTCGATACCGCCGTCTAGCTGGATGCGGCCGGTATTGCACTTTGGCGATCTCGGACTCATTCCCTATGGTAACACCAATGTCCCTGGATGAATAATGAATACAAATATCGAGGAAAAACTATCCAAAAACTACTTTCTATGTTTTTTTGGCACTCAACGGTTGTCCCCCAATAACGCCTTTTTACGTTTTGGGCACTGAAAGTGTTAACAAATGACAAGGAGGAATCAATATTTTTGCACAAATTCTAGTAATAGTGCTATAATTTACTATTATATTATCTGTTATTTATAGCGATGCACCGATCCGACTTTTTCAGTCCCGATAACGATACCTGGGCTTTGGGTATTAATAAACTGTATGCCTCACTGTGTGGAAGAGACTGGTATCATTCTTTTGTGCAAGGCAACACCAGGCTTGACTTAAAAAATTACTTTCCTAACTTAGTGAAACAAAATGTAACAAATGAACACATAGATATAAATGTACTGAATTGTTATTTATAATTTTATTTATTATTATATTATATTATTATTAAAAAAAATATATATATATTTTAGTCATATCGGGGCCGATATCCGATATCAATATCGGATCGGTGCATCCCTAGTTATTTACCACCTTGGGTTGGGACATGGGTGGAAAGGAACCCAACCTGAGCATGACATAAGAGCAACATGGCCACTGTGTGAATATGGTCAATGGAGGACCAAAGGCAGCAACTCAACCTGATGGCCAATAAAACTGGACATTGATAATTTAGAAATGAAAAACTGTGCCTGATTTGTTTTTCTTATAGTATTGGTATAATAACCATGTTATCTCAAAGTCGCATCAAAATAAGGCCAAATAGAATAATAATAATAATAATAATAATAATAATAATAATAATAATAATAATAATAATAATAATAATAATAATAATAATAATAATAATAATAATTGTTACGAAGGATCAGATTAAACCGAATATATATATTTATTGATTGATATATATTGCATAATATTTGTATATCGTTTGATATCCCTTGTATATTCCTTGTACATATACACGGAATATCCCTTTAGCCTAGTACAGACCATAATATTTCATTCTCCTATTGGACAGCGGTCCACAGGCGCCATGGCCATACCTTCAATGTCGGGTTCAAAGTCACCGCCGGGGACATGCCTGGACATGAACGGTACTGCGCAAGGATATGAGACAGGAATAAAGCTGGTACTAGTTTATTCACCTAAGCGTATAAATACGGCGCAGGTGAATACAGAAGCACTTAGTCAGAAGTCTTAGTAACTAAAGTTGAAGCCTCACCCACGATACAACGTGCGGTGAAGTATGGCCTGTTTGGCCCCAAATAGAGCATTGAGACCGCGTGCGAATTAATAACTGAAGTCTCAGAGTTTAACGCTGTACCGTCGAGTTCGACCTATTCTATTAAGTCAGTAATAGTCTATTTGTGTATAGTGTATCGTGCGGCTAAAGTTCTACAGTGACCAGCATCACCAACGTTTCATCGTATCAGCTAGAGTGCTTATCCAGGCTGGGCTGCTTACCATGGCGCTTTCACCCGAGGGGCCCTAGACGAGGACCGTGTGGATTATGTACACTGGATAACCTACCGACGACTGCATAGCCCTTTTCGGCTGGATTATATTTGCTTTTGGTCCTGTAATTAATGGAGCGGAGAATCGCAGACACCCACAAGTGTGTGGGATTTAACCTGTGAGGAGCCACGTCGAGTCTGCCTCTCAGAAGTCTGAGGCCGGCTAGCTTTCTTCCATGTGGAGCTACATGCTACGGAGAACAGCTGTATTCGTCTGTGGATCAAGATCTTATTGCACCGTCTCCTGTACTCGGAGTCTCCTTATCATCGTTGACCCAGACTCTACTACCGACAGATCCTCTACCCTTGCTGGCTTACAACCGGGGGGACCCTACCAGTATCTCCCGCTATATTACTAGTGTACCATAGATATAATTCCCTAAGATTCAGGTTGTATGATTATCTCCTGCGTAATATGAGAATGGACATTCGTTATTGATTTGCCTACGCACATTCCTTTGCCTTATAAGCGCATCCAAAGTGAAGTAAAGTAAAGTATATTATGTACCTTTTGCTGCTAATAAATACTTAAATACAGCTTTGTGTGGAACCGAGTTATTGTGGGGAAGTGTTCATCATTAGATACCTGTGTACTGTATGGCCAGTAGGAATGTACATAAGACGGTAGTGGTTTAATGATACCATACTTATCAATACAGTCAGGGAATTGTACCCCTCAGTTACAATAATAATAATAATAATAATAATAATGATAATAATAATAATAATAAAGTGGGATAAAATAATGCAGGTATATTAATCTAATCATATCAGAACCTCACGTTCCATAGACTTCTTGAATTTCTGTAATCTGTTACAAAACATAACGGTCATAGTATGCACCCAGCGGATAGTGGGGCGTAGAGATAAAAGTAAAAATAAGTAAAATAATAGCAAGGGTAAAATGAGCAGACATATAAAATCACAGTTTTTCACATTAGGATCTAACATCCCAACAGGCCACCTTGTTTATGGTTTGATTCAGTTTTTTAGTAGAATATAAAAGACACGAATGATGAAATGAGCACATAAAGTGCAGACATAAATCAAATTTTATTACAGTGCAATAAAATATTTCTGGATTACTGTTTAACAGTTCAAACTTGTCTTTACCTTCTGTTTGGTATCCACAGTTTAAAACCTGACAGTCTTCCCTCTTGTTTGATACCCTCTTTGACCCTTCGAACCTCCCACTCAGGGGAAACCTCCCTCTCAGGGCTCATCACTTTCTAGAACCCTTTATGCCGGTATCTAGAGACTAATTTATCTGTGTCCTTGTCTTGCAGCTGAGATACCAGCATGGCCTGTCCACCCCAGACCTTCGGCAAACACTGCCCAACCTGAAGAACTTTCTGGAACACGGTCTGCTAGTCCGATGGTAAGTGGCTAGGGGGTAATTCATTACTTAGGGAAGGATGAAGAAAAATGGAATGATACCACAAGTGTTTCTTCAACTGACATTTGAAACCTGAAGGTTTATAAGTCAAGGTCTTGGAAACAAACCTGTCTTTGTTTAAACTTTACTTTGAACACAGGTACAGTATGATTTAGTTTGATGTTTCAAATTCTCAGAAGGGCCATTAAAGCATGCATGAAGTGAAAACTATGTGGATGTGCTGTACAGAAAGTACATTTTATTGACATGAATTGCCTTGAGCCAAATTGCATTTTCAAGTGTTTTATATCCATTTTACATTCCTCCCTATACGTGACTAAATGTTTGTCACTGACGCATCCTCTGATCATATATAACTTGTTTTCAACATAAACATTCAAATAGACCCAAATTCACTTCCTGTTGCAGTGTTTGCTAATATCAATAGCTGATGGGAAATATACGTGGGTCCAATCTGTTCCCATAGCAACAGAACTGAGCCCATTCACATGGCGGACATTTCCCCTCATGTTGAGTTTCATGTTCAGGTTGGGATTCCTTTTCACCTCTTTGGGTGAAAAGGAAATCCCAACCTGAGCATGGAACTCAACACAAGGGCCAATAAAACTGGACATTGATCTATGTTCTTTTTAAAGTAACGTTTAAACAGAGACAGGTTTGGACTGAAGGCTGACGTCGATATCACTCTCTATTTTGCGCTATTTTGTTCAAATTAAGTCCTGCCTGGTGTCGGGCCGAACAGCCCGTTTCATTCAGGAACAGGTCAAATCATGTACATTTCATGAGCACTTCAGCACTGACTGATTGATATTTGTTCAGCAGGTTTTACTATAATTAGTTGGTTTATTTATTAACGTCTGTCATTACATTTCCTTTCAAATCTGTACCTAATTCAAACCCTCTTTCACAGTTGGCTCTTGACGTGATATAAAGGCGAATTGATTCACATTTCAGAATCACTCTTTTCTCCATTCGTTTTTGTGTCCCTCATGTGCTGGCTGATTTGTGGCCGGGTGGTTGATTTCCGAACGATCCATTAGGATACACATCAACTCAACAAAGTGTTGAGATATTTATTAACCTGCTACTGCCAAAGCCCATTCGCAGATGAGAAATAAATAGGCTCATGTGTCTATTTTGTACCTGTAGGCCATTAATAAGTCTGACCTACAGTAGTTTGACCTTCTGTTCACCAGGTATTGTTCCGCATGCTTTCTGCTATGGAGACAAATGAGCTCATGCTTTCAGCCTTTATTAGAAAAGGGTGTTCTAAAGATTTGACAACTGTGTTGGATTCATTTCTTCAATCGATTTTTATTTATCTCGAACCAACACACATAACTATCACAACAAATTGATAAAAGCAAAACAAATATACATACATTACACATACACTAGGGATGTGCATCTCCATCACTGAGGCCGATGCGATGCGCATCTCGATACGGTGCCAACGATACGATACATTAACGATACATTTGAAGCACCGGGCGATGTGATACGATTCACCCCTGTTGAGATACGCTACGATTCGATACGATTTGATTCAACATAATGCGATTCGGGGCGATACGATGCGATTCAACACGATGCAAAATAATGATAAAATGTTATGGTATGACAGAGGATGTGGTTGTATTCCTTATATGCAGCTTATATTATTATTAAAAATAAAATAATCTACTGTAAGACAATTTATATAAAAACTCTTGGGTGCCTAAGACTTTTGCACAGTACTGTGTTTTCTATCCACTTTAGCTAAAAACACACACATACAATGTCACACTACTGTGAGACAATAATAATCACACACAAAGGGATAATGGCTTATAGCAGACTTAATGATTTTATAATATTTCAGATAATGAAATTAAATGTTTATCATCAACTATCCAGTTAGTATTTATATTGTAACTGTAACTGAGGGGTACAATTCCCTGACTGTATGGTTAGATATGATACTTACTACCACTACCTCTTGTACTTTAGACTCTGGCCACCCAGTACTAGGTATGAATATGTTGAACACTCCCACCTGATAAACGGATCCAACACAAATGTACCAAATCGAAAGTTTGAGTTTTAATACATAGCAAAAGGTATGTACAACGATCACTTAATTACATTTATGATTTGAAATAGTATGCACTTTTATGGCAAATGAGTATTCGTAGGTAGATCAATATCGAATGTCCAATCTCTGATTGCGCAGGAAGCAAATATACAACCTGGAATATTTAGGGAACAATAGCGATGATACTTGAATGATTATATAGCTGGATACACTAGGGGAAGGTTCCGACTGCTTGTAGGACAGCTGGAGGGGGGGGGGGGGGTTAGAGAGTCACTGGCTGGATCCCGTCTGGCCGAGGGTATCTTGGGAGAGTCCACAGTTGTGCGACACGGTGCCCAACAATCCTCGATCCACAGATGAATGCAGTTGGACCCTCTGTGGCCGGCGTCCTCCGGTCCACGACGGAGAGACGTGAGGCGACCTCACTGTGCAGAGCGCCGTCTCACCTGTCGTCCTCTCCGGGGGGGGTATTTCCAACACACCGCAGTGTTGGCCTTTATCCATAGAATAATCAAAGTACTCAAAGCATAATCCAAGCCGGGGAAGGCTAGCCGTCGTCGGTAGAATAATCCAATATACAGGTCCACTCGCTCTTTGGCCTGGAGCTCCTCGGGTGCAGCTTCACGTGGGGTCAACCACCCTGGATAAGCGTCCAGCTGATGCCCGAAACGATGGGGGTGCTGATTACTATAGAACTCTTACCGCACGAGGCACTATATATGAATAGACTATTATTAGCTTAATAGAATACGTCCAACTCGACGATATAGTGCCAAATATGACTATTCAAATATTAATATACACGATGTCTCAATGACGATACTGGGCCGAATTGGCCTTACTGCCCACACGTGGTTCGCGGGGAGGCTTTTGCGTCTGTCACTCTGTTGGAGGGTAAGGAACTGGACTAAAAGAAAGTTCTACTTTAATAGCGCAGTATATATACGCACTATGAACAAATAGTACCATTAGTGGTGCGGTAGACATATTCCTACGCGGAACTAGGACTTGTCCATACATGTTGAGCGGTACGATTGAACTTGGTCTGAGGGGTATGGCGACCTGGCACCAAGGTCTCGTCCAATGGTAGAATGGAGACTATTATGGGATGTTCAGTAGACTAGAAGGGATATTCAATGCATATTGTACAAGGAATATACAAGGGATATCAGGGGATATCAGGGGATATACAAATACAATTAAATATATATATATAAATAAATATATATATTCGGTTTAATCTGATCCTTCAGAACAGCCGCCCCCTAATTGGTCCCAACCTAATTAGTTAAGCAGAGACAGATTAACCGCACTGTCTACCACTCAAGGGTTCGCTGTAAGGGTCAGTCAACTCACAAAGTCATAGGGTCATGGTCATCATCGATTGTGTCTGGGAGTCGGGGCAGTTCTATGAGCCTCGCCACAGGACGGGTGTAAGTGCGCCCTTGGACGAGTACTTCAGCTGCTCGGACCTTGCCATCGGCACCGGTGATCACTTTGCTTACGCGGCCAGCCGGCCACATAGCTCTGGGTAGTGACTGGTCAATAATCATGACGACTGTTCCTTCCGTCAAATTGTCTCTCTCTTTTACCCACTTCTGGCGGGTCTGTAGAGACGGTAGGTAGTGCAGTAGGAAACTGCTCCAAAACTTGTCGGCTAATACTTGGCTGTACCTCCACATTAGTCGGCCGTTCGCTTCTTCAGGCCGGTACATTGTCTGGGGTAACGCGGGATCTAGCCGCCCCATCAGGAGGGTGTTGGGGGTGACTGGGTCGACATCTGCTACATCACTGGAGACGTAACCGAGGGGCTTTGAGTTCAATACTCCCTCAATCTCCGTGAGGACTGTCATTAGGACTTCTTCCGCCACAGTCTGGGCCCCAAGTACTGCGTACAGGGCTGTCTTTATAGAACGTACTTCTCGTTCCCAAGTTCCACCGAAGTGGGGTGCGTTTGGGGGGTTGAATTGGAAGTCAATCTGGGCTGGAGCGAGGTGGGTCTTAAGTTCTGGGCCCATAGCTTGGAAGCTCTCCCTCAGCTCTCTTTCTCCGCCTTTGAAGTTTGTCCCGTGATCGGACAATAATGTAGACGGTTTTCCTTTCCGTGATGTGAATCTTCGGAAGGCCATAAGGAATGAGTCTGTGCTCATGGTCGGAAGGAGCTCGATATGTATCGCTCTGGTGGTCATGCATTTGAATACAATACCCCACCGCTTCTCGGTGCCTCTTCCTTTCTTTATGTGCAGCGGGCCAAAACAGTCCATGCCTGTTGAGTGGAATGGCTTGTCGCCGAGTCGGAGGCGACATGGAGGTAGGTCAGCCATCCGTGGTATGCTGGGCTGCGCGCGCCACTTTCGGCAGTCTAGACAGGTTCGCTGGAAGCGTCGCACCGCCTCTCTTCCTTGAAGTATCCAGTAACGACGTCTGATCTCCGCGAAGACTCTCTCTGCTCCTGCGTGGTGTACATTTCTTTATAATCAGCTCTGTGACCTTGTGTCGGCTGTTCAATACGATCGGGTACTTAATGTCATCCGGTAAATTGGGGGCTCTCCGCAGGCGACCACCCACTCTGATGAGGGTATGTGTGTCACTCTCGGGGGCCAGATGAATCAATCTGCTGTCTGATGGGACGGGCTTTCCTCCCTGTAGACAGTCTAGTTCATCGGGGAACGAGTCTCTCTGGGCTCGTTGCAGTAGAAGCAGTTCTGCTTCCTCGTAGTCAGCTGCTGACATATCAGCGGGGGACTGAATCTCTGGGTGGTGCCGCAGGAATGTCCGTTGCTGCGCACTCTCTATGGTAATGCAATCGTCTATGTTGGGGTCTGCGGAGACAACAGTGCTCAATCCACAGAACATAGGTTTCTTATTCTCAGCCTCCTCGTCACTTGCTTCCCTCGGGGTGGGCGTGGGCCAATCTCCTTCCGGGAGCCTGAGGAATGCTGGTCCGTCACTGTAGATGTTACGACGGGTTAAGTCATCTAGGGACATTCCCCGGGTGATGACGTCAGCTGGGTTGTGTTTTGTATCAACATAGCGCCAGTTTGCTTCTCCGGTTAACTCTCCGGTTAACTCTTGAATCTCAGTGACTCTGACTCCCACGAAGACTTTGTATTTGCATGAATCCGATTTGATCCAGGCGAGTACTGTCGTGGAATCTGACCACAGGATTGTTCTATGCACCGGAATGGTGAGCTCACGTTGGATGAGCGTGGCTAGATGCGCTCCTGCGAGGGCTGCGCAGAGCTCTAGACGTGGGATAGACTGTTGCTTGCGTGGGGCTATTCTCGAGCGGGCGAGGATGAATGCTGTGTAGATCTCTCCCCCCTCTTCTTGGGCCCGCAAGTAGGCTACTGATCCGTAGGCGACCTCGGAGGCGTCACTGAAGACGTGTATATCCATTTTACATGTCTCTGGCCTCACCGTGGGTGGGAAGTAGCTTCGGCGTATATTAACGCCTGGGAGTGAGTGGAGTTCCATCTCCCACTCTCTCCAGGTGGATGCAAGGTGTGCGGGAATGGGGTCGTCCCAGCCCTGGTCCTTGTCCCACAATGCTCGTACAATCATCTTTGCCCTGGTGGTGTACGGTAGTATACATCCTAACGGGTCATATTGTCGGGCGAGTGTTCTGTACACACTCCGTCTGGTGGTCGGTATTGCCGTCGACCTTCCCTGCTCCGTGGTCAGGGGTTTGTGTCTATAGTGGAGCGAATCTGTTTTGAAGCGCCACACTAGTCCTAGTGTCATCTCTTGGGCTTCTCCTGGGATTGTGGCCATCCAGGTCTCGCTGCTCGCTGCCTTGTCCTCGGAGGAGAGGCTGCGCAGTACGTGCGGATCGCTGCTGGCCCACTGCCTGAGATCAAAGCCGCCTTTGATCAGAGAGGCGCGGAGTTTAAGTAGGAGAGCCTCGGCTTCTTCCTGGGTCGAAACGCTTTGTAGACAGTTATCTACGTAGAAGCTGTTCTTCACACTGTGTCGGACCTCTTCGTCCGCTGCTGGGTCCTCTGCGACATGTCTCTGTAGTGCAAATGTAGCACAGCATGGGCTGCATGTAGTTCCGAAAGGGAGGACTTCCCATTGGTAGATGGCTGGGTGCTCATCTCCTGGCCTCTCTCTCCATAGGAACCGCAACAGGGGCTTGTCCTCCTCTACTAATCTCACCTGCAGGAACATCCCTTTGATATCCCCGCTGATAGCCACCTTGTCCTGGTGGAAGCGGAGTAGTACGCCTAGTAGGGAGGGGCCGAGTGTAGGACCGGGCAATAGTTCTTTATTCAGATTTTGGGATCCGATCTGGTAGCTGCAGTTAAACACGATGCGGTCTTTGCCGTTGTGATGAACCTTGTGGTGGGGCACGTACCACGATTCAGTCGTCTGGTCGGCCTCTTTAATGTCAATCTTTGTGACGTGTCCCGCTGTGATGAGCTTCTCAATCTCAGCGCGGTATACACTTTCTTGGGCGGGGTCCTTGGCTAAGCGCCGCTCTGTGTTTAGTAGGTACCGCTCTGTGGCGTCTTTCTTTGCGTGAAAGGTAGGCATCCCTTCCCGCCGCAGGAGTGGCGTGGCGTATCTCAACACGCCGCTGACTGGGACTCTCTTTGTTCCCGTCTCGAGGAGGTTAATGGCGTAGCTGTCGTCTTTAGAGCGAATGTCTTTCTTTTCGTTCTTAAAGGGCATTTGTTCTAAGGTCCATAGCCTCTCTACATGCTGCAGGAGTGCAGTGTCTCCCTCTGTGACTCGGGAGTGGAGACAGCTAGTGGCTGTGGTTCGGTTGAGAGAATTGGCGAGTGGGCCTTGGAGAGTCCATCCTAGGCGGGTCTCGACTGCTGCAGGACAGCCTCTGGGTCCGGTATGAACCCGGTCTATCGGGACAATGAGGTCTGCATGGTCGGAGCCTATCAACAGTGTCGGGGTAGCACCGTCTATGAGTGGGATCGGTAGCTTGCGTAGATGTACATATTTCTCCATCAGCTTGGCTACGGGGTATGTGTACCGCGACAGTCCTATTTCTTGGCTGGTGAAAGCGTCTGTAATCCTGTACCGTCGCTCGGGCTGGCCGCTTGCTGCGATAGAGAATGAGACATTCTCGCCCTTTATCGTTTTCAAATCTCTTCTTATTGTCCGAATTGTCATTTGGTTTTCGCTCCCCCGCAGCCCTAGCTGGGCCGCAGCGGACGCGAGCAGAAGGGTCTTCTCTGACCCGTCATCAAGGACGGCGTAAGTGTCCATGACTTTATTCTGGTAGCTCAATGTCACACGGACTACCTTTAAGAGCACTCTGGCTCCGCTGCTGCTGGCGGGGTCGATGTACATGACGCTTGCTTTGCTGCTTGATGGTGCGGGTGGAGGCCGCCGTCTGTTACTGTCGTGGAGTATGTCCAGATGGGCTCCATCGCACCGACTGCACTTTTTCTTTAAGCGGCATTCGGCTGCCATGTGTGATCGCGCACAGCGAAAACAGCGTCTGTTGGACTTTATCCATTGACTCGCTTCCTCCGCATTCATCTTGGGGAATGAGTCACATTGTGACAGCCAGTGTTCTTTCTCACAGTAGGGGCACACTATCTTCCACTTCTCCTTTCTTGAGGGGGTACTGTGGCTCCTACTGCTTGGCACTGACTCCGATTGGTGCATGACAGTCACCGATCTTCTTCCATCATTTAGTCTCCTGGTTCCTTCTCTGGAGCCAGGGGTGCTCCGTCCGAATGTATCTAGCCGTAAGCTGCTGACTTCTCTCGCCAGGAAGTCGGCTAGATCGAGGAGGTTCGATTCGGGGCCATTAGGGTCTCGGTGGTCTCTCTGCCGCCTAAAGCGCTCCTGTCGGGCGGGCGGTAGCTTCTCCAAGATCCTCTCTACATTTGAGTTGGCGTATAGTTCATGCCTACCCTTTTCCCTCTGCGCTCCCAGCATCCCTACCAGGGACTGCACTCTGATGGACAGGTCGTCCAGTGCTCGATTGTCTGTTGCTGGGGGTAGGCGGTCGATGTGCCTGATCTCCTGGATCACGTAATCCCATATACGTCCATATCTCTGGTCCAACGCTACCAGCGCTGCGGTGTATGGGGTCGTGGAAGTGGCGTAGGCGAGCGCTATGTTGTGCGCGCGGGGTACCTTTAAATGCTTCAGTAGTATCGCGTATTTATGGCGTTCATCAATGACATCCACCAACATTGTCTCCAGACACATGCGGAGCTCCGTATACTGGGCCTGGTTCTCCTGGGTGAAGTCTGGTACCATAGGTGTGCCAATGTATGACGCGGATTGTTGATACATCGGCGAGCGTTGGGGGAGAGGCCTCCTAGGCGAGTCTCCTCCTGCTCCTTGGCGTGGGCTGGTACCGGCTGTGTACCATGGCCCGCTGGTCCAGGTGCTGTTCCTCGGTGCGGGTCGTGCGTCGTGCTCACCCGTGAATAGCGTCGGGGGTCTGTAGCGCAGCTCCGCGGGGGTATAGCCTGGGCTGTACTGGACCTCCTGGTCCGGTAGAGTACTGTGCTGTCGTCGGGCGTGGTTCTCCTCCTCTTCCTCTTCGTCTTCCGTTAGGTCATCCAGGGCTTGTAGTCTCTGATTTAGCCTCTCCGCAGTGTATGCTGCTCCTTCCCGGTGGCTGGGTCTCGCTTGACCGGTTCGGGAAGGGGGTCTGCGGGGGGTATAGACCTCGTCTGTTGGTCAAGTTCAGGGTCGCTTACTCGGCTAGGGGATGCCGCCCTGGAGTGATGTCTAGACGAGTTCCTGGAGCCTCTGGTGGAGGGAGGGGGTGTTGTCCTTCTGATCAGCTGTTCTATTAGTTGCGCTTGTGCTCTGTCGCGCTCGGCTTCGCGCTTGGTGAGATCCGATTCTCTCTGGGCACCGGTGGCGGCGCGCTGGGCGTCGGCCCGGTCTCTTGCCATATTCTCTTCCATCTGAATGCGTCTTATTTCCAGGCGTATGTGCTCTTCTTCGCTCCGTTGCTGTATCTGCAATCGATCGCGTTCACCCTGGAGTCTATCGCGTTCAGTAGAGGCTTTCAGGCTGACGAGGAATGCCTGCTGTAGTGTCCTCTCTGCCTCGCTGGGAGAAGACGGTTGTATAGGGGAGCCGTCCCTTGGGGTACTCCGTGCGGAGTCTTGGAGCTCTATCTCCACGGTGCTCTCCTCATCTTCTTCCGTGCCGAGTTCTCTCTCGGTAGTGTTGTCTTCCTCCCGGGACTCGTCGGGGACTACTTCTTCGGTATTGGCGGGGTGTAAAGTCATGTCTGGTTCCCCCTGGTCCCCACCGTGAGCTTGGTCAGTTACATTAGAACCCATAGGGGCCTCTATGGTCGGGGTAGCCTGGTCGTTAGGGTTAGACATAATTTTACTTTCTAGTTTTACCGCGTTTACTGTTGGTAGAAGACTAGGTTGTTGACTGACAGCGTAAGCCTCTAGGTACTGAGGGAGCTGTCGTTTGCGCCGCGGGCGTTGTTGGTTAGGAGGATCGTTTCGTGGAGTGTTCATCATAGGCCATTTTAATATTAATAACACTATATTAATATTACACTGATTACCATCCGGCTCGAAGGACCAATTGTAACTGAGGGGTACAATTCCCTGACTGTATGGTTAGATATGATACTTACTACCACTACCTCTTTTTTTTTGTATTTTATTTTTTTATTCTTTTTTAAAACAAACATATAAACAAACATGACAACACACGATAAGATATACAAGCATTAATTGTCAGGGCACATCCAATGGGATCACCTTTTGGTTAGTTGTTTTATATAAGATATACCCATAATACCTGTTATCTAAAAAAAAAACCTACATACATATGCTCAGCTCGAACCCCCCCCTCCCGGACCCCACCTTGAGAAGTACCTCCACTATCCCTCGCACCTAACCAGACACTACCATTATAAGCTAGCTTTTATTCTCTCCACCACTTCTAACCACATTGACATTTTGGATTCATTGAGACCCAGAATTCTTGCTGTAGATATTTCATGGTAAATTACATCGAGATATGTAAGAAACCAAACTTTACGGCACATTTTTTCCGGTTGAAACCAGCGTGATGCGATCAGCTTTTTGGCTACTGTGATACCCGATAAAACCAATCTCTTTAGCTGTGGATTCACTGCAAACTCAAAAACATCATTCAACAGCAATACCGAGGGGTGTACAGGTATATTCCAAGATACGAGTTTTGATATTTGTTGGGTCACATCTTTCCAGAATGCCTTAACTGGTGAGCAGTCCCAATACATGTGCATAAATGTCCCTTCGTCCCCATTTGTACATTGGGTGCATTTGGAATCTTGTTTGAGCCCCATTCGGCACAGTCTTATAGGAGTCAAGTATGTCCTGTGAATATAGTTAAGATTGATTTGTTGATGATCCGGGTTCCTTGATGTAAGTCGGACATTTGCCCAGGCTCCTTGCCAATCAAAGTCATTTTCCAGGTCTGGTATATCCCTCCTCCAGACAGAGTCAAGTTGGAGGGTTTCATACGAGGACGTTAGTAATTGATGATAAAATTCTGAAACAAAACCTCTCGATGTCTCTCTTGAGTAGAAGAATTTGTGGTATCTGTGGTGTTCAATTGGTCTGTCTAATGGAACACCGTGAGACTTCAAACATAGCTCTAACTGTTTGTGAAAAAGCCATGTGGACTTGGTGAGATTAAATTTTTTGCGTATTTCTTTATCACTACAAAAACCCTGTTTGTTAAAAATATCCCCTAATGAGTGTATGCCTTGCTCTTCCCATATAGGGAATCTTATAGGTCGTTTTCCAATTAAGAGAGCATTGTTATTGAATAAGGGAGTATGGTTGTGCCATTCTTGTGGGTTAGGATTTTTTTTTTGTGATTCACGCCATATCCGGATCGCATGAGTAATTATGGGGCCAAATTTTCGTTCACAGTGCTTGATTGGTAGTTTAGTGTATGCTATGTCCTTCAGTCTATGTGGGGCTACTATGTTTTCTTCTATTTTCCTCCAAGATGCTAATGCTTGGGAGTCAAACCATGTTGTCAATGGACTTAATGAGTACGCCTTAAAATATAGGAAAAAATCTGGAAATGCCATGCCACCATCTGCTTTATTTCTCTGTGCGGTGGATCTTTTTATACGTGGTGGTTTGTTATTCCAAATAAATTTGTATGTGGAGGAGTGTAATCTTTTCCAGTAACCCTCTGGAGGGGGTAACGGTAGCATTGAACAGAAGAAGTTGATTTTAGGTAGTACATCCATCTTAACTATTGATATCCGTGCTTGTACTGTGTTCTTAAGTTTTGCCCATCTATCAAGGTCGTCTTTGATTTTGTTTTGGATTTTTGTGTAGTTGTGCTTCACCGTTTGTCTTATGGTAGGGAATATTTCCACTCCCAAGCATCTGAAATGTTTTACCATCGGTATCTGTCCTGGGAGGGTTGTATCTTTTTTTGCAGGGGTGTTAAGTGGAAGGAAAGCCGACTTCGGCCAATTTATCTTAAATCCCGATAAATCACCAAAGTCCTCAATCAACTTGAGCAGATGAGGCAATGTGGTGTTGGGGTTTTTCATGAACAATATTACATCGTCCGCATATAAACAAATTTTTTGTTGTGTGCCCTTGATTACGATAGGTTCTATGGATTGGGATTGTCTTATATATTGTGCTAACGGCTCTAATGATAGATTGAACAGACCGGGACTAAGAGGACAACCCTGTCTGGCAGAGCGTGATACCGGAAATATTTCAGAGATGATTGTGCCTGTTATAATCATGGCCGATGGGTCTTTGTATAATACTTTAATCATATCGATGAATCCTTTTCCTAACCCCATCCTTTCTAGCACTGCCCACAGATACGACCATTCCAGCCTGTCAAAGGCCTTCATAGCATCCAGGGACAGTATCGCCTTAGGTATGGTGTCCTCTTTGTCGGCATCAAGTACGTGCAGTATACGTCTTATGTTCTCAGTGATCAGGCGGCCTCCTATGAAGCCAGTTTGGTCCGGGTGAACTAAAGACGTCATATGCTTTTGTAATCTGATGGCTAATACCTTAGAGTACAGTTTGATATCTGTTCCGAGGAGGCTTACAGGTCTATAACTACCGCACTCGTTGGGGTCTTTGTCTTTTTTAAGGAGGACTGTTATGAGTGCAATATTGTCGGTTTTATGGAAGTTCCCCTCCTTGACTGAGTATAAGATCATATTTAGTAATAAGGGGCCAATTATGTCCCAACAAGAAAGGTACATTTCTGATGGGAAACCGTCTCTTCCTGGAGCCTTACCACTTTTCATTGCGGTTATGGCCATCTTGAGTTCCTCTAGTGTGATCGGTATTTCTAACTGTTTAGCGTCATCCTCTGAAAGTTTAGGGAGAATAATTTGATTAAGAAATGTGTCCATTTTGTTTTGATCGAAGGTCATTTCTGATTTATATAAATCGGAGTAGAATACTTTGAATGTATCGTTTATTTTTACCGGATCTGTTACAAGTACTTGTTGTGCTCTAATGGTAGTTATATCTGCAAATGTTGCATTAATTCTTAATCGCATGGCTAATAGGTGGCTGGGTTTGGAACCATGGGAGTACTGCTGTTGTCTTGTGCTGCGTATTTGTATTTCCGATTGTTGTCTGTATATGTCATTGATCTCTATTTTTAGTACGTTAACTTGATTTTCTAGTCGAGTTGAGTTGTTGTATTTCAGAGAATTAAATAACGTTGAGTAAAGCGTTTCCAGCTCATCCAGTTTTGTGTTTTGATTCTTGCGCATTTTGGAGGAAAAGCTATCCGTGAAGTCTTTGATCATTCCCTTTACCGACATCCATATTATTCTGGGGTCTTGCACCGAGTTTGCATTCTCCCGTTGGAATACTATAAGAGCTTCTTTGAGTTGTGTAATGAATTCCTTGTTGTTAAGCAGCAACGAGTTAAATCGCCATCTTGGGGCTCGGGAGGATAGTATACCAAATGTACCTTTAAGGAGTAAATAACAGTGATCTGCGTTGGGTATCATTTCCACTTCATAATTATCAAATAGTCTCTGTGATGCAAAGACATAATCTATTCTGGATAGTGTCTTATGTCTCGCAGATCGACAAGAGTACTTTCGGGTCGTGGGGTTAAGTAACCGCCATAAGTCCTTTACACCTGTAATCTTTGACCAATCCTTTAATGCCTTCGATGAATTCTTTTGTTCGCTGGAAAAGGCGAGGTAAGATTTGTCTATCCTTGGGTTCCAGATGGCATTAAAATCCGCTCCTATTATAAATGAGTAATCGGGAATGTCTAACATTGCATTGGTTAGTGTAGTGAAGAAATCTTCTTCGTACAAATTTGGGGCGTATACCGCTATCAACGCTATTTTCCTGTTCTTATGTTCAATCTTAGCTATAGTTATCCGACCTTCTACATCAGACCATACTCCCTTTAGTACAATATTCAACTTACGTTTAACGACTATTGCTACACCCCGAGTTCTCGTACCAATAGAGGAGTGACTGATATTATGGTATATGTTGTCCGCTAATTTACCTATGTCTTTCCCTAGAATGTGTGTTTCGCTTAGCAGAGCAATGTCCACATGTTCTTTTTTCATCAGTGTGAGCACGCTTTTGCGTTTAAGTTGGTTATTTATTCCCCCGGTGTTCCATATCATTATATTCAAACTAGCCATAGTCTATACATGTTGCATTGTAATTTTTGGTAATGCTTCTAGAGTGCGAGGCAATACTAGATATACATCCCACTAGTGAGGTCCCGTTGAGAGCCGAGCTTAAAAACATACATATATACAAATAAAAATCCCCTACCCTTCCCTCCCACCGAGAGTCGTACAGGATTGTGTTCCATGAACACAACCTTTGCGTATGACTCTCTCCCTTGCACCACCGGATATCCCAGAATGATCCAATTATCCTTAACATTCCTATGTATACCATAGGATCTAACACTCTAAATTCTACCATAAGTAGAATGTCGACTGTGGCTTGGCCACTTACCCGTAAAAAATAAATAAATAAAAATTTAAATGAGATAAACTAAAAATAAAGACCAAAAATAAGCTTCAATTGTCATGCCTTAATCACTTACATTTTATATGAACTTGTAATTTATAGTAATTTATAGTAACCCATGAATAATATGAAGGTATTGAACTGAAGAGAGAGCCTCAATAAATCAGAGAGAGCGGATGAAAAAGAAAGAAAAAAAAAAACAAGTAAAAGGAAGAGAACATTAACTTAGATCTTAAAAGAGCATTGCTATGCTTAAACATCTAAAGTATTAATTGGAGAAGTAGTGAAATTATTTCCCATTAATAAAAAAAACAATTTTTAAATACGTATATGCAGCATTTCCCCCGACCGGGGTGGGCGATGATCGTTGTGTAGAGTGATCTTTCAGCCGGCCGGCTATGATGGCTCTGTGGTTTTGCATCTAGATAGCTGTTGATTATTCCCCCGAGGGGCTTCTGGTAGAATGAATGACCACGTATTGCTGATATTCCAGAATGCTCCATATATCAAAGAATGCTTCGATGTTCTAGATTATTCCAATATGTCATTTTTACATTGTCTGAATGTTCCAGTATGTTCTGGAGTGTTCCAATCTTAAATCCAATATGTCCGCAATAATATACACGTCGGGGAAAGCATTCAAAAACTCTGAGCACGTAGGTCTCTCTGTCCCAAATCCTCGATTATTAAAGGTTGTACTATATGGTGACCTTGCATAACTGAGATTTAAAAGGCCATTTATACACTAATCTGCTCCTGTTCAGACAGGAATTTGGCTGCCTCTTCAGGCGATTTGAGGAGAACTTTTGCTCCTTGTTTGTCGACGGCGCGAAGTATTGCAGGGTATATTAGTAGGGGTCTGTATTTCCCCAGGTATAGTTGAGACATCACCGTCTTGAACTTGGCACGCAGTTCCACTACCTCACGACAATAATCTTCAAAGCAGTGTATTGGTACCTCCATGTGTTTCAGATTGCCTTTCATCCTGCGAATTCCACGCATAATCATTTCTTTTATTCTGACTTGGCGCAGTACAACTAATATCACTCTGGGCTTAGCGTTGTTGTCACTGGAGCGGGGTCCCAATCTGAAGCACTCATCCACCTCCGGTATTTTAGGAAGGATTCCTGTTCCCAAGATTTTCTGTAATTCTGTGGCAAACTCTTCAGGGTTTTCACATCTCACTGATTCGTCCAGACCGACAATGCGAATATTCAGCCTGCGTTTTTGATATTCCATCTCGAATATTTTGGCTTTCTGTTCTTTATTGATTCGCGTGAGCTCCTCCGTTATTTCGCTGAGCTCCGTCTTGATTTCATTGTAGTTCCCCTTCATCTCGGCAGTTAGGTTAACTGTGTTAGCCTCTACTTCCTTGTAGATGTGAGTGAATTTGATTTCGTGGGCTTCCACTACTTTCTCCAGAGCCTCGGTGCGTTTATTCTGTGCGTCGGCGTCCGCTCTCAGCGCATCAATTTTGCCTTCAATAGATTCTTTAATAGCATCTACTTTTTGAGTTATTATCTTCTGTGATTCTGTGATCATTTCCTCCATTCTCTTCTCTGTGATCATTTCCTCCATTCTCTTCTCCATTGTCTTCCCCATTTCCTCCATTTTCCGGATGATATGTTCGGTATCTGCGGAGGTCTTTGATGGGGTTGAACTTGAAGCGGCCTCTGTCGAGTCAATACTTTCTGCTGTCCGCTGTACGTATCCTGGGTCCCGCGGCGGGACCTCTTCGACTGGTTTTTGGTCTTTCCTTGGGTCTTTCCTTGATGGCATCTCGATTCTTTTGGTCGATATAGTTAGTTGATAGTCTCAGTTGGTATATGCGTCAAGTTTTAAACGCATTAATGGTATATAATTATGATTTTAAAACGAAAAAAAAATAACGGGTGAGCAGCTGTGTCACATGCGACCTACTCCATTCTACAGCTAAACCGGAAGCCCTACTACCACTACCTCTTGTACTTTAGACTCTGGCCACCCAGTACTAGGTATGAATATGTTGAACACTCCCACCTGATAAACGGATCCAACACAAATGTACCAAATCGAAAGTTTGAGTTTTAATACATAGCAAAAGGTATGTACAACGATCACTTAATTACATTTATGATTTGAAATAGTATGCACTTTTATGGCAAATGAGTATTCGTAGGTAGATCAATATCGAATGTCCAATCTCTGATTGCGCAGGAAGCAAATATACAACCTGGAATATTTAGGGAACAATAGCGATGATACTTGAATGATTATATAGCTGGATACACTAGGGGAAGGTTCCGACTGCTTGTAGGACAGCTGGAGGGGGGGGGGGGGGGGGGGGGTTAGAGAGTCACTGGCTGGATCCCGTCTGGCCGAGGGTATCTTGGGAGAGTCCACAGTTGTGCGACACGGTGCCCAACGATCCTCGATCCACAGATGAATGCAGTTGGACCCTCTGTGGCCGGCGTCCTCCGGTCCACGACGGAGAGACGTGAGGCGACCTCACTGTGCAGAGCGCCGTCTCACCTGTCGTCCTCTCCGGGGGGGGTATTTCCAACACACCGCAGTGTTGGCCTTTATCCATAGAATAATCAAAGTACTCAAAGCATAATCCAAGCCGGGGAAGGCTAGCCGTCGTCGGTAGAATAATCCAATATACAGGTCCACTCGCTCTTTGGCCTGGAGCTCCTCGGGTGCAGCTTCACGTGGGGTCAACCACCCTGGATAAGCGTCCAGCTGATGCCCGAAACGATGGGGGTGCTGATTACTATAGAACTCTTACCGCACGAGGCACTATATATGAATAGACTATTATTAGCTTAATAGAATACGTCCAACTCGACGATATAGTGCCAAATATGACTATTCAAATATTAATATACACGATGTCTCAATGCCGATACTGGGCCGAATTGGCCTTACTGCCCACACGTGGTTCGCGGGGAGGCTTTTGCGTCTGTCACTCTGTTGGAGGGTAAGGAACTGGACTAAAAGAAAGTTCTACTTTAATAGCGCAGTATATATACGCACTATGAACAAATAGTACCATTAGTGGTGCGGTAGACATATTCCTACGCGGAACTAGGACTTGTCCATACATGTTGAGCGGTACGATTGAACTTGGTCTGAGGGGTATGGCGACCTGGCACCAAGGTCTCGTCCAATGGTAGAATGGAGACTATTATGGGATGTTCAGTAGACTAGAAGGGATATTCAATGCATATTGTACAAGGAATATACAAGGGATATCAGGGGATATCAGGGGATATACAAATACAATTAAATATATATATATAAATAAATATATATATTCGGTTTAATCTGATCCTTCAGAACAGTAACGTTTGGCCACTTTAAATCATTGAACGTAGAGCGAGAGAGAGCGAGAGAGAGAGAGAGAGCGCGTTTGAGTTTGAGCGTTCTGATGCTCCGTAGCTAACCACACCATGATGGCATTTTGTCAACAACACATTTTGAACCTGGAGGAAGCGATATAAAGACACGAATTGCCAATAAATGTGAAGTTATCTTTGAACCTGTTGTCAAGCGTCGTCAATACCCCCCCCCCCCCCCCCCCTCACTAATGGAACTGGTGTTGCAGAGTTACGTTAGTTAGTTAGATAGTTTAGCGTTAGCTGAACGGCTAACAGTGGCTAACATTAGCCAGTTGGTCAATTCAATTCATGTCTCCTCCTCGACTTCCACTGTTTGTTGATAACTGTGACGCGGCTCTCGCCTTCTGTAGTAGCGAAGCAAAGATAGTATCTGCTGTGTGCAGTGCACTGCTGACAGAAGTGGATGAGAGGAAATTATATGAATGAATGGGTTTTGACTGATGCAAAGACGCTAACAGATGCATCGCAAGTTCAACCTGAATTCTAGCCGATGCACACTTATTCCACCGGTGCACTCGCATCTTGAAAGTTTATGCCGGTGCACCGATGCGAATCGGTGAATCTTAACATCACTAACATACACACATACATACAAACACATATACGTATACACACATACCACTCACACATACAAATAAAAATAAACCAAAACATAGAATTTGGTTCGAGAAGGGGCAGAAAGAAGCAGTGCTTATCTAGTCCTGCCCCTTCCTTACATCACACAATTTACATTCTTGCTCTTTAATCTCTATCTATAGTAAATGATAAAAAAAACAGAGAAGAAAAGAAATCAGTATTTGCAAGGAATAGAATATGTCATAATCATAAGAAGTAACAGTACTACTCTAGATTTTCCTCTTTCATGTATTTGTTTAAGAATGTTTGTTTATAACTGCTTTAAAACGTTCTAATATTTTTACGTCTCATGAAGGCTGTTCCATAGTGACACCCCACAGACAGAGATGCCCATTTGCTTCAAGGTCATAGGGGGACCCTAGGGTGTTTTAGGAGCAGTTTCCCTCTTAACCCGTAGATACCATCTCTGCCTGTGAAAATGTTCTGAATGTTACTAGGCACTGTATTATTGAGTACCGTAATTTTCGGACTATAAGGCGCCTTTCAAAACACCCAAGGTCACCTTACAGGGCATAAAAACAGAACAGTCAAGATTAAAACAATGATCTTGGCAAAAGTGTTAGTGGAGTTAAAAACAAGACAAACAATGTAAACGTATGAAATATGAATAAATGAAGGTGAGTACGAGGTTTTTGAAATCAGTCCGGTAGTGCACACAGGTGAATGAATGATGTGTACTAGGGATGCACCAAATGGGAAATGATTGGCCGATACCGAAAATAGGAAACAGTTGGTCGAAAACCGAATGCCGAAAGGCTGCAAAGGATTAATATAAATATATATATAATGTATTTATATATTTTTTTCAGCTACCTGATTATGGCAAAAGACATGATTATGGCAAAACTTTACTTAAATAATATTAATAATCACTATTATGGGCCCATAAAACATTTATTTAGCATTTTTGAATGCATACATTAATTCCAGACTGACTGCTGAAAGATTGTACAATTTAAAAATTTTCTCTTTGCATACAACAAAATGTGCATTAAAGTCAAGTGCATTTTCTTTTCTCTATAGGATAACTATCATGGCTGGTATTGATATACTGCACGCTAACGGAGCTAACCAGCAACCGGACACTCAGATAACGAGAGCAATGACTTCCTTTCTGGGGGGTTTCAAAATAAAAGAGCGACGTCTATAGCAGCGGAAAACATTTATTTTGTACATTATCTAACGTTAACACGAACCTAAACTAACGTTACAACTAACCGAAAGTTAGTTTAGGTTCGTGTTAACGTTAGATAATGTACAAAATAAACGTTTTCCGCTGCTATAAACGTTGCACTTTTATTTTGAAAACCCCAGAAAGGAAGTCATTATATTTGCTTTACACATCCTGTTCTGCGTTAGCTCCGGTTAGCTCCGAGCGTCCAGTAGTTAGTAGTATATTATCAATACCAGCCATTGGATTACTGTTTTCTAAATTGGGGAGGCTTTTAATCGTCAAGGTAAGAGGATTTTAAGTCATGGTATCCATAAACTTCAATCGGTTCAGATCCTTTGAAGGAATGAGAATATCAACAAACCTGTAGGGAACGTCAGGGTACTGTCCTGCCTCACTTCCAGTGATGAAGCTAAGCTATGCTAACGGAGCGTCTGTTCCCAAAGCTAAATGCACGTACAGAGACAAAAAAGGTATGTATCTTCTTGTCTAACTCCAGGGAAGATGTTAAATAAGCTAATTTCCCAAAATGTTGGAGTTATCCTTTAAACAGTTTTTCACCATTTTTGTGTTCATGGTGTTTTGGGCCTGAAATCATGACTTGATGACACAATATACAAACCAGATCTTATTAACCTCTTAACACATTGGATGCCAGCAGCAGGGGGCGCTGATGGCCTTCAGCGCCAGTGCGTTATTCAATGGATATAGTTTTAGAATGCCAAACTTGCGAGTCCTAAAACTATATTTTATATTATAGCTATGGATCTAATAACGCTGTCGACTGTCAGTGAGTTGCTTCTGG
Source organism: Notolepis coatsorum (assembly GCF_963971535.1). NCBI lineage: Eukaryota > Metazoa > Chordata > Actinopteri > Aulopiformes > Paralepididae > Notolepis > Notolepis coatsorum. Next base: position 94,892,387 of record NC_140172.1, on the reverse strand, counting down.
TCAAAATGCTAAAAACACATTGTTTTTTCATCCGTACATTTCCGTTTTATACCGTTTTGAATAGGAGTATAGTTTGAGTGATTCTGAGTAATTCCAGGAAAAGATGAGAAAAAGGCATTTTAGTGGAATACACTTATCACGTTGTAATTTTTTGGCTGATTATCTAATCATCCTGAAATCAATGCTAGATTATCATTATTATGTCTCCTCGTGCATACATGAAATGGCCCTCACTAAATTTAGCCTAAAAGTACATACCCAAGTAAATGGAAGATAGCCCCACTTCTACAAGGTCCATTTGCATGTATCTAGGGACATCTATGGACCTATTCCCATGTGTCAGAAATATTGTGTATGTTACTATGCTTAAGTAAATTGTAATGAACCAAAGGAGAATATCAATTATTATTATTATTAACATTTTTCACTTTGACAGTGAATAACACCATGCTAACATTGACCAGACGCTCATTCAGCACCTTCTTGAGATCAAGTGTACAAAAAATATAAGCAAATGAATAAAGGGCAGATGATTTACAGGGGTTTTTGTAGATACAGTACTGAATTTTGCCACCCGACACATGCAATTTGAAATATGAATATAGAATATCAGGCCTATAAATGACCTTATTATGGCCAAGTCATACTACATCTATGGATCGGGCCAAATCTCCTCGTTCCAATGGCAGAGTTAAATCTGGATTTGGTACCACCAGGCGCCCGTTACAGGGCAGCAAAACTGAATCAAATTATTTTAAGTACAGTTACTTATGTATAATGGCCATAGCTCCAGCATTTTTTACCGGATTGCAACGCGTCTTTTTCCTAGAGACGTTCACAGAAACGTAAAGAAACAATATACGTTGTATTTTATGGCAATAGCGTTGAGGTTTGTTTGTGAGATATAAACAACATTTTCCACATCAATATTTCTAAAAGAAAAATGGTTGGTTGCTTTGTATGCGGCTGGTGTGAGCTGGGTAGTGTAGTTTTATGAAATTTCGACGTCCATTAAAAAATGCATTACTGTATCTACAAAACCCCCTCATCATCTGCCCTTTATTCATTTGCTTAGATTTTTAGTACACTTGATCTCAAGAAGGTGCTGAATGGGCTCAGTGGCAATTTTCCACGTCTGGTCAATGTTAGCATGGTGTTATTCACCATCAAAAATGGAAACAAATTATAATAATTTTATATTCTCCTTTAGTGGTTCATTACAATTTACTCAACCATACTAAGAGACACAATATTTTGGACACTGTGAATACATTTCCTGAGGTCCATCCATCTCCCTAGATACCAAAAACATGCTAAAGGACCTTGAAGAAGTGGAGCAATCTTCCATTTACCTGGGTATGTACTTTTAGTTGGATTTTTGGAAAATATGGCTAGGGCTTAAGAGGTTAATATGACACTCACGTTTGATGATGTATTGATATGATGTATGTATTTGACTATTTCTTAGGCCAGTTGAGGCTTTAGTGTTTTTACTTTAGCAAAGATACCAGTATAAAGTTCATTAACTGTTAACCACTGACATCAGCTGTCCGTCCCTGAGTTGTAATTTATTGAACATTAATGTTTTCTTTGTTCGTTTATTTCAAGTGAAAGTAGAAACTTTTATGACGATGACGTAAATAGGATGATTACAATAGCTCTGTGAAAACAAAAACTAACTATAAACTATGTTTATTTTCCCCTGAAGAAAAATAACGACACAAAAGCCGTGTTTCAAGCCAAAGTATCCGTAGCATTTAGTCCCAGGAACTACTTTTCAAGGATCTTAAGGGTTTGTTCAGCCCATTGTATGTAGTCTGCATAAATTTACACTGCAGTCCAAAGATCGGCGAAGATTAGGCAAATGTTCCAGTGTGTCTCAATAATAGTTAACTATACTATTAGCTATCTGATCACATCTTCATGATCACGGTTAAATGAACAGACCAATGTTCCCTGCAGACTCTTTTGTACACGAAAGTGCAACAGACCACAATGCACTGGCAACTCACGCGAGTCCAGAGATGACTCTGTAGTATTTCCAAACAGGGCCTTGTAGATTGTTTGGAGTGCAACTCTCTCTCTCTCTGTGCCAGAGTTTGGTTCCAAAACTCTGTCATCATGGCCATGCGGCGGTTGTTGAATTATTGTCTCCTTTCATCTCGAGGAATAGGCTTGCATTTGATTTTCTATCCGCTATGAAATTAACATGATGTTGGTCTGTCAACAACCCAAGTGTTAGTCTTATCCTATCTTAGTCTTATCTTATCCTTACGTTTAAAGAGTAGATGCTGCAAGTTTGTATTTAGTTTTTCTGCTCTACTGGACAATATCAATATAAATTATAGAACAATGATATACATAATTGTTGATTTATTCGATTTTTTTGGTTTTGAGTAACCAGTAATTAGTGATGCCAAGTGTTGGTTGTATCGTATTTTACCCCCATCGTTTTTCCCTATCCCCATTTTGGAAATACTTCATCTATAATCACAACCCTGCTTAGCTTACTTACACAATGAGATTTGCTGGGGAAAAAAATATCGTTTTTGTGCATAGATCACTTTTATCAACTTCTAATATGAGTTTCGTGCATAGAACTAACTTTAGCTTTAACGTGTGTATTTCCTGTTTAATAAGATTACGGTGGTCTAGTAATGGGCAATAGCGATCTTTATAGTGGAAACACACTGAATTCCTCAAAAGGTTCCTATTTCCTGGGGAATGTTCTGCAGTGGGAACAAATTGCATAACTTAACATACCCCCCCGCCCTTTATCCACTGCATGTATCAATTCTGAACTGTGTCAATCAATGCATCCTTGTCATTGGAGGATATATCTCATCTTGGGAGGGGGGGGGGACTATTAACTATTTAATTAAAACTCCTTGCAAGAGATCTGTGCAGCTGGAGCAAGTGGCTGATTGAATTCAACTCATCGATGTATTGCATGTTAAAAAGTTAAATGTATACTCCCCAAGTAAATACACATTTTCCAATCATTGCAGATATACCCTACTCCAATGATCCACACGGACATTATTCGTTGCTGCACTTGCTTCCAGAAGGCTCCGTTGAAGTAGCACAGAGGATCTGTTGTGATTTTTGCACAATAAATATTCAACATTCTCTTTTGAGACTCCGCCTCAGACTCTTATCATTTGGCACTAAAAGCTAAACATTGTCACCGATATGGCTGTCCGCAACATGTCATTAATTGTGTACGCGAGGTGGTTCAATGACTACGTTAACGTGAGCTAGGTTAGCTAGCATGAGCTACCGGTATATGGAAAGACTGTAACTTTACTGGTGAAAATGTGATTTACGTTGGAATACTCCTTTGCCAACTTGCTGTACTTTGCTTGCAGGTCTGCAGCCATTATTGCTGGATTATGAATAGCCCCAACTTTAGCCAAGGTAACGTTATGGCTAAACCTTTAACGTTAGTTAATGCTAGCTTTCGGTTAGCTGTTCAATGCTAATAACACCACCAAGCGAACCCATCAGAGCTCCCCGTCAACACCGCTCTGTCGGGAGGATGGCATTTAAGAAAGTATCTGCTGTTAAAATGACAAACAGCATTGACACTTTAATTCACGGTCGGTTAAACACACATTTGTTTTATAATGCTCACAGCAGACCGCAGTGTTGTTGATAAATTACGTGGGGTCGGGGGGATTTAAGTTCTGCAAAAAAAGGTTCCGCACCGTTGCAATCGTACGGTGCACAGCCCGTACTGTACCGGAGGACCACATTGACGCGGTACAGTACGTATCCGCGTACCGTTACACCCCTAACAGTCAGTGAACTTGACTTTCAGTATCTTGTCACACGAAAGATCATTGAGCGCTTCCTGCTCAGACAGTGGCCTGCTGTGTCATGCGTAATGAACGGTTTTGATTGATTGATTGATTGAAAACTTAACAGATTGTAGAATGGGTATAATACAGTACAGCTCGATACACACATTTGTTAAGGGGATGCAGACCAGAGAAAGACTTTCGTCTTGTTTACATCAGGGTCCCCCATTTTCAATTAATCATAACATATATGACATATACGACATACATATAGACAGTACTGCTACATCTATACATTTATGACATACCAGATTTACAAATACAGTACTGTTTGTGATACAAAGAGTCTAAAAAAGAGAGTATATACATTTGACGTAGAAACTGTACATTGGAGGAGGTTGGGTAGGTGGGGAGGGGTGGGGTTGGGTGGGTGGGGGGGGTAGGCGGGGGGGGGAGAAACTGTACAACTGTGCAAGCAAAACTGTACATTGGAATATCGACGAAACCTTACTTGGTCCCAAGAAGAGGATCTTGTGTATTATTGGGTTAGGACATTTACTGTACATTGGAGGGGGTTGGGTTAGGACATTTACAGGGGCCAGTTTCGAATTGCAGTCTCGCGTAGGTGCTCTTTGAGAGTGGTTTTGAAAGTGGGTAGTGATTCACATTCCTTTACAGCTTTGGGTAGGGCGTTCTACATTGATGTGGCATATTGCTAAACGTGTTTAGTCCCTTGTTTGAGCCGAATCTGGGTTTAACATGATTTGTGGAGCTCCCTCTGGTGTTGTGGTCGTGGTATTCACTGACCTTTGGATCTTTGATCCAGTTGTCCAAATTGTCCGTGCTCTCTCTCCGAAATTGTTCAATGAGCCCTTCTAGTGGCTACAGATGAAAATTGCAACATTCTGTTCCTACAAAAGCCATCAAGCAGGAAATACCCCAAAATCTCAGCTGATTACATTTACATTTACATTTAGTCATTTAGCTGACGCTTTTATCCAAAGCGACTTACAAGTTCTGTACGACAAGCCATCAGGAAGGGCACAACTTTATCAGCTGAGCAACAATGTTCAAGTGTTGAGTGCTACAGTGTAGGTTAGTTTATTAGGACAAGTGCATGACAGTACGGTTAGTTAGGGTTCGATTTTTTTTCTTCTTTTTTTTTTCAGATAATGGTTGAAGTGCGTCTTTAGTCGACGGCGAAAGATTGGACGTGATTCGGCTGTCCTAACTGGGGTGGGTAGTTCATTCCACCATTGTGGGGCAAGGACTGAGAATAGGCGACTTCTCTTTGATGACCCTCCCGGAGCTTGGATAGGAGTAGGTCTGAGGCGGCCAGAAGATGCAGAGCGTAGGGGTATTATCCTGGAGTCTTAATCCTGCTCATTATCAGCACATTTCTCTGCCAATTGGTTGTTTTTGTCTGCAAGGAAAATCAGCGCTTCTTCTCCAAATTAAAAAAAGATATATAAAATATATAAAAAGATATATAATGGGCGGCTGATTGGCACAGTGGGCAAGGCGCTCGCCTCTAACGCAGGATACGCTGGGTTCGAGCCCAGCTCTCGGTGTTGCTACCGGCTGGCCGGTCGTTCATACTAACACAATTGGCAAGTGTTAGAGGGTGGGAAAGCCGGTGGGTGGGGATTGGACGTTGTGGACAGCGACTCTTACAGGTCGGCTTGGTGACGCCGGTGCGGCGGAAGCAGGAAGTAGCGGGGGCAGCGTGATCCTCCCACGCGTTACTCCTCGCCACTGAGAGTTCGAGCTGCTGCGGTGAAAAGATGCGACAGGCTGCATCCTCGTGTACCGGAGGGGACACGTGATGCAAGGCTTCTGTCCTCACTACAGCCGACCAGTGGGAGGCATAGTCTAGCAACGTTCAAGACAGGGGAGGGAAGAATTGGATACTACGAAATTGGGATGGGAGAAAAATAGAAAATAGGGAGAAAAAGTGGACCAAAAAAAATTTAAAGATATATAATTATTATTATATATTTTTTTTTGCATTCGGGGGGGTAGTCGACAACCAGTCGACTATTGGCAAATTTTGCCCAATCAAAGTCGAATATACAAATCCTTAGTCGGGGACAAGCCTACAGTGTTCCAGTTATTTTCTTAAATTTTTTTAATAAAAATATCGTTTTTTGGTGATGAACTTACACCTGCTGCTCGTCACAGCTAAATAATTATGCTAATATAGGGGGGGAATCAACAGTCACTGATGTCTAAGTCTTTGTTCGGACTCAGTGTTTTTTAACCCGTAAATAACCCTTCTCTAAATCCTGCCTGTCTGTGAGGGGACAGAGTGAGGGGACAGAATGAGGAGACAGAGTGGGGATAGAGAGGACAGTGCGAGGACAGTGAGAGGACAGAGTGAGGGGACAGAGTGAGGAGACCGAGTGGGGATAGAGAGGACAGTGAGAGGACAGAGTGAGGGGACAGAGTGAGGGGACAGAGTGAGGGGACAGAGTGAGGGGACAGAGTGAGGGGACAGAGTGAGGGGACAGAATGAGGGGACAGAGTGAGGAGACAGAGTGAGGAGACAGAGTGAGGAGACAGAGTGAGGAGACAGAGTGAGGAGACAGAGTGAGGAGACAGAGTGAGGAGACAGAGTGAGGAGACAGAGTGAGGAGACAGAGTGAGGAGACAGAGTGAGGAGACAGAGAGAGGAGAGAGTGAGGGGACAGAGTGAGGAGACAGAGAGAGGGGACAGAGTGAGGTGACAGAGTGAGGAGACAGAGTGAGGGGACAGAGTGAGGGGACAGAGAGAGGGGACAGAGTGAGGAGACAGAGTGAGGAGACAGTGAGGAGACAGTGAGGAGACAGAGTGAGGGGACAGAGTGAGGAGACAGAGAGAGGAGAGAGAGTGAGGAGACAGAGTGAGAGTACAGAGTGAGAGGACAGAGTGAAGAGACAAAGTGAGGGGACAGAGTGAGGGGACAGAGTGAGGGGACAGAGTGAGGGGACAGAGTGAGGGGACAGAATGAGGGGACAGAGTGAGAGGACAGTGAGAGGACAGAGTGAGAGGACAGAGTGAGAGGACAGAGTGAGGGGACAGAGTGAGGGGACAGAGTGGGGGGACAGAGTGAGGGGACAGAGTGAGGAGACAGAGTGAGGAGACAGAGTGAGGAGACAGAGTGAGGAGACAGAGTGAGGAGACAGAGTGAGGAGACAGTGAGGGGACAGTGAGGGGACAGTGAGGGGACAGTGAGGGGACAGAGTGAGGAGACAGTGAGGGGACAGAGTGAGGGGACAGAGTGAGGGGACAGAGTGAGGGGACAGAGTGGGGGGACAGAGAGGGGACAGAGAGGGGATAGAGTGAGGGGACAGAGTGAGGGGACAGAGTGAGGGGACAGAGTGAGGGGACAGAGTGAGGAGACAGAGAGAGGAGGGGACAGAGAGAGGCCAGTGAGGGGACAGAGAGAGGGGACAGAGTGAGGGGACAGAGTGAGGGGACAGAGTGAGGGGACAGAGAGAGGAGGGGACAGAGTGAGGGGACAGAGAGGGGACAGAGAGGGGACAGAGAGAGGGGACAGAGTGAGGAGACAGAGAGAGGAGGGGACAGAGTGAGGAGACAGAGTGAGGGGACAGAGAGAGGCCAGTGAGGGGACAGAGGGGACAGAGAGAGGAGAGTGAGGGGACAGAGTGAGGGGACAGAGAGGACAGGGTGAGGAGACAGAGTGAGGAGAGAGTGATGGGGACAGAGAGAGGACAGTGAGGGGAAAGAGTGAGGGGACAGTGAGAGGACAGAGTGAGGGGACATAGTGATGGGGACAGAGTGAGGGGACAGAGAGAGGACAGTGAGGGGAAAGAGTGAGGGGACAGTGAGAGGACAGAGTGAGGGGACATAGTGATGGGGACAGAGTGAGGGGACAGTGAGAGGACAGAGTGATGGGGACAGAGTGAGGGGACAGTGAGGGGACAGAGTGAGGAGAGAGTGAGGAGAGAGTGAGAGGACAGAGTGAGGGGACATAGTGAGGGGACAGTGAGGGGACAGAGTGAGGAGAGAGTGAGGAGAGAGTGAGGGGACAGTGAGAGGACAGAGTGAGGGGACATAGTGAGGGAACAGAGTGAGGACAGGGTGAGGAGACAGAGTGAGGAGAGAGTGAGGGGACAGTGAGAGGACAGAGTGAGGGGACAGAGTGAGGACAGTGAGGGGACAGTGAGAGGACAGAGTGAGGGGACATAGTGAGGGGACAGAGTGAGGGACAGAGTGAGGGGACAGAGTGAGGAGACAGAGAGAGGAGGGGACAGAGAGAGGCCAGTGAGGGGACAGAGAGAGGGGACAGAGTGAGGGGACAGAGTGAGGGGACAGAGTGAGGGGACAGAGAGAGGAGGGGACAGAGTGAGGAGACAGAGTGAGGGGACAGAGAGAGGCCAGTGAGGGGACAGAGAGGGGACAGAGAGGGGACAGAGAGAGGGGACAGAGTGAGGAGACAGAGAGAGGAGGGGACAGAGTGAGGGGACAGAGAGAGGCCAGTGAGGGGACAGAGAGGGGACAGAGAGAGGAGAGTGAGGGGACAGAGTGAGGGGACAGAGAGGACAGGGTGAGGAGACAGTGAGGAGAGAGTGATGGGGACAGAGTGAGGGGACAGAGAGAGGACAGTGAGGGGACAGAGTGAGGTGACAGTGAGAGGACAGAGTGAGGGGACAGAGAGAGGGGACAGAGTGAGGAGACAGAGTGAGGAGACAGTGAGGAGACAGTGAGGAGACAGAGTGAGGGGACAGAGTGAGGAGACAGAGAGAGGAGAGAGAGTGAGGAGACAGAGTGAGAGTACAGAGTGAGAGGACAGAGTGAAGAGACAGAGTGAGGGGACAGAGTGAGGGGACAGAGTGAGGGGACAGAGTGAGGGGACAGAGTGAGGGGACAGAGTGAGGGGACAGAATGAGGGGACAGAGTGAGAGGACAGTGAGAGGACAGAGTGAGAGGACAGAGTGAGAGGACAGAGTGAGGGGACAGAGTGAGGGGACAGAGTGGGGGGACAGAGTGAGGGGACAGAGTGAGGAGACAGAGTGAGGAGACAGAGTGAGGAGACAGAGTGAGGAGACAGTGAGGGGACAGTGAGGGGACAGTGAGGGGACAGTGAGGGGACAGAGTGAGGAGACAGTGAGGGGACAGAGTGAGGGGACAGAGTGAGGGGACAGAGTGAGGGGACAGAGTGGGGGGACAGAGAGGGGACAGAGAGGGGATAGAGTGAGGGGACAGAGTGAGGGACAGAGTGAGGGGACAGAGTGAGGAGACAGAGTGAGGAGACAGAGAGAGGAGGGGACAGAGAGAGGCCAGTGAGGGGACAGAGAGAGGGGACAGAGTGAGGGGACAGAGTGAGGGGACAGAGTGAGGGGACAGAGAGAGGAGGGGACAGAGTGAGGGGACAGAGAGGGGACAGAGAGGGGACAGAGAGAGGGGACAGAGTGAGGAGACAGAGAGAGGAGGGGACAGAGTGAGGAGACAGAGTGAGGGGACAGAGAGAGGCCAGTGAGGGGACAGAGGGGACAGAGAGAGGAGAGTGAGGGGACAGAGTGAGGGGACAGAGAGGACAGGGTGAGGAGACAGAGTGAGGAGAGAGTGATGGGGACAGAGAGAGGACAGTGAGGGGAAAGAGTGAGGGGACAGTGAGAGGACAGAGTGAGGGGACATAGTGATGGGGACAGAGTGAGGGGACAGAGAGAGGACAGTGAGGGGAAAGAGTGAGGGGACAGTGAGAGGACAGAGTGAGGGGACATAGTGATGGGGACAGAGTGAGGGGACAGTGAGAGGACAGAGTGATGGGGACAGAGTGAGGGGACAGTGAGGGGACAGAGTGAGGAGAGAGTGAGGGGACAGTGAGAGGACAGAGTGAGGGGACATAGTGAGGGGACAGTGAGGGGACAGAGTGAGGAGAGAGTGAGGAGAGAGTGAGGGGACAGTGAGAGGACAGAGTGAGGGGACATAGTGAGGGAACAGAGTGAGGACAGGGTGAGGAGACAGAGTGAGGAGAGAGTGAGGGGACAGTGAGAGGACAGAGTGAGGGGACAGAGTGAGGACAGTGAGGGGACAGTGAGAGGACAGAGTGAGGGGACATAGTGAGGGGACAGAGTGAGGGACAGAGTGAGGGGACAGAGTGAGGAGACAGAGAGAGGAGGGGACAGAGAGAGGCCAGTGAGGGGACAGAGAGAGGGGACAGAGTGAGGGGACAGAGTGAGGGGACAGAGTGAGGGGACAGAGAGAGGAGGGGACAGAGTGAGGAGACAGAGTGAGGGGACAGAGAGAGGCCAGTGAGGGGACAGAGAGGGGACAGAGAGGGGACAGAGAGAGGGGACAGAGTGAGGAGACAGAGAGAGGAGGGGACAGAGTGAGGGGACAGAGAGAGGCCAGTGAGGGGACAGAGAGGGGACAGAGAGAGGAGAGTGAGGGGACAGAGTGAGGGGACAGAGAGGACAGGGTGAGGAGACAGTGAGGAGAGAGTGATGGGGACAGAGTGAGGGGACAGAGAGAGGACAGTGAGGGGAAAGAGTGAGGGGACAGTGAGAGGACAGAGTGAGGGGACATAGTGATGGGGACAGAGTGAGGGGACAGTGAGAGGACAGAGTGATGGGGACAGAGTGATGGGGACAGAGTGAGGGGACAGAGAGAGGACAGTGAGGGGACAGAGTGAGGAGAGAGTGAGGGGACAGTGAGAGGATAGAGTGATGGGGACAGAGTGAGGGGACAGAGAGAGGACAGTGAGGGGACAGTGAGAGGACAGAGTGAGGGGACAGAGTGAGGGGACAGAGTGAGGACAGGGTGAGGAGACAGAGTGAGGAGAGAGTGAGGGGACAGTGAGAGGACAGAGTGAGGGGACATAGTGAGGGGACAGAGTGAGGACAGGGTGAGGAGACAGAGTGAGGAGAGAGTGAGGGGACAGAGAGGGGACAGAGTGAGGGGACAGAGTGAGGAGACAGAGTGAGGGGACATAGAGGGGACAGAGTGAGGAGACAGAGTGAGGAGACAGAGAGGGGACAGAGGGGACGGAGTGAGGAGACAGAGAGGGGACAGAGTGAGGGGACAGAGTGAGGGGACAGAGTGAGGGGACAGAGTGAGGGGACAGAGTGAGGACAGAGAGAGGACAGAGAGAGGACAGTGAGGGGACAGTGAGGGGACAGTGAGGGGACAGAGAGAGGACAGAGTGAGGGAACAGAGAGAGAGGACCGTGAGGGGACGGAGTGAGGAGACAGAGAGGGGACAGAGGGGACGGAGTGAGGAGACAGAGAGGGGACAGAGAGGGGACAGAGTGAGGACAGTGAGGGGACAGTGAGGGGACAGAGTGAGGGAACAGAGAGAGAGGACCGTGAGGAGACAGAGTGAGGAGAGAGTGAGGGGGACAGAGAGAGGCCCGTAAATAACCTTTCTCTAAATCCTGCCAGTCTGTCTGCATCTTGAGTTAAGGCCCATAGTGCCTATAAAGAGAAGTTCCCTTTGATCTCCACTCCTCTCCCAGGGTCAGCAGAGGGGAAAATGTGTATTACACACGTTAATCAAATAATCTTTTTGTTTTGAAAGGATAGAAGCCATGAAAAGCCTAAGCTATCGAATCGGCCCCTTTATTATACCTCCTCTAATGGGAAGTGGAAGGGCCCAAAGATGGATGAGATGAAAGGACAGGGCTGCTGCTGACGACCCTGGGGGCTGTGTGTGTGTGTGTGTGTGTGGGGGGGGGGGGGGGGGGGTACGTCTGCAGGAAAGTCAAAGAGTGGAGGCGGAAGTGCAGCAATCCTACGGCTGCTCCCCACAGCCACTCTCCTCTGGTAGAAAAGGAGCCCGCAGGGACAAACAACAAAGACCCCTCCATGTTGACTTAAAGGCCCCCACATAGTCGGGCGGACCGGACTCCGCGCAGCATGTCCGAAGTCGTTTGAGCTTTCATAGTCGAGTGCACCACCTCATGTCTCACGCCAGTTTACTACATTTCCCACAATTTCTTCGCTCTGTCACGGCGTCGTCCACCAATGTCAAAATAAAGAGTCTAGGTTATCTCCGTTTCTAAGATTTCGAAATTAAAATGGCAGTTTTACACACTTCATTTAGAAAAGCCATTCAAACTTCTCAAGTTTTTTCAGATGATGAAATAACCAGGGATGTGATTTCTCCGTTTTTAACCGGATTTCCGGTTTTTCGGACCTAAAATCACGATAAAAATATATAATTTTTTTTTTTATAATATTGAGGTTTATGTATGTTTTGATTATTTTTCCACCTGATCTAAGCGAAACGCAAGCATCGTCCAGTTAATCTGAAGCTCTGTAGAAACATCAAACTCTCAAGCATGAGGTACAGAAGCCAACCTAGACATAACCAAGACGCTGAGATGGAGAAATGTCACCACCTTCATTCTCAAAAAACCTGAGAGCAAAAGAAAAGCAAGTCCATTAGTCCAACTGCAGCCCTTCGCAGTAGGCAAGACTTCCAGAGGAGGCGGTTACAGGTGTTGCACAATCTGGTTGCAAAGAAGAAAAGATAAGGTCCTAACGTTAGTGTTTGAGCCAGGATGACTTGGGAGGGGTCAAGATGACCCCCTTTACATTTTTTAGGGGGACACTGAGATATTTGATTCATTTTCTTTGTCCCTTTCCTCTCCCACCTTCCTCTTTCCTGTGAACAGTTCAATCTATACAAATAAAATGTGTTCATTCATTCAAATGGAGTGTTTATAAAAAAATAAAAGAAGATAGTTTCGAAAATGTTCAGGTTTTTTTCTTAAGGCACAATCACATCCCTGAACGATTAGCGATTACTGATTAGTAAAACAAAATTTACCGCCATCTATCTGCCAACGTTTTTCCTGCTTTGAGTACGCTTTGAGTCTGCTTTGAGTCTGCTTTGAGTCTGCTTTGACTCTGCTTTGAGAACGCTTTGAGTCTGCTTTGAGTCTGCTTTGAGTACGCTTTGAGTCTGCTTTGAGTCTGCTTTGAGTCTGCTTTGAGTCTGCTGTGAGTCTGATGTGAGTACGCACAGACCTCTGCAGAGTCCGTGTACATTTCGCCCGACTATGTGGGGGCGTCTCGAGCGTTTCCTAGAGGCACACATGTCTATGTTATACCGTATGCATACAGGAATACATACACATGCCGATATATACATATGATTGTTTTGGCTTGGAGCTGACTGGTGACACACACAACCACACATACTATATGGTGGCTCGGGAGGTTAGAGAAGTCGTCTGGTAATCCAGAGGTTCCCGGTTCGATTCCCGCTCCTCCCCGGGCAGCGTGTCGAAGTGTCCTTGAGCAAGACACTTAACCCCCTAATTGCTCCTGATGAGCAGGTTGGCACCTTGCATGGTTGCCTCCGCCGTCGGTGTGTGAATGTGTGAGTGACTGGGTAAAAATGTGAGGAACAAATTGTAAAGTGCTTTGGATAAAGCCACTGAGCCATCATATAGCTCATAGTTAATCGGCACTCTTGTTTTATTTCCCACTTGTTTTATTGCCCCCCCATATAAATTCCATCCTCCACCCATCGCAAAATGCCTAAATTCAGATACTATTTCCTGCATAGGGGACAAACCTATGAAATATGGATGCATAAAAATGCTGCGTGGCAGCTGCAGCGAGTTAACCAGTAAACTGAGAGAGGGGCCGATATCCGTTTCCTCCATCCCCTCTCTCTCTCTCTTCCCTCCATCCATCCATCTAAACGCGGATGGTGTAGTGAGTGAGGGGCTATGGCCAAGGGAACGATTTCCCCGACTACAGAACTAATGCAGCGTGAATTCAATCTGCGTGGAAGAAGGCCGTTTCCCAAAGCCCTGAATAATGAGGCATGGGAACATACCGTAGTGGGTTCATATAGGGTATTTCATACAGGAGTAAAGATGCTATATACAGTATAGGCCTGTCCCCGACTAAGGATTTGTATAGTCGACTTTGATTGGCCAAAATTTGCAGATAGTCGACTGGTGAAAACAGGTGAAATCCTCTTTCAGTGCCTCTGTGCAGTTAGCCTCGCTGGTATGTGCGCCATTAGCGTTAGCCACGCTTCTATGCCTCTTTGCTTTTGGAAAGAATGATAAAAAAATATATATATATTATACAAAAAAAAATTGCATTTGACTAAGAGATTGGCAGTCGACTACGGCTCCTTTCGATCGATTAGTCAACTATTCGAGGTCATCCCTAATACAGTACGTATTTTAAAGTTTATAAGGTGTGTCTGTGTGACTCGCAGGATACACAGACAGACAGTGGTGAATCTCAGACAGACAGCGTCAGGGTTTTTTATATATAAACGGAGCCGCCTGTGGAGTTCAAAACAAACGTGTTCAACATGCTCTCATCCTCCACATCCAGGGCCTGGCAGAGGTTCACAGAGAGCTCTGACCTCACGCGGGGTGCAGCACCCAGGCTATCTAGTCTGGTGTAGTTGAGCACCCAGGCCAGCAGGATTAGTCACAGCCATGTTCTCTGGCCCCCCGTGCATCACGCTGAGCCTGGAGCTTGTGAAGCCTGTCTCCACCATCACCACTGGCACAAGGTGTCCTACAGTGAGAACTGTTTTAATAAACCATAAATCTGTGTGTGTGGGGGGGGGGGGGGGGGGTGCAGGGTTCGCACAAGGTCCTTAAGGTGCTTAAAGGTCTTCATTTTCTTTTACCAAAAAAAGTCGAGGCCTGGAATTCCTTGAAAACAGCCAATTTTTTTTACAAGGTGCTTAAAAAGTCCTTGAAATTCAAATCAACCATCCATTCACATTGAATTTTTTTTTCATCCATGATACAATTGTTCTGAATCAAGAAATTAAATGTAACTAATTGTCGGGAATTGGATTCAAGCCATACATATTGGATCAGATTTCTTTTATATATATATAAACAGCATTTAAAAGTGAATTGTATCCTTTTAAATGCCCTTTTAAAATGAAAAATAGTGCTGGGAAAAGTACTTGAAAGTCCTTGAATTTAATTTTGCAATGTCTGTGGGAACCCTGTTGCTGCTGCATTCTACAGTACAGTTGTTTGTGTATTCCAGTGCTTGAACGTGTTCAATTCTCAAAACATTTGACCTCTAAAGGTTATGTTAAAGTGGTATGTGGTCCAGTTATGCTGCTCGTATTAAAGGTTATGTTAAAGTGGTACAGTATGTGATCCAGTTATGCTGCTCTTATTAAATGTTATGTATGCACCGATATGAAAATTTGCAACCGATACCGATTGTTCAACTAACACAATCGGCCGATATCGATACCAATATTTGTGGCAAATATATATTTATTTTTTATGAAACTACTGTATATTTGTATGTCTCTAAATGTTTAGATTAATTGAAAATGGAGGACCCTTATGTAAAAAAGCCGAAAGTCTTTTTCTGGTCTTCATCCTCCAGTCTTAGCACTGTTGTTGTATTGAGCTGTACTGTATTGTACCCATTCTGCAATCTGTTAATAAAGTTTTCAATCAATCAGACAAATGTATAGAAAAGCTTTTATTATAACCATATAACAAAAAATGATATTATTGTTTATGAAAATGTGTTAGCCCTATGCTTGACTATTATTTTAGGCATGGCAACAAATAAAATAATAATAATAAAATGAATAAATAAAATATTAAATAAATAAATAAATAGGCTACACGTCTTTCTTTTTGTGTTACAAATTGTGCTCACCGATATCAACATAGGCCTCTTTACTTACTTAAAAAAGGAAACATCAAGAAATATGTTTATGGTATTCCATCATGCCATGTGTGTTTTTTATATATTTTATAATGCTCATGATTATTGCTGAAGTCTGAGTCATACAATACCCACTGGCTTTCATCTTCAACAGACTAACTTCACTAAAAAGACAAAGTTTATGAGTTTTAAGAGTTTAAGAGACAGCACTCACTGTATCTCTCTCAAACAAAGCTCCATGTTCTCCAGTAATATCTCCATAATCTGAGTTTGCAATGCATGTGTTGTGTCAGGTACAACAGAACCATTTTGATTGACAGTCGATTCTGCCAATTACGTCACACCGCTAGCACCCACCTCCTGCTGTTCTTACCACCAATCGGCAAGCGATTATTCGTTTTTTACTTCCGGGAAGTCCGCCATTGATTTTGACGAGAGCTCAACAACAAAGCTAATAAAGTTAGCTCCCCGCGGCCCACGAGTAGATTACCAGCGCTCCGCAGGAGTACTAAACGAGGCATAATGATTTTACTGCAACAAATGTTATAATAAAAGCTTTTCTATACATTTGTCTGATTGAAAACTTTATTAACAGATTGCAGAATGGGTACAATTCAGTACGGGCTCTCTGAGTAAAGGAAGGAACTGAGATATGAATGAGTAATGCTTGCTATGTTCGGGTAATTATGCTGATGCTATTGAACATGTAACTATATAACGTTAATGCCACAAAACGAATGCCTTTGTTAATCATAAGTAACTTTGATGCAGTAGCGTGTGTGTGTGGGGGCGGCGTTGTGCAGGTCGCTTGACTGAAACTTTTTTCAAAGTTTGAACGTGTGGGCCAGATTAACGCGACACAAATTGATGGATATTTATCGGCTACTGCCATCGGCACATTTGAGCTTATCGGCGATGGCAGTCAACAAGGCACTTACAGTATCGGCCGATACCGATACCCGACCGATATATCGGTGCACCTTATGTTAAAGTGATATGTGGTCCAGTTATGCTGCTCTTATTAAAGGTTATGTTAAAGTGGTATTTGGTCCAGTTATGCTGCTCTGATTACGTCCTCTTGAAGTTGGTAGTCTTCAAATTTGAAAGTACATAATCGTCATACATTTTTGCCATGTTTTCTATGTAAATCTTTTTGTTCAAAGTAACTAGTTTAGTGGAGTGGAGTAAAAAGTACAATACAAATTGAAATGTAGTAAAATTACAAATTGTGTGTGCGTGTGTGTGTGTGAGCATGTTTGAGTGTGTGTGTCTGCATGTTTGAGTGAGTGTGTGTGTGTCTGCATGTTTGAGTGTGTGTCTGCATGTTTGTGAGTGTGTGGGTCTGCATGTGTGTGAGTGTGTCTGTGTGTGTGTGAGTGTGTGTTGCATGTGTGTGAGTGTGTGTTGCATGTGTGTGAGTGTGTGTTGCATGTGTGTGTGTGTGTGTGTGTGTGTGTGTGTGTGTGTGTGTGTGTGTGTTGCATGTGTGTGTTTCCCCATGGGACGGGGCAGTGATGTGCCTCCTGTAGACTTCTGGAGGAACACTCCCCAGGTCTCTGAATCAGGGTTAGGAGGAACACTACCCACGTCTCTGAATAAGGGTTAGGAGGAACACTACCCACGTCTCTGAATCAGGGTTAGGAGGAACACTACCCACGTCTCTGAATCAGGGTTAGGAGGAACACTCCCCACGTCTCTGAATAAGGGTTAGGGTCTGAAGGAACACTCCCCACATCTCTGAATAAGGGTTAGGAGGAACACTCCCCACATCTCTGAATAAGGGTTAGGGTCTGAAGGAACACTCCCCAGGTCTCTGAATAAGGGTTAGGGTCTGAAGTAACTAGGGCTGTCTTAAATACTTCGAAGCTTCGTTCGATGGCACAAGCTTCGAACATTAAAAAAATAAATCGAAGTTTAATTTTTTTTTTTTTTTATTCCCCCAACAACTTTTTTTTTCCTCTTTTTCTTTTTTTCGATTTTTGTGTGTGTGTGTGTGTGTGTGCATGGGGCCATTGGGTGGGGCCGGGGGACAAATACACTGGAGGAAAGTAACCCAGCTCAGCACTGCCCAAATTATATCATCACTATTGCCTGTTTGAAGGATAACATCCTCAAACACATATACACCTACATGCCTTGTAGAATTCCACACATAAGAAAGAAAGATACTGGGATGAATAAACAAAATAGGAAATAAAATTTAGAAATGCATGCAATACATAAATAAATATGAATCTCCATATATAGAACATTTAGATAAGGTGCTACTGAGATGTTTTGGTGAGTTCTTTGTTTTTTTGTGGAAGTAGCCCTTCTTAAAAATGCATGAACATTCACTGATAATTGGTCTGTAGTGGAGTCTACAAGGTCTACATTGCCGGACCATGTAGAATCCGGACCTTGTAGACTGACATAATTCTGTGCATAGTTTAGTCTACACAGGCCATATTTCTAATAATCTAAATCTTACTTCATTCATCTTAAACATTCTTGATTTGGGGGATTGGTAGTTCCCATGAAATCTGAAGTTGTTCATTCAAACGACAACAGCGATCCACCTTGAATTAAATCACACAGCCGAGTGAAACCTTGTTGGCTGCGTCACAGTCACGAAAGGGGCTACTTAATTAATTAATCCAATCCACTTTATTTATAGAGCACATTTAAAAACAACAAAGTTTACCAAAGTGCTGTACAAGTCCCACAACATAAGATAAAAAAAAAAGCATTTTTTTTTTTTTTAGCTTCAAATTAAAATCGAAGCTCGGCCCCGAAGCTTCGATTGCCAAAAGAAGCTTCGAAGGTCAGCCCTAGAAGTAACACTCCCCAGGTCTCTGAATAAGGGTTAGGAGGAACACTCCCCAGGTCTCTGAATAAGGGTTAGGAGGAACACTCCCCACGTCTCTGAATAAGGGTTAGGAGGAACACTCCCCACGTCTCTGAATAAGGGTCTGAAGGAACACTCCCCAGGTCTCTGAATAAGGGTTAGGAGGAACACTCCCCACGTCTCTGAATAAGGGTTAGGAAGAACACTCCCCACGTCTCTGAATAAGGGTCTGAAGGAACACTCCCCAGGTCTCTGAATAAGGGTTAGGGTTAGGGGGAACACTCCCCACGTCTCTGAATAAGGGTTAGGGTCTGAAGTAACACTCCCCAGGTCTCTGAATAAGGGTTAGGAGGAACACTCCCCACGTCTCTGAATAAGGGTTAGGGTCTGAAGTAACACTCCCCAGGTCTCTGAATAAGGGTTAGGAGGAACACTCCCCACGTCTCTGAATAAGGGTTAGGGTCTGAAGTAACACTCCCCACGTCTCTGAATAAGGGTTAGGAGGAACACTCCCCACGTCTCTGAATAAGGGTTAGGGTCTGAAGGAACACTCCCCACGTCTCTGAATAAGGGTTAGGGTCTGAAGGAACACTCCCCAGGTCTCTGAATAAGGGTTAGGGTCTGAAGGAACACTCCCCACGTCTCTGAATAAGGGTTAGGGTCTGAAGAAACACTCCCCCCGGCTCTGAATAAGGGTTAGGGTCTGAAGAAACACTCCCCCCGGCTCTGAATAAGGGTTAGGGTCTGAAGGAAGACTCCCCACATCTCTGAATAAGGGTTAGGAGGAACACTCCCCACGTCTCTGAATAAGGGTTAGGGTCTGAAGTAGAGATGTTCCGATACCATTTTTTCCTTTCCGATCCGATTCCGATACCTAAGCTTTGCGTATCGGCCGATACCGATACTTATCCGATACCAGTGCATACATTAAAAAAAAAACGATATTATATAAATTTTTTATAAATATATATTTTTTTTTTTTTTAACAAATACTGTTTTATATATACTGTTTTTTAGTCATAACTAGAAAGTAATGGTATTTATTCAACAACAGGTGATTGTATAGATTTGTATTAGTATCATTAATCAATGAGTATGGGGCTTCAGCACTGCAGATATACCCTACTCCAATGATCCACACGGACATTATACGTTGCTGCACTCGCTACCCACTGGCTCTGCAGATATACCCTACTCAGTCTGTCTACAAGGCTCCGTTCAGTAGCAGTCGGATCTGTTGTGATTTTTGCACAATAAATATTCAACATTCTCTTTTGAGACTCGGCCTCAGACTCTTATCATTTGGCACTAAAAGCTAAACATTGTTGCCTATATGGCTGTCCGCAACATGTCATTAATTGTGTACGCAACGTGCAATTGTGCAATGACGACGTTACCGTTAGCTAGCATGAGCTACCGGTATATGGGAAGACCATAGAAGACTGTAACGTTACTGGTGACATTGTGATTTAACTTGGAATACTCCTTTGCCAACTTGCTGTACTTTGCTTGCAGGTCTGCAGCCATTATTGCTGGATTATATGAATAGCCCCAACTTTAGCCAAGGTAATGTTAAAGCTAGCTTTCGGTTAGCTGTTCAATGCTAATAACACCAGCCACCAAGCGAACCCATGAGCTCCCCGTCAACACCGCTCTGTCGGGACGATGACATTTAAGAAAGTATCTGCTGTTAAAATGACAAATGGCATTGACACTTTAATCGATTAAGCACACGTTTGTTTTATAATGCTTACTCAACAGACCACAGTGTTGTTGATAAATTACGTCATATGGTATCGGTATCGGAACAACTCTAGTCTGAAGGAACACTCCCCACGTCTCTGAATAAGGGTTAGGGTCTGAAGGAACACTCCCCAGGTCTCTGAATAAGGGTTAGGGTCTGAAGGAACACTCCCCAGGTCTCTGAATAAGGGTTAGGGTCTGAAGAAACACTCCCCCCGGCTCTGAATAAGGGTTAGGGTCTGAAGGAAGACTCCCCACATCTCTGAATAAGACTGTGCTGGACAGGGCTTAGGAAGTGTCCTATTACTAAAGAGGAGCATTCAGCACAATGTATCACATTATCACATGTTATCCTTCAAACATTTATATTTAACTAGTATACTGCCATTGCCTATGCCGTAAAACAACTTAAGTCTAATATAAACAGATAAAGCGCAATTGGCAATGATGGTGTATTTATAATGTCAACTTGTTGAATGTGTTACACATGCTCTGCCTTTGTGTGGTGGTTTTTATACGATGGTAGTAATCCAGTCTTCAAAAGGCCAGACAGAGAAGGAGCCATGTTCCATTACAACAAGGAGAAAAAAGAAACGAGGTTTCCCCCCACAGTCCATATCACAATGTTACTAATGTTTGCTTTGGCAGTTCCTAGGATTGTCCTTGCTGTAGATCAAACGGAACAAATCTTATCTGTCAGTGTTTGTTTTGGCCTCGATATCGATGGCATCTTAGCGGGATTTGGATACGAGCAGAGAGCTACGTCTTGAAACAAGCCTGACTGGAGGATAAGGACGTTGGAAAATGTTTGGCTTTACTAAATTCCTGGGCCTTGCCTGAAATATGTCATGTCTTACGATGACTGTAGGCAGCAGCAAGGAAAAGAAAGCAGAAGAAAGCCTGCTAGAGCGCTGGTCTTCAAACTAGGGCTCGCAACACAGGGGTGGGTCTCTCGGGAGGGTCATGTGGGTCGTGGGATGAAGCCAAGAACATTTTAATATAGTGTTTAACCACATAACGTGCACCGGGACGTATACGTGCTCACAAGCATTTGGCTCGCAAGTCACGGCACTTTGCGAGCGTCTAGTGGCTCGGGCTGCATTTCTCGCCAAACATATAATATACCGTTCGAAAGATCTATTTGTTGCCGTTCGAACGCCACCTCACTCTACCAAATCCGTGCCTCAGTTCTCGAGTTACATGACGATATGTCAGGCGAGCGTCTTTTTACGCACCGCGCGTCAGATGATCACTCCGGACTCCAGACGCTCCAGAACGGCCAATCATCCGCTGATGGCGAAAATAATTGGTCAACATTGTAGCCAACGAGTGTAGGTTTCCAACGATACCCCACGTGGGGGGGTGGGGGGGGGGTGCGAATAAGGGAATTAGGTGAAAGTTGTGAGTGAATCAGACCTCTGTTACTCTATTTCATTAGCACTAAAAGTGATTTTCCTTTTAGGAAGCTCTGATCAACTCAGGCTTGGTTTTACGTGTTCGGGAGACTCATGTCCATAAAAACCTGATTATGACCATGTCTCTACCACAACGACAGCCTGAGCAGTCGCACATTGCTTTCTGGTTATCTTGCATAGCAAGATAAATGGCGCCGGTTTCTGTAGCCCTGTAGCTCTGGAATAAGTAGTGTGTTATCAGCATGCTTCATAAGACATAGATTGAAAAGTATCCGCCCGATTTGTACAAGTGATGGCTTATTTAAGGTATGAACCTGTACTTTCATATAATGAAAATAAATTATAAAAAATTAAGATCCCTCTAAACAACCCAGAGTCTGTGGCTGGTCACACATTAGTTTGAATATGGCCACCAGTGATGTCATCGAGGGCATTGAATCCTTGTGTTGTGTTAATTACAGCTCAATGAAATTATATGGTAGCAGTCCCTATAAGACAGGGTATTGCTGTTTTTTATTGCTGTAGATCAATGTCCCCGATGACATCACTGGTGGCCATATTCAAACTCATTCACTCACAATAACTGTCAAATTAAATGAATGTGTGCAAAACAGTTTTTAAACATAATTTGATCTTTACTTGCTGATGATAAAACATTTATTCAAATTTATTTGTCTTATGTTGGATAATACAACCTTTTCATGCCAAAAGCCTTTCAGTATTTGAATTTAAAATAAAATTCAGTCCCTGATTCCACTGAATTGAATGTGAATTGATCCCAACCCTGCCCAGTACTGGGAAGAGATGTTAGTATCCAGCTATCTTTTAAAATAAAATTGTATCTGAAAAGTTGAACCCTGTACCTTCTTAGGCTATAAAATCCACAGCCCACAAAATAATTTAATTACATATTGTAATTAAACGTTGTAATTTCACGAATTGAGACGTGAAAGGACTCCATAAACATAATGTGGTTATAATTTAATAAGATGTTGGCGATGGTGCAAGGTATACGATACCTGTATATCTTTGAATGGTCTTCCTAGTTTTATTTTACATAAACATTGTTCTCTCCTCACTTGAACTCTACCATTGCGGGTTCTTATTGACTTTCCCATGTAGGAATGTACTGTCTCCGCTGCTTGAGACGTCTGGTGGGTTCCAAATAAAATCCCCCCTCTGCCGGTGAGTTCCCCACCGCGGTGAAAAGGTTGGGGAACCCCCGCTGTAGCGTGAAGTTCGTGAACCTATCGGTGGCATGGCAAATTCTTCTGCTTAATGATTTAGGCAGAGACATCTCCGATAGCGTTTCTGCGGTGAAGTCATTGACAGGGAAGGCCACTGTGAGATTGGGGCCCTGTTAAACCTAATGATGAGTTACAAGGGCCAGTGTTGTAGTCGAGTCACTAAATCTCGAGTCTCGAGTCCCCAGTGTTCGAGTCCGAGTCACCAAAGAATAGTCGATTACCCTAGTCCAAGTAATCAAGGTTGAGTCCAGTCATAGAGCTGACATACAAATAAAAAAAGGTCTACATTAAACATAAATGACACAGCGGTCACCATTTCAAAGGGAGTTTATTTACTTTGTGACACAATAGCCAAACCAATGCACTAGCCATTAATATCTTATGCCAAATGATGTCCTATTACAAAATAATATTTAAAAAAATAAATGTATTTATCAATTAACAAGTCCAAGTCTGCACCTTCTGAGTCCGAATGCAGTCAATGCTTGAGTTCAAGTCGAGTCACGAGTCCTGAAAATCAGTCCTGGACTTGAGTACTACAACACTGACAAGGGCCATACTGAGGGACTGGGGGCCCTGTAGATTTAAGTCTACACTAATGGGGTGTCCTGGTTCACCATGCTAGGGTGGGCCTGGGTTCCAATCTGGCTTGTAACCTGTAGTGCTTGCCATCCCATCTTTCTCCTCCTGTCTCACACAAAACAGGACGGCCAAGGAAGCAGAATTTATTTTATTGTATTTAGGGGACATTATAATTGCCATTTTCTCTGAATAATTAAAGGATTAAACAGAATATTATTATAAATTTTTCTTTTTTTGAGTGCTGGCCTTACTTACTCATCGATTTCCCATGTTGGGATCTGATTTTCCATCGCAGATTTTTGGTGTATGGATTGCTTTCTCCATTTTTACCCTCATGTCATCTTTGTCATCTCTTATTATACAGTATTTGTCAATAGAAGTTAATAGAATGTCCCCCACCTGTGCAACCCTGTCACGAGCCAGTTTTAGAAAGTGTTCTTCTTCAGCATCTCACACTTCATTAGTACACATGCTCACTGTGGTCAGTTGGGGATATATGCCTCTAATGAAGAGGAGCTCCTCAAGAGATCTGTCTGGCTACCCTCCTCGCCCAAACACAGGGCTTGAAATTAAGGGGCATCCTATATGTCTCAATTGTGTCAGAGATGGTCCAAAACTGGGATGGTAGATGGGAACAATTCATATTCAATCACATAGTTGGATTCAGGACAATTCCCCTTCAGTTTGGGATTAATAAAACATTTTGTATGGTTCTGGGACAGTTGCGAAACTCTTACCCACTTCCACTCCTCACACTGCCCACACTGAGTAATGGCTCGATTTAGACTCTAATACAAGAGACTAATCTATACTAAGAATTCTCCTAGTATGAAACGCATCATAATTTTTGAAGAATTAAGGCATCTCAACGCAGGTACCCAGTCCATATGCTTTACTGTCAGTGTGACTGAATAATATATGTGTGTGTTATGGAGGATATACAGCAGTCATGCAGCCATCTGGGATGGCCAGCCTAAAACCAAAGCCCTTCCAATACTGATCGAGATTAATTAGAGTGAGTCAGGAAGAGTAAGCAATAGAGAGGGAGACAGCGAGCGCTGATATAAATTCAAATCAGAGACACTGCATCTAATCAGGTCTCTTGAGCGGTTGCCATAAGGACATCATTCAACCGAGGAACAACACTGCACTTAGTAATTAGCTTGTTATAAATTATGCATGGGAACTTTTAACCTTTTTCCTACTCTGATACCAATCATTTCTGCTTTCTAAAACCTGTCTTGTGTTTTGAACGGGGGCCTGCATCACGGTTTCCAGTCATTTTGAAAATGGTAATTCACTTCTTATGACATCTCTTTTATTCCCTTCTGCGAAAATCAGGTTTTGTTAGAGTCTTTGGGGGTGGGCTCAAAACACAACACAATGATTTTGTTTGGAATTTCACAGACACGTCTCTTTTCTGTTATCACAGAAACTTGTGTGTGTGAGCATGTTGTTTCTATTAGGTTAAATGGTTTGTTAGAGGCCGGGCCTGAAGTCGAATCGCATTAAATGATTGGCTATGATGGACACGAAATGCCAAGAAGTGCAGGACCATCTCTCAACCCCAGGCTCCGCTCACATAGAGGACCGCACAAGGTCCTTGAAGTGCTTAAAGTGCTGGAATTCCTTGAAAACAACCTACTTTTTAACAAGGTGCTTAAAAAGTCCTTGAAATTCAAATCAACCTTTCGCATTGAATGTTTTGTTCATCCATGATCAAATTGTTCTGATTCAATAAGATCTGATGAGTCGCTGTCTCGCGTGCTCTTCGCACGTGATGCTCTAGCTGGCAAGCAGGCCAAGAAGATGCTTAAAAAAAAACAGCATTTAAAAGTGAATTGTATTCTTTGAGTGACATCCTTGGAAATGAAAAATTGTACTTGGAAATGTACTTAAAAGTCCCTGAGTTTTATTTTGCAATGTGTGGGAACCCTGAGGACCACTTTTTGGCACATGAAGTCATTGTGTTTACACTCTACCCTGACCGTGCTCCAGCTGTAAGGTGCAGTGGCACACTCTGAGACACTGAGGCTCCACCAGTTCCCCTTGTCTTTTCTGTCATCTATGGCGTCATCAGTGATCAGAGAGAGTGTCCTGCCTGTGAACTCGGGGACATCTCCCCAGGGAGCCTGAGAAGGTCACGGTCAAGGACCCGTTTTTACAAGCGTTGTGTGTTCTCCGGAGCTGAAAGCAGCCATCAAACGGTGAGGCAGTGCTGTCTAGGGAGTGTGTGTCTGTCTGTGTGTGTGTGTGTGTTAGTGTCTGTGTGTGTGTCTGTGTGTGTCTGTATCTGTGTGTGTGCGTCTGTCTGTCTGTGTGTGTGTGTCTGTGTCTGTCTGTGTCAACCAGTCCTCTTGGCGCTGCTGGCCTCTCTGGCTCCACAGTCGCTAAGGCCAGACACACTGTCTGAGTTGCCTATAGACAGGGGGACATCTAGAGACCACTCCTCCAACTTAACAAGCAGGCTGTTTAGCCGGAGTCCTCTCTGCTCTTTGACCGTTGGTTGTGTGATAGTAAAGGGTTAACCTTCTGTCGTGTGGCAGTGAAAGGGTTAACCGTTTGGTAGTGCGACAGTGAAAGGGTTAACCACTCGCATTTGGGCAGAGGCCCCCAGGTTGACCCTTGACCCCCCCCCCCATCTGATCCACTGCTATGGCTGCTCTGATAGCTGAATGGCCAGGTTAAGCATAGCTAAGTAGTGTGGTGAAGGGAACCCATGTTCCAGGCTATAGGGGGGAGACCACAGGCCCCCCATTTAACTTTAATTTATGACTAGAAATGGGGGGGTGGGGGTGAGATTGTGAGTCTGTTATCTGTTATTCAGAGGAGAATGTCTTGCATGCTTCGGTGGACACTCGCTGTGTACTTCCAGAGACAGCGGGATGTGTAAGTCTCATGAGCTGCACAATTTTTTTTTTTTTGAGTTATAACGTGGAGTGATTTGCAGTGAGTGCTGCAGCTGTCTCCGTTCTGGATCAGAGACACAGATGTGATCAATGCACAGAGGCAGGTCCAGTTGGAGCCAATCGCCTGGCACCAGGGTTCGAAATTCACTTCATAATTTTTTTTTATTGCCCCCCCCCCCCCCTCCTTAACCACATAACAAGCGCCCAGAAAAGCAGCAATTGTTTTTACTTGAACTCGAGGACTGCATACTTTTTTTGCAAAGTGTATCTTTATACTTTAGACTTATAGCACATGCATAAGCCTGGTCTCTTTTGAAAGATAACATTCTGGAGTTTCTTACACAATAAAGAGAAATCACTTTTAGTGCTAATGAAATAGAGTAACATAGGGCTGAACTTGAGTTGTACATGTAATTGTGTACTCACGTTTTTCGGTAGTAGTTGCAATATCCAAAAAAAGAATATCCAAAAAATGCAAACAAAATATATATTATAAATATATATATAATTTTTTTATCATTCCATTTGGGCTGTGGGGGGTACTTAATGTCTGAAGGAGTCGACTGAAGGCTCCTTGTCCTCTGCGAAAGCATGCAATTGGTCCACTGATGGATACATCTTGATATTTGTCTAGTGTGTTCATTAGACGGGTGAAATCCTCTTTCAGTGCCTCTGTGCCCATTTTCTTAGGCAGTTAGCCTCGCTGGTATGCGCGCCATTAGCATTAGCCACGCTTCTAGGCCTCTTAGCTTTTGGAAAGAATGATCCCAAAAAGACTCAAATAACAAATAAAGGGCGGCTTGGTGGTGTAGTGGGCAAGGCACTCGCCATCAACGCTGGAGACGCTGGGTTTCTAATCCAGCTCTCGGCGTTGCTATCAGCTTGGCTGGTCGTTCATACTAACACAATTGGCAGTGTTAGGGGTGGGAAAGCTGATGGGTGGGTCCTGGGCGTTGTGGACAGCGACCCCTACAGTTCGGTCGGGGCGCCTGCACAGCGAGGGTAGGATCTGGAGGGAGGTTGTGTGACCTTCCACACGTTACACTCTCCCGGTGAGAATCTGCGCTGCCAGGCTGGCTGCCAGCTGGCTGCACATGTGTCGGAGGAAAGCATGTGACAGTCTCCGGCCTCCCTTACCAACAGTAGGGGGCAGTGCGCAACAACCAGGAAGGGGGTTGGGAATTGGCATAACGACTAACAGTGGGATGGGAGAAAAATCGGAAAAAGGAGAAAAAAATAATATTATATATATATATATTTTTTTTTGCATTCGACTAAGAGGTTGGCAGATGACTATGGCTCCTTTCTATCGATTAGTCGACTATTCGACTAGTCGAGGTCAGCCCTACGATTCACCAAACTCTAACGAAGCATCTTTACCCAAGTTCAGCATCATATCCTGTAAAGCTGATATTATCTGCTGCAGATATACATGAGAACAGCACTTAACTCTCTCTCTCTCCCTCCGTCCCTCACAGTGACCGACACCATATCTCCACTTCCATCCCGGTGCCGGCCAAGTCCCAGCTCAGCGTGTCGGCGGACTCCGAGGTGGGCTTCCCCGGCTACACCAGCAGCCCGGACCCGGGCCTGAGGAAGAGGGCCAGCTCGGAGGTCACCCCTCCGGCCAGCTACGACACAGCCGTGGCCAAGCAGCAGCTGCCCTCCGATCACCCGGCGCCACCCTCCCCCTCGCCCAAACACCTGTCCTCCTCTCT
Organism: Notolepis coatsorum; assembly: GCF_963971535.1. NCBI lineage: Eukaryota > Metazoa > Chordata > Actinopteri > Aulopiformes > Paralepididae > Notolepis > Notolepis coatsorum. The sequence goes on along the minus strand of NC_140172.1, from coordinate 94,864,512 downwards.
AGACGCTGGCATCAACCTGGCCAACACTCTGGAGACCAAGGAGGAGGAAGAGGGGGAGGAAGTCGGGGAGGTGGAGATGGAGATGGAGGGAGAGGAGGAGGGGGTGGCTGAAAGAGAGGTTGAAGGAGATGGAGAGTTGGAGGTGGAAGAGCAAAAAGCCAGCAGCAGCACTGCTGGCTCCAAACCCTCTACTCCGGTGCTGGACACTGAGGGCGTGGGGCCCGCCAGCCAGCAGACAAGGGCCATGAACGGCTCCTCGGTGCCAGGGGAGGGGTTCGCCGCCGGGCCCACCGGCCTGCTCCCCCCAGAGCTGCGCTGTTCGGTGGAGCAGGCGGAGGAAATCATGGGCACAGAGGCCACAGGGCTGGGGATGGGGCTGGGCCTGGGCCTGGGCCTGGGCTTGGGCCTGGGTCTGGTAGACGGGGCCCAGATGGAGGACGACTACCCCTGCATCCCCGTGGAACATGCTGTGGCCGTGGAGTGCGATGAACAGGTGCTGGGCGAGCTAGACGTCGCCGGCTTCGAGGAGTTCTCCAGACGCATCTATGCACTAAATGAGAATATGCCCAGCTTTCGGCGACCGCGCAAGAACTCGGACAAGTGACCGGCGAGGGACCTGAGTGGAGAGAGAGGACCTGAGTGGAGAGAGAGAGAGGAGTGTGAAAGTGACCAGCGAGGGACCTGAGTGGAGAGAGAGGAGTGTGAAAGTTGGACAAATGCATGGGTATGACATGCAACCAGTCAGGGACATGAATGGAGAGGAGAGAGCTGGAGTCCCTCCCTCTTCCCGAGCATCATAGAATCAAAAACAAACACAGGAGTTATTCTGGAATAATGACCAATTTGCACTTCTTGTAAAACATTTCTATAGTAATCCTTGAAATGACGTGCAATCAAAAGAAAAATTATTGGGACAGTGAGGTAAAGTTGATCCTTTGTTTTTTTGCTGTGGAAAAATCTTGTCTTTTTCAAAAGTGAAAAATAAAAAAATCTGTCTTTTTCTTCTCTTAAGCCAAAAGTGCAGACTGAAAGCTCTTGTATTCTGTGTGCTTTTTAGCGTTTTATGTAACCTCATGTTAAAACAGGTTATTCTAAGCCAGTCCTCCCGATAACAGGTTAGCTGTAAGATTTGTATTTTGGTCATCAAGTCTTTTATGCAACAACTGCTTGAAGGCTGATTGGCTGACTGAAGTCACATGCTCAGGTTCCTCACATACGATGGAGAAACACAGGGTCCCTTATATGCATTCAGACTTGTGGGCGCTTCCATAGATATAAAGACTAGATGACTCACCCGCGCTGCTGGCCAACGGAGACCGACGTTGCCACATGGCGGCTATCTTACTACAGGGTAGCACGCCCACTCATAACATGAGTGTCTATGGTGCATGTACTATTGAAATAACCATAGCTTGCTACATTTTCAACCATTTGGTTTGTTAAAAACGTCAGATGTAGTTATCATACTGCATACTTATAATGGACTTTCATATGAAGATACATTAACACATTGGGTGCCAACAACGAGAAATCTCGTTGTTGGCCGCCATGCGTTGGTTGCCAATCACGAGATTTCTCATTATTTAATCGTTATTTCTTTTATTAGCGATATCCATTCATTTTTCATCCGTCTAGCCTGACATTATCATTGGGAATGGCTCTGAGCTCGAAAAGGGCAAATACCGCCCCCTATCGTCTCCCGGATGGTAATGCACATCATTGGATTGGATTGGATTGAGTGAAAAAGTGCATCAGAGAGAAACTCCGCCCCAGGGTTTCCCCACCTCTGGCAAGCAGTGTCGTGTTACCAGAGTCACTGGCGAGGCTGGAATCAGCTTGGATCATACTTTTCGGACTATAACGTTGGATCAATAAGCGTGATTAATATTTGGAATGGCGATCAGGAATTAGATTCATCTTTTTGCAGAACATCTGATCTGAGGTAAGGAATCTATTTTACCAGTTTTGGGTTAATCAGAGTTGTTTTTCACAGATTGCACAACGTGTGTGTGGCGTTCGGCGCTGAGCGTGGCACGAATAAATGATTTTTCAGCCCGCTTTTGTATCGTGCATAAGAACACAAATACTCTCGATAATCTAGCGTTTATTTGGAAACGATTAATAAATCAGCCGGAAAATGACAACGTGTGTTTTGTGTATTCCAGTAAATGGCTATTTTTTCGCGGATTTCTCTGGAATTACTAGAAATCTCCGAAACTATACTCGTATTCAAAACGGTATAAAACGGAAATGTACTGATGAAAAAACAATCTGTTTCGTACATGTTGACTGCAAGCAAGTCATTGATAAGCGACGGGTGTATTAGACACATAGCCATACTTTTCTTTTTTTTTACGATTTTCTTTTTGCGTTTATCGCTTTATTCTACTGGGCAGTCCAGTAGAGAGAGCGAGAGAGAGGTGAAACGGGAGACAGAGTGGGGGGAAGACATTCATCAAATAACGACGGGTTTGGGAATCGAACCCGGGTCGGCCGTGCTGCGACTCAGCGCGTTATGTGGTTCGCCACTGGGGCGCCCTCATAGCCATAATTTAAGATATAGTTTAAGCGTTCGCAAATGTGCTCGTCCTCCAATTGATTAGAGTGGTGGCACACAAGCGATAGATCGTCATTCATCATTAGCACCCAATGTGTTAAAGTCCTTGAATTTAATTTTGCATTGTCTGTGGGAACCCTGCTTCAAGCAACAAATAATTGTCTCCTTGCTGCTTCATGGACCAGATTCCAGCAACAAAATGTTCTTTTTTAAGACCTGCTGGTATTCACCACTCTAGTCGCAGAGTGGAGGAAGATTGCCAAGTTGAAGGGAGAGCACCGGTTCTGACACGAGATGCCAAGGCGCCGTGATTCCGGGGTTCCCCGTTCTCATTTTGCTGCTGCTGCCGTTCAGATTGAGAGCCAAGCATGTGTCGCTGGTCTTCCCAAGGCTCATCATAAAGCTGTAGCTTTAGCTTGTGAGAGAGTCCAATTCCCACCCTTCTCCCTTCACACCTGAGCCTGATGGGATGGTGGACGAGTATTTACGTGGTCCTGCACCTCACTGGCTGTGGTGTGTGGGGAACATTAACACTTTGACTGCCGGAAAACGCTTTAAAGCGTCATTCCCGGCCATGCTCAAGTTGCCGGAGGACGCTGTACAGCGTCCTTATATCAATATTTCAAAAATCTGCGATCGGATTCATATTTCCCCTCCGCTGGCCTGAGATCCACCAGGAGGACCCACTGAGCTCTCTGGCGGTTCAGGAGCGCCATCTGGTGGCCGATCGGCGCAATCGCCAAACAGGAAGTGCTATGGAGGTTGTGCTGGTCGACCATATTACTTCCGGGCACTCTGTTTGGCTCACGGGACTCGATCTCGACACAATACATAGCGATCGATTGCCAATAACTCGATAAACAACATATACATACATATATACTATTATACAAGCTGGAAATGGACCCGATATTTCTACATACCATAATAGGTAAATGACTGTTCCACGCTCATCGCCCAACGGCGCGAGGAGGATACGGTAAGATTCAGCGTTATTTTTGATCGTATTCCATATAAACTGTTATGATGAACATATCACCCACACTAGATGAATGATATAACGCTGCCCACGGAATTATAAACGATCCCCCGCCCATCCGGTCATCATCAGATCATACGTAGATCATTCTAGAAGTACGTCCAATTGAAATTTTTTATATCGCCCCGATTGCCATCAAACTGTATTTCATCATCAATATAATGCATTTGGGGCTATATATCACGTTCTGGAGAAAGCTGCAGAAAGAGATGAAAACATACTTATACATTAGACCATACTTTACTATGAATATGTGAATGAAAAAGTTTAACGTTGCTACACAATGAACAATACATAATTTATAGGACTTTGAATGGGCCCTAATAATGGCAATGTAGCAATAGAATTAAAAAAGTTATAGCCCTGCAAAGAAGGGGAATTTCTCCATAGACAAATAGCGCTGGCAATCCAGTCATTTTCCGGATTTCTGGCCGGCACCCATAGTGTTAATGTTCTGTGCCCAATATACATGAGTAATTGCGATCGACTGGGATTTATTCATTTGAGTACTTTCTGACTGAGGTAAGATCTATCTTAGGTGACCTGCTGGTATTTTTTTTACGTAAAAAAAGTGTTGTCGTTTACCGGACGTAAAACTTGCTTTTGGTAACGATCACAGTTTTGAGTTAAAACGCTAAACATCGCCCCATTTCCAAAATAATCAAGTATTTTTCCATAGATCGCGAGATATGACACATTATATGCAATAAGCCCAAATAGTTCTGGTTGATCGCCTGAAGCTCCAAATACTTCAGTTTTAAGCCATACATATTGGATCAGATATTTCTTTCTATAAAAAACAGCATTTGAAAGTTAATTGTATCCTTTTAAATGCCCTTTTAAAATGAAAAATAGTGCTTCGAAAAGTACTTTGCAATGTCTGGGAACCCTGGACATATGCAATTTACAGCCCAGCATCCTCCATCCTACTATCATTGACGAGATTCAATCACTACTGTCCAAACAGGTCATTTCTAATGTCCCACCGCTGGACATGATGAAAGGGCTTTACTCCAGGTATTTTTTGGTCTCCCAAGAAAGCCGGAGGTGTCGGACCTACAGTACAGTATCCTAGACCTGCAGTTAAAACGTTCAGAATGAAGAAGTCGTCTTTATTTGTCATGCAGATTCAACACACACACATGCGATGGCGACCCACAGGAACACACACTTGCACTGAGGCGCTGAATGAAATGTTCTCTGCACTTCCCATCCCGTCGTCCTTCCCCCCAAGGGCTGCGGCGAGCGCCGCGCCCAGGGACCAATCCAAGTGCTCCCGTCCGTCTTCGTCAGGGACAGCGTTAGCGATCTGTTGTGCATGTTTCCATTGGGTTTATCTTATCGGGAGGTGAAACCCTTGTGAGCACGGGGAGAACATACAAACTCCACACAGAAAGGCCCGGGAGATACCCCACCTGGGTAACTGGCAACACGGCAACCTGGTCCCCAAGTGGGAATCGAACCCACATGAGGCGACAGTGTTAACCACTACACCACGTGCCGCCAAAACAGGTAATTTCTAGTGTCCCACCGCTGGACATGATGAAAGGGCTTTATTCTAGGTATTTTTTGGTCTCCCAAGAAAACCGGAGGTGTCGGACCTACAGTATCCTAGAGACCTGCAGTGAAAACGTTCAGAATGATCAGTCTTTTATGCTCTGTCCTACAGTGGGGGGGGGGGGGGGTTCACATCCATAGACTTGAAAGATGCCTACTTTCACGCTATCCCCGTCTTTCCACCACACATGGAATTCCTTCATTTAGCTTTTTCAAGGGAAATAGCATACGAATACTAGAGGATACTATTCGAAGTAGAGGAAGTTACCGTCAAAGATGCTGTCTGCCGGGCGGTATGGCTTCAGCACCCAGCAGTTCGTCTGGGTCTTCTTCATGTGCGCCAAATACAGAGATGGTTTTCTCTTAAATAAATCCACCCTGTATGCCAGAAGAACGACCTGGACCACAGAGATCCCCTCAAAGGGTATTCCTATGTATTCGTACCTCTACTACCATCCCATGTGACGGTCTTCACAGACTCCTCCCTTGCAGGCTGGCGGAGGATTGTAATTCTCACTCTCTAGGGGGGCAGGTGGACAGACAACCCCTACCCATCATCACATCAACGTGTGTGGTGTAGCACCAGGTCAGCATGTAGGTTCCCTGTGTCCTGATGCAGCTTCTGGCAGCACCACCATGGCCCATCATTATGATCCCAGTAATGTCATGGCAGTGTGTGCCATCCTCCTGTCCTTGGACAGCAACCGATGGTTTGCTTTTCTGAGAGGTTGAACCTTGAGAATAAGCGTATCAATCCTTGATCATTGGAACCGTTTAGAGTCCACACGCTCTATCCACAACCTCTGTTCACGCAGGGAAGTGGCGCATATTACAATCCCAGTTTGAAGTCTCTGGGTCTGATATACTAGTCTTGTGGAATCGGTCCTCACCTTGTGAAGGTCTACATCACCAATGGTTTAATATTGAGCCTCTTTTAAGCCACCATCTGGTTAAACACTTTCTGCAGGGCGTCAAACCAGTTAAGCGTGTGTTTTGTACTTCTGGAACAGACGTCTTTCCTCTTGGTCGTCACATCACAGCGGGCTGTGTGCCTTTATCGGTTCATCCAGACGTCCTGACTATCAATGGAAATGGTAGCGATGCTATTCTGAGGCCTATAATCCAGCCTTCAACCCCAAGAACATTACAAGCTTGTTGCACTCCAGGGAGATTGTTCTTTAAGGCTTTCTACTCTCCTCCCCACTCTCTTGAAAGCCGCTTACATCTGTTGTATACTATCCGTGCACTATCCATTCATTAGGAACATACAAAAGGTTTCAGATCCACTCAACAGCTGCTTGTGTGTCACGCTCTGTCTAAGCAGCGTCTGTTACACTGGCTGTGCGAGGGCATTATCCCTCTGCTACACGCTGGCAGAACAGACTCCACCTGTCGGGATCAGGGCGTAGCTGGGGGGGATTAAGGGGGTTTCAGAAGAAGATTCTGTATAGCAGCCTCCTGGTCTATCCCCTGGTCCTTTTATCAGGTTTTACCTGTTGGACATGTCACGGCTCCTTCTCACACTCTGTCCTCAGTTCTGGAACCCTCCCTCATCTACAGATTAGCTCTGTCTAGCTAAGAGGTTAAGATAAAATAAGATATTCCTTTATTGATCCCCTTGGCGCAGTTCAGGCATCATAGCAGCATGGTGGAGTGGGGGGGGGGGGTACAAGTAGTATAAGACATGGTACAGGTGACATAATTATAGTACAGTGGAGAAGTAAAAAATAAAATAGAATAAAAAAAAAGTGTAAACCATATAACAAATCAATATAATTAACTCTGGACATGTGCATATGGTCAACAAGGTGCGAGATGAGTGTATGTATGCCCTCTGTTATATTTGCCCTACAATAAATGGTTACAATTACAATATATAATCTAAATCGAATCTAATATATAATCTAAAAAAACGAAATGCTAAATATATGCAATATATAATCGAATCTAATATATAGTAAAAAATGCTTAAATACTAAATATATGATCTGATGAAGTATACAGTATTCACATAAGGTGCAGTATGCATAAGGTAGTAGGTTGCCTGGGTTCTTTGGTTATTTGGGGGTAAATTGATCACGACTACTGTATGTGCTCACTTCACCCTATAGTCCAATAGACAAGCAAGACATGGAGCCAACATGAAATAAACACAGTTAACATAACTCTAGTTATATGATTGCTGCCAAAGTGTCTTGCTTTTTTTCGCCCCGTTGGCCCTAGTTCTTTTTTATTTTATTTTATCTATGGAAAGGGTGAGTGTAGGGCCAGCACCTGTTGATATGCTGCAGGTGGGGATGTAGTTCTGGTCAGTGATAGGAAAGTACTATTTTGGGGGATTTGTACTTTACTTGAGTATTATTAGGTTTGTATACTTGTACTCTTACCCAATTACATTTCAGAGGGGAAAAAAACTACTTTTTACTCCTTACATTTAAAATGCAGACCTACAAAGTACAAATCTTGCAGGTCCAACTATTTTAATTAGTGTATTTGTTTCTCTGGCCGAACTAACGTTAGCGTTATTAATCCTGCGGCTGCACTTTATTTAAAAACAGCCAATCAAATCCCCAACAATGGAAAATTAACCCGCCCATACCCATGCTGATTGGTCCTTGTGCAAGACTAGAAAGCGGGGATCTTTGAATAAACACCTGCTATCAGAAGAATAGACAGTCAGAAAAAGAGTTTTTATTTTTACTTTTACTCAAGTGTGTTTTTAGCCAGATACTCTGACTTTTACTTGAGTACGATTTTGAGACCGTACCCATACTTTCACTTAAGTATAATTTCTGGGTACTTTTTACACCCCTGGTGATAGGTGCATTGAGTAAAATTCTTTCAGCGAGCAGTCCAATAGACGCTTTGCCAGCATTCATATATCGAGTTACGTTACCACGTGTTCTCCTGTCTCCCTGACATCATAATGATTTATGGTTATATGAAGAAATATATAAATATACTTTATATTGTTAGACACACTATGAAGTGTGATGTGCGGAAGACATATGTCTTGTGATAAGTCGGTAAGAATGTGAGTCGTTTCGAAATCACAAAAATGTCACTTGAATGAAATTAATCTCAATCTTTGGAACAGACATTTTTATGATGGTCTACTAATTATCATAAAACAACCCAATAAGATTGTTTCATCAACCTTTATTTATACTCTAAAAGACAATTGAGGTCACCCTCATTTTCAATGTTGTTGAGACTTTACAGACATTTCAATGAACACATTTCTACAATATAACAATAATAAATATTAACTATCTATAGTATAAAATGAACATAGGCATAAAATCAGCACACAGATTGGCAGAATAAAAAACAATGCATAAATTGCAGACATAAGAATAGGTATAAAAGTAGTGCAATGTAAACGTGCAGACTTAATAATGCCATGGCATAAAATAAGTACAAAAGTACAATGTCGCTCGAAGGCATGTGAACCCCCCCCCCCCGGAACAGTCAGTCCCTCAAAAACACCCCACAAATCAATCCCTACCACATCCCCATCCAAGACACACACCCCGATAAAGCACGCCATGACCGAAGGAAAACACAATACTCTTTAAGGCTCTGTTGAGATTAATCCACTAGGTTTGCTCTACCTCTTCCATCTTCTCTCAAAGAGCAGATATCATACCTCCAAAAGGGAAAAGACTGAATCCTGAACATTAAAAGGTACACTGCTTTGTGAACACGACCCCCCGTCTCACGTGTGCAGCTGCCTGAGAGGCACTTTATTTCAAAGGGGTCTGAGATCTGAATAACAACGGGCACAGTTCTGGCATTAAATCTCGGCTATGTAAACATAACTCGGATCCACAATCCCATGTTATTGGCAGCATCATTCAACACCACCAGGGCTTGGTATCTTCCTCCATTATGTTGTACTTTACCATGTTCCATTGCTTATTTTCGGGTCCAAGTCCTAGAGCTCTGCCTCAAGTTGCCACAAAGCGACATTTAAAGGGGAACTCCAACATTTTGGGAAATTAGCTTATTTAACATCTTCCCTGGAGTTAGACAAGAAGATACATACCTTTTTTGTCTCTGTGCGTGCATTTTAGCTTTGGGAATAGACGCTCCGTTAGCATAGCTTAGCTTCATCACTGGAAGTGAGGCAGGACAGTAGCCTTACAGTGTATTGCAAGGTCTGACATTGACCAAACTTGATATGCATGACCTTGGTGGGCTCTAGGTCAACTCCTGAAAAGGGGGTCAATGTCAGACTTTGCAATCAAAAGTTAGGGGGCTAATAACCCTTGCCATAATTTCAGTGCGCCCCCTAACTTTTGATTGCAAGGTCTGACATTGACCCCCTTTTCAGGAGTTGACCTAGAGCCCACCAAGGTCATGCATATCAAGTTTGGTCAATGTCAGACCTTGCAATACACTGTAAGGCACTGTAAGGCTACTGTCCTGCCTCACTTCCAGTGATGAAGCTAAGCTATGCTAACGGAGCGTCTATTCCCAAAGCTAAAATGCACGCACAGAGACAAAAAAGGTATGTATCTTCTTGTCTAACTCCAGGGAAGATGTTAAATAAGCTAATTTCCCAAAATGTTGGAGTTCCCCTTTAAGCATTAAAAGGTTTCTTTTACATTTCTTTATGAAAATGTAAACTACTTGTAGCAGGGTGGATTATCCCTGCTTCGTGGGAACTGTGGGGTGCGGTCAATAGGTAGCGAGACACAGTAGCACCCTGGCCAGCTGCACCTCCGTCTTTGGGGTCCGGAGCGTCAACTGGAGGCTGGTAGTGGGGGTGAATGAGGCCCAGGGTTTACAAACCTGGTCCGGTACTCTGGTCTTCCTCCCTCTCTCTGGAGTAGTCCGCAGTACTCCCCAACACACCCTCACCCTCCACAGTTGCCCCTTTTTCCCTCCCACACCTACTGACCGGATGGTAGAGAAATAACTGGGTTCCCCCCGCAAGCAGTACCCTCCCTTAGTGAGACGACCAGAACCCTTACAATGGAAAAGGTAGAATAGCAAGGGGTTACGATTACATATATTACCCGTAGCAAAGGGTTAGGGTTAGGGTTAGAAATAATGAAAGACACACACAGTGCTCCCGCTCTGGATGACTGTATTGTAACTCAGCCTGGTTACAACAAAGCTACGGCTGGTGATTACTGCACCATGGGTATCCATACAATAATTACTGGCATGAATTATTAGCATAAGTCAATTACAGTATCACACACAGGCACCAAGTGCTCTCAGGTACCCAGACTAAACGCTGCCCACGTCTGGGCGGACCACAGTATTCACCTTCTTTAAGGAATTACACTCTTACTGTCCCCGGTTGAGAATATGGGAAAGGAAGGGGGAAGCATAGGGAAGAGAATAAAGGGATTCACAGAACGGGAATTATTTAGGAAATACACGCCTTATCACGCTCAAAGAAAAGGAATAAAATAAAAGAGTGAGCCCACAAAATACCTTGCAAAAGTCCTATGCTAATACCGGTATATATTGTCTGGGGTACCCCTATTGAACTGTGGTTAACAACGTTAACTTCGCCCGCGGGCAGCACCACACTGTATACTGTATATGGAGTCGGGAGCATCAATGCTCGTTTGTACTCATCCGAAATGGCCGCCTCGTCACTCCACTGTTGTCCGGGAGGCAAGATGGCGTCGAACACTCGCGCCGCAGGGGCTAGCAGGCGGAGCTATAGCAGAGAGGCAGTGCTGGCTGAGCTGGTGCTGGGCGAACTCTGCTGGTGGTAAAGAACTCCCCGTGTCCTGCAGGCAGCCTGTAGCAGGTGTGCTGCTGCTCTCCGGTGCAGACAGCTGTTGACGCCCGGGCAGACTGCTTGGATGTCCCGTACGTCTCTGGCACGCAGACTATACCGTCACTGTAACTAGGTATAACACGAGCAATGCTACTGTGATCCTTAGCCGCACGCTACTTATACCGCTCACTGTAACTAGGTATAACTCGACTCTTAGTGCCCGACTCTGCACTTAATGTTCATAATATCATAACACTGGTACTGCTAGGATATCGTCTCCACTAGCCAGTACTTCCTATCACCCGTCTCTGTTCCACGGGGCACTCCGGCATAAACGTCAGCAACGGGGCTGTCTAGAGCTCCCCCGTTAGACGTGACTTCTCGTGGTCAAGTTCACTGCCGAGAAGAGAGCGACTTCCGCTGCCCTTCTCCCTTTATCATCTCTCAGCTCTCTCCGCCACTCTCTGCCTGCTACTGCCCCCTGCTGGTCCCGCCTGCCAGTCACAAGAGGAGACGCACTGTAAAATATGAATCAATACTGTCATTTATGATCCGTATTCACATGCTCGTTGGACGGGGCGTTTGTGTCATTGTTCGTGTGAATCAATGACACTAGTTAGAATGTCTTTGTGTACAAAAAGGGATATAAACACAGTCAGCAGTTCTGAATAATATACCATATTTTCCAGACTGCTACATTTCCCCCCACTTTGAACTTGCTAAGTCCTCTGCAAGTTAACAACAAAACAACAAAAACAAACGCATGCATGAAAACGGTCCTGAGACCAACAGTTTCACACATCGGTTGACAATTACACATTATGCCAACAGTTTTACACACTCCCTCAGGAGTTGGACACACTGTTCCGCGAACACGCTCTTGAGCACGTAGTCCTGGCGATACCGAGCGGGTAGCCGACCTCTGGTGCTCCTCTGGGGCCGAGCGGCCTCCACTCTGGGGGGTTCCACCTCCCCCGCCTCCGATTCCGTGTCGGATTCCGCAGTGTCTGTCGGCGGGTCCTGGACCACGGCCTCACCCTCCGGGGCCATCGATGGACCGCCCGCGGCCTCCTCTTCGACTCCGTCTCCGCCGCCTTCCCCCTCCTCTCCTGAAGGGGTCGACTCCACCTCTGACTCGGCGCTTACGGCCTCCTCAGGGGCGTCCCGCAGGGGACCGGGGTGGTTACACGCCCTAGGATGCGGTTCCCGCCGGTGCCCGAAAGCACCTCCGATGTCTGATTCGGACGAGCTCCGCGGTGCCACCGGGATCTGTCGAGGGGCCCTCCCCCGCACTTCCGGGTCAGAAGCCGGGAAGGGACAGGTCTTGAGCTGGTCTCGATGCACTGTCCTTTCTGGACCCCCTGCTTCGGGCCTGACCGTGAACACGGGCGTCCCTTCGTGGCTCTGCTTAACCACCACATATGACGTAGGCTCCCACTTGTCTTGTATCTTATTACGGCCCCGGATTCGGTGGTCGCGTATCAGGACCCGGTCTCCGGCCCGCAGGAGTGCACCTCTGCTCTTCCTGTCGTAAATTCTCTTGCGCCGATGGGATGCCTGCTTCGCCGTGGCCTCAGCGGCCTCCGCGGCGGCCTTTAGTCGCTCGTGGTGACTCTGCACCCACTCATCTAGGTCTGCCGCCCCCTCCTCAATGACGTCTCTGCCCCCTAGGACATCTCGGGGCATCCTAGCGTCCCTCCCGAAGAGCAGGTAGAAGGGAGAGTATCCAGTGGAGGAGTGTTCGTGGCAATTGTATGTAAGTACCAACTCGGGTAGGTGCTCCTTCCAGTCCCGCTTCTTCTCTGCGGGCAGACTACGCAGCATGTCGTGCATTGTCCGATTGAATCTCTCGCACTGCCCATTCCCCTGGGGATGGTAGGGCGTGGTGCGGCTCTTTGAAATCCCATACAGTCGGCAGAGCTCCTTGATGACGCTCGACTCGAAATTTCGCCCTTGATCGGCATGGAGTCGGGCAGGGCAACCGTAGTACACGAACCAGTACTTGATGATGGCAGCGGCGGTGGTCTTCGCAGTCTGGTCTTTGGTCGGTACGGCAATAGTGAATCTGGTAAACATATCGGTCAGCACCAGTACGTTCTCGTAGCCACCCACCGACCTCTCCAACACGGTGAAGTCCATGGCCAGGACCTCCATGGGTGCCGTCACGTTAGTGCAGGTCATCTGGGCCTGGGCTTTAGGGAACACGTCGCGGGCTAATGCACATCGCTTGCATCGCTTCACCCATTGCTTCACCTCTTCTGCCATTCCGATCCAGTAGTAACTTCGCCTCATCAGGACCACCGTCCCCTGTCCCCCGTAGTGTCCCGCGTCTTCGTGCTGGGTCTCGTAGATCCTCCTTCGCAGGGCTGTGGGCACCACCAGCTGGAGAACCTCCTCTCCATCCCGGGGATCGCTTACGCGCCGAAACAGCACTTGCTGATGCAGACGGAATCGTTCCCACTGCCCGTATAACTTGCGGAGTTTCGGGTCTCCTTCCTTCAGCTGTACTTTAGTGGGGGGGACCCCCTGTGCCACCGCCCGCCACACCGGACCCAACTCGGGATCGTCCGCCTGGAGCTGTCGCATTTCCGCCCAGTCATATCCGCTGTTCCCCTTCTGTGCCGCTATCCGTCGTGCGCCGACACTCGAGACCTCCCGCGTCTCTGTCGGTCTCCCAGGGCACAGCAGGGCCCGCACTTCCTCCGCTGGGACCATGACGTAGCCCTCGCGGGCGACTGGGGCGGGGACGGACAATGGAACGGCCCGTTCCTGGAGACCCTGACGGGTGTGGGTGCCAGCCGCGGCTATCATTAGGAAGTCTTTCTCAGTGTCTTCCACTTCGGGTTCTGATCGCATCGGCATGCGAGACAGAGCGTCTGCGTTCTGGTTGAGTCGACCAGGTTTGTAGTGCACCACGAAGTCATACTCCGCGAGCTGAGCGTTCCACCGCTGCTCCACTGCTCCCAGGTTGGCCGTGCCGAGGTGTCTCAACGGGTTGTGGTCGGTGATCACGGTGAACTGGGCGTACATCAGGAGGTCTCTGAACTTCTCGGTGACCGCCCACTTCAGGGCGAGGAGTTCCAGCTTGAACGCACTATAATTTTGGTCATTCCTTTCGGACCCACGCAGGCCTCGGCTCGCAAAGGCGATGACTCGCTCCACGCCCTCCTGTTCCTGACTGAGTACCGCTCCCAGTCCCAAGTAACTCCCGTCGGTGGTCACTATGAAGGGGAGCTGGAGGTCGGGGTAGGCCAGCACCGGGGGTGTCAAGAGGCACTGCCGCAGATGGTCGAAGGCCGTCTGACACTGCGGCGTCCACTTGAAGGCCTCGGGCCGGCCCTTGGCGAACCCCTTTTTTTCTTTCCCCATCAGGGCGTGCAGTGGCTGGGCCACCTGGGCGAAGTGGGGCACGAACCGCCGATAATAGGACAGGAACCCGATCACCTGCCTCACTTCCTTCGCTGAGCGTGGCGCCGGCCAGTCCTCCAACGCCTTCACTTTGTCGGTGTCGACCTGTATGCCGGCCGCGGAGACGACGTGTCCCAGGAACTTGACTTCGGTCTTCAGAAGGAAGCACTTCCGGGGCTTGAGTTTGAGTCCATGCTCCCGAAGCCGTCCAAACACCAGGTCCAGCTTCTGACAGTGGCTCTCGAAGTCGCTGGCGAACACCAAGACGTCGTCTAGGTAGACGAGTAGGACGTCGAAGGCCAGGTCCCCCAGCACGGCGGTCATCAACCGCTGGAACGTCGCGGGTGCGTTACACAGTCCGAAGGGCATACGAGTCCACTGGTAGAGGCCGAAGGGCGTCGTGACAGCCGTCTTCTCTTGGTCTTCCTCTTTCACCGCCACCTGGAAGTAGCCGGCGGTGAGATCGAGCGAGGAGAAGATCTTGGCCTGCCCCAAGGCGTCTAGGGACTCCTCGATACGAGGTAGGGGGTAGGCATCCCGGTGTGTCACGTTATTTAGGCGGCGGTAATCGCAGCAGAACCGCACGGAGCCGTCTTTCTTTATGACGATCACGGCTGGTGACGCCCACGGACTGCAGCTCTCTACCAGGACACCCAGGTCCACCAGATCTTGCACGTGTCTCTTTACTTCTTGGAACACGTGGGGCGGTATTCGGCGGTGCCGTTGCTTGACCGGGTGTGCGTCACCAGTGGGAACGTAGTGTGTGACCGTGGTTGTGTAGCCATAGTCCCCGTCGTCCACGGAGAACACCGCCTTGTGTTTCTCCAATACTTGATTCAGCCGGCTCACTTGGGCCGGTGTGAGATCCTGCAGGTTCGCCTGTACGTCCACGGCGAGCCCGCGGGTCTTCCCGTCCGGCTCCGCCTCTGGCGGGCGGTCCCGAGTCTGAATCGCCGTCACTCGGACGCCTCCTTCCACTTCCTCCACGGTCACTCTCTCCTTAGGCCGTACCTGACGGGGGCAGTGGATCTCTGCCAACCTGGCCCGGGGTCGGAGCACCATCTCGACGTTGGTCGGGTTCAACACCCGCACAGGCACTCTCCCCTGTCGGGCGTATGCCACCACGTTCGCCACCAATAGTCCGGGAGGCAGGTTGGCCCTCGGCGTGTGCTCTATCATCACGGGACGCCGCATCCCCGCTGTCGTCTCACAACGGCCTGGGACGACCACTTCGCTGTGCGGGGGAATGACCACTGGTTCCCTGCCGGCCACTTTGACGTACCCCATCCTTCCCGGGGCGATACACTCTCGGGCTTCCTGGGCCATGGCGGCGACCACACGGCGGATGGCGACGCTCCCCGCGTCGACACGTCTTCGGCTCGCCGGCCGCATCCCCTTGATCCCCTTGAACAGGCCATCTACCCCGCCGAGCACGTTCATGCCCAGAAGTCCCGGGATAGCGTCTCCTGTGGCCACTCGGCCTGGATCGTCTTTTAGTATGAATATGCATTTCCCCGGAAATGTCATATCCAGGCACTTCACTTCGGCGTAGAGACACCCCACCACTGGGATCTCCAACCCGTTGGCGGCGAAGAGAGTGATCCAGTTGGAGGGGGTCAACCGCGACCGCGGGAAGTGTCTGCGGAAGTGGCTTTCGGTCATGGTGGTGACTTCGGCGCCGGTGTCGAAGAGGCAGCAGGTCTCGACCCCGTCAATCTGGACGTCTAAGGTGAGACATTCCCCCATGTCTTGCGTCTTAGTGCCCCCTGCGGCCGAGTCGGCGACTCCGGTTACGACGCCGTTGACTGCCCTTCGGGATCCGGGTCGGTCCCCTGACGAGCCCGGAACTTCGGGGGTGGGGCCAGGGGCTGGGTGGGGCTCGCTGGCGTGGCGGGGGCACTCCCTGCTGATGTGGCCCGGCTGATTGCAGGCATAGCAAATCAACCTGCCCTCTTCGTCCCGGCGGGGCAGTTCCCGCTTGGCGGCGGGCGCGTCGTCTCTGCGTCGCCGTCCGGGGCCGCCTCTCTGGGTCGCGTCCCGCGTCTGTTGGACGGCCTGGAAGAGTTGCTCCTGACGTGCGTCCAGCCGCTCTTGCCCTGCGAAGAGCCGCTTAAAAGCTCCCTGTATTGCGTCTCCGCTCATCGGGGCCTCTCGTCCTTCTGCGGCTGCGGCGTGGACCAGGGCCTGGGCGCCACCCCTATTGGGGGGCAGGACCATCTCCTCCTCCGACCAGTCTATCGCCGCCATCATCAATCCGAGAAACGTCTGCTCTCCGTTCTCTTTTATGGACTTCTTCATCTCCCGTCGCAGCATCCCATCCTTCAGGCCTACCACAAACTGCTCCTGCAGCCGGGCGGCAGGATCCGCGACTCGTTGGGGTTCCCGGCCCTGTATGCGACGCATCTGTTCCTGTAGATCATACGCAAACTCCCTCACGGTCTCGCCATCTCCTTGTCGGCGGTCGAGGAACTCTCTCAGGCGTTCACTGACCGAGGTCTTGTCTCCGTACGTCTCCTGCAGCACCCGGAACACGGCGTCCGGCTCCGGGGCGGTCCCTTCTAGCACGAAGCGCACTGTCCGTTTAGCCGCGCCCTTTAGATGCTGCTGTACGAACTCCGCCTGTTCGTCACCGGGCACTCTGCTGCTCCGAAAATGCACCTTCATGTCTCGGATCCAGTCGTCCACCAGCGGCTCTCCTCTCTCTTTCCCCCCTCCAAATTCGCTGCACTTCCGCTCTCGTTGGACGTACACCACTGGGAGGGGCGCTGGAGGAAGCTGTTGGATCATGGCTTGGGCCAAGGCACGCGACTCTCGGTGCCTGGCCTGCTCCAGTTGTTCGTGTTGGTGGTCTAGGGCTTCCGCCTGGTCTTGGAGTTGACCCTTTAGGAACTCCACTTCGGCGGTCAAGGTCTGCACCGTCTCGGCTCCCCCCTCTTCCTCTTTGAGCGGGGGCGGCGAGTCACCTCCTTGCGTCACCCGGGACGGCCCGGCTTTGGCATCGGGCTTCAGGGTGTCGTTGTCCGACATCTCAGGTCTCTGGGTCGTCACTTACACGGGAGTGGAGTAGGATGTTGATCCTGTTCGTGACGCCAAATGTAGCAGGGTGGATTATCCCTGCTTCGTGGGAACTGTGGGGTGCGGTCAATAGGTAGCGAGACACAGTAGCACCCTGGCCAGCTGCACCTCCGTCTTTGGGGTCCGGAGCGTCAACTGGAGGCTGGTAGTGGGGGTGAATGAGGCCCAGGGTTTACAAACCTGGTCCGGTACTCTGGTCTTCCTCCCTCTCTCTGGAGTAGTCCGCAGTACTCCCCAACACACCCTCACCCTCCACAGTTGCCCCTTTTTCCCTCCCACACCTACTGACCGGATGGTAGAGAAATAACTGGGTTCCCCCCGCAAGCAGTACCCTCCCTTAGTGAGACGACCAGAACCCTTACAATGGAAAAGGTAGAATAGCAAGGGGTTACGATTACATATATTACCCGTAGCAAAGGGTTAGGGTTAGGGTTAGAAATAATGAAAGACACACACAGTGCTCCCGCTCTGGATGACTGTATTGTAACTCAGCCTGGTTACAACAAAGCTACGGCTGGTGATTACTGCACCATGGGTATCCATACAATAATTACTGGCATGAATTATTAGCATAAGTCAATTACAGTATCACACACAGGCACCAAGTGCTCTCAGGTACCCAGACTAAACGCTGCCCACGTCTGGGCGGACCACAGTATTCACCTTCTTTAAGGAATTACACTCTTACTGTCCCCGGTTGAGAATATGGGAAAGGAAGGGGGAAGCATAGGGAAGAGAATAAAGGGATTCACAGAACGGGAATTATTTAGGAAATACACGCCTTATCACGCTCAAAGAAAAGGAATAAAATAAAAGAGTGAGCCCACAAAATACCTTGCAAAAGTCCTATGCTAATACCGGTATATATTGTCTGGGGTACCCCTATTGAACTGTGGTTAACAACGTTAACTTCGCCCGCGGGCAGCACCACACTGTATACTGTATATGGAGTCGGGAGCATCAATGCTCGTTTGTACTCATCCGAAATGGCCGCCTCGTCACTCCACTGTTGTCCGGGAGGCAAGATGGCGTCGAACACTCGCGCCGCAGGGGCTAGCAGGCGGAGCTATAGCAGAGAGGCAGTGCTGGCTGAGCTGGTGCTGGGCGAACTCTGCTGGTGGTAAAGAACTCCCCGTGTCCTGCAGGCAGCCTGTAGCAGGTGTGCTGCTGCTCTCCGGTGCAGACAGCTGTTGACGCCCGGGCAGACTGCTTGGATGTCCCGTACGTCTCTGGCACGCAGACTATACCGTCACTGTAACTAGGTATAACACGAGCAATGCTACTGTGATCCTTAGCCGCACGCTACTTATACCGCTCACTGTAACTAGGTATAACTCGACTCTTAGTGCCCGACTCTGCACTTAATGTTCATAATATCATAACACTGGTACTGCTAGGATATCGTCTCCACTAGCCAGTACTTCCTATCACCCGTCTCTGTTCCACGGGGCACTCCGGCATAAACGTCAGCAACGGGGCTGTCTAGAGCTCCCCCGTTAGACGTGACTTCTCGTGGTCAAGTTCACTGCCGAGAAGAGAGCGACTTCCGCTGCCCTTCTCCCTTTATCATCTCTCAGCTCTCTCCGCCACTCTCTGCCTGCTACTGCCCCCTGCTGGTCCCGCCTGCCAGTCACAAGAGGAGACGCACTGTAAAATATGAATCAATACTGTCATTTATGATCCGTATTCACATGCTCGTTGGACGGGGCGTTTGTGTCATTGTTCGTGTGAATCAATGACACTAGTTAGAATGTCTTTGTGTACAAAAAGGGATATAAACACAGTCAGCAGTTCTGAATAATATACCATATTTTCCAGACTGCTACATACTGTTGCTTGGAAATATAGGGTTGATGTAATGTCCCCCCCGGGGCAGTGCAACCGGTCCTACACCCTCAGCATCGGGGCTCAAGTTACAAGATACTTAAAAAATGTGGGCTTTCTTTACATTTTTACTTTACAGTACAGGGTTCGCACAAAGTCCTTGAAGTGCATAAAGTGCTTGATTTTTTTTACCAAAAAAAGTCCAGGCCTGGAATTCCTTGAAAACAGCCCATTTTTTAACACTTTGACTGCCCAACCCGAGTTTTCTCGGGTTTACCCCCCGCGGGTTGAATGCCCACTCACGAGAATTCGTATTTTCTCTTATTTTTTTTTTATTAACGATCTGAAATCATATTTCATCAACCAAGTCTACTGTTGGAAAATCAGCCACTCCAGGCGCTCAGATGTGAAAAAAGTGCCCCCTATCGTCTCCCAGATGGTAATTCACCCTTTTGGATGGGATTCAATGAAAATGAATGAGAAAAAAAATCCGGACTCCACATTTTACTTCTCACTCACGCAGCCGGGGTGGATCAGCTCCACTCTGGACCCTCAGAGCAGCGGGATTATGTGTTTTTACAGTATACTCGTGGGATCAATAAAAGGATAGATTTTTTCGAATGGCGATCAGGAATTGGAATAATCCATTTGGATACCATCTGATCTCGGGTAAGGAATCTATGTTACCAGTCATAGGATAATCAGACCCGTTTTCACGGAGATATAAGCTTTTATGTGATATGGCTGTTTGACTCTAAGAGTGATCAGGAACTGAGAGAATCGATTTTCAGCACGTGGCACTAGCGTGCACACGTACACATATACTATCGATAATCTAGCGTTTATTTGAAAACGATTCATAAATAGGCCGCAAAATGACAACGTTCTAGAATATTCCAGTAAAGGGCGATTATCATAGAATGTCTTATTTTTTCCGTGAAACCGAGTGCTTTTCAAAATGCTATCAAACGGAAATGAACCGATAAAAAAACAATCTGCTTCGACAATGTTGACTGGAAATGGGTCATTGATAATGCGACTGGCAGATTAGACACATTTAAAACATAGATTAGGCGATATTAACGTTAACATTGGAGTGGATGTGGGCATTCAAGCACTAAATCGTGCACCCCCTGCTGGCACTGAAAGTGTTAACAAGGTGCTTAAAAAGTCATTGAAATTCAAATCAACCATTCGCCTTGAAAGTTTAATTTTTTTTGTGAACACATTTTTTATAAATTTCTTTGACATGACATGCAAACATTTACAGTCGAAATTCACTATGAATCACAGGGCTAGCCTATTACCGACATAATACTAACAATAATGACAGCCCGTTTTTTTTTTTTTAATTAAAATAGATGTAGATCAAAGATATACACAGATTAATTACAATACAACACATAAAAAGTTGAAAGTTGTTCATCCATGATAAAAAAATTCTGAATCAAGAAATAATTTTTTTTATTTAAAGTGTAACTAATTGTCGGAAATTGGTTTTAAGCCATAAATATTGGATCAGAATTTTTTTTCTATAATAAAACAGTATTTAAAAGTGAATTGTATCATTTTAAATGCCCTTTTAAATGAAAAATAGTGCTTAGGAAAGTACTTGAAAGTCCTTGAATTTCATTTTGCAATGTCTGTGGGAACCCTGGTATAACTATAATAGCTTGAATATGTAGCATGGGAATTGAGCTCTTACTTATTTGCGTCATGGGGCTCAGGTTTTGGGCTGTTCCACTATAGCTAGAGTCTTGGACATTGTTTCAGTTGTACTGTAGCATCATATAAATGTAGAGCAGAGGAAACACACAGCCGTGAAGGGTGTCTGAGGTGAGGGGCTGTGACCTCCAGGGAATACACTGCAACCTAAAGCCACACACTCGTATGCCCCCCCCCCCCCCCCCATATATTTTAGATGGTGGAAATGGATACATTATTTATTTTCACCATATAAATACCTAGTGAGGAGCACGAAAGAACAGCTGACTTTTACTCACAGTCATAGAATCAACTATGTATTCTCTACTGTAGGGAAGAATTTACTGCACAACCTAAATCCAATAGGGAGGTGTAGTCTGACGTCACTGGTTGTTCCACCTGTATAGGGATTTATCATTGGGAAAATGGATTATCGGCTATTGTAACAATTCTGCCGCATGGAAATTGAAAAGCTTTCCATTTTTGCACAAAATGAGTTCCCTTCACTAACATTATTGTTTAAGCATCTTTGGTTGAAAAAAAATTGGGCGATTCTTTTTATGATTAATTGAGAATATTTTCATGTTGAGCTATAGATTGTGGATAAATAAGCACAGAAAGGTACACCATGCAAATGTTAATGCTTTATTTGTTTTAAACGAGACGATTTAGAAATGGCAATGGGGAAATACATTGCGTTGGACAGAGGGTGGAACACGAAAAACGGCAATGTCGTAACCACTACACCTTCCTATAGACATGCAAACAACTGCTATAGGGAGGTGTAGTGGTTAAGTCATTGGTGTTTCCCGCGCGGTCCACCTCGCTTGAAATTGCAATGTATTTCCAATGGACACATTTCTAAATCGTCTCGTTTAAAACAAATAAAACATGAACATTGGCATCGTGTACCTTTCTGTGCGTATTCATCCACAATCTATAGCTCAACATGAAACAATTCGCAATTAATCGTAAAATAATTACGTATAATTTTATTTCAACCAAAAATGCTTAAACAATAATGTTAGTGATAGAAGGGAACTCATTTTGTGCAAAAATGGAAAGCTTGCCAATGTTCATGAGGCATAATTATTACAATAGCCGATGATACATTTTCCCAATGATAAATCCCTATACGGGTGGACCGCGCAGGAAACTAAAGTGACGTCAGACTACAGCTCCCTATTGGGAGCTCGGCATGGGATCTCAAAGTAAGCTATCGGGATGTGATGATGTTCCATAAATTATTTTGTGACCAAAATATACATGATCTTTTTTTTTACTCACTTGAAGTTAATTGTATAGGCTTGTTTGTAATTTGGGAGGACTGACTACAGTACAATTTACTCTGTTCTAAAATTATTTACCTTCGACGACAAAAATACTCACCATCCAATAAGTGTACTTTTGCCCTTCTAATCATCTTTTGATGTGAAACAAAAGTGTATGAAAAAAATATTAACAAGTAGTTTGACAAGCGAGTTTGTTGCATTCTATTTCAATCAGGAAATGTTGTGATTGTCTCTCGTATTTTTCCAGTCAAAAACAAAATGGCTACATTTACTTTGCTGATGTCAAAGCAGTCTTGCCTCAAACTTTCATGTCTCAAATTAAAGCGGTTTTCATTTTCATGCAGTTTTTCAAAGTATTTTACTTAAAGAGATTACGGTAGTCTAATTAAATCCAATCCAATCCACTTTATTTATAAAGCACATTTAAAAACAACAACGTTTACCAAAGTGCTGTACAAGTCCCACAACATAAGATAAAAAGATAAAAGCACACAATAAAAACATATACAATATGTCACATAAAAAAGGCGGGTCTCTCAAACTGTTTAAAAACCCAAAGCAAATCAATTCAATCAAACATCTGCAGAGTGGGGGCCTGCCTAACATGCATTCAAGAGATTGCATTAAAGAGATTAAGACCCTTCTAAGGATTAGGTCAGCCTTTAACTTTGTGCAACTGAACTGAAGTGTAACTCACTGTTCCAATAAGAATAATTTTGCCTGTATACGTGCTGTATAATGTGTTTGAGGTGCTTCCCATTCCCACGCTTTCATTCAGGGTGCATAGCAGTTGGCGTGTGTGCGGGAGGGAAGGAGAGAGTGTGTGTGTATAACCTGCCTACTGTATACACACATGGGCGGCTTCAGCTTAGCATGCGGTCAATAGCAGCAGTGTTTCTACTGATCCCACCAATGACCTTTGACCTCTGGTTAGACATGGTAGCTTGCTACCACAAGGTGAGGCGGGAGTTAGATGTAGGACCTACCGGTATGGCCCAAACGCGTGTATATTTTCCCCAACGGAGTTTCACTTCCGCGTTCGGTCTGCGCGATCTGATTGGCCACTGACGTTTTTTTCAGCACCAAACGCGTTACTCCTAACAATCGCGCCAGCAGGCTGTTACCCTAACCCTAACCTTAACCAACTAACCCTAACCTTAACCAACTAACCCTAACCTTAACCAACTTCGAAAGAGAGCGACTTCGAAAGAGTCGCCAAGCTTAACCAGTTTGTTAGGAGTAAAGCGATTGGCGCTGAGAGAAACGTCAGTGGCCAATCAGATCGCACAAACCGAACGCGGAAGTGAAACTCCGTTGGGGAAAATATACAGGCGGCCCAAACGGATAACTCCCTTACTGTGACCTCCGAGCCCTCCCATTGAACGGGGTGACCTGTCACTCTTCACAGGGGGAGGGTGGTTGGTTGAATATGAAAGGAGGGAGGGTTTTTTAGCTTGTGGCACATGGCAGGGATACAGTGCAATTACAGTATGTCTATGTTCTGTGTCCGGTTTCATTTTCCTTTTGATATTTTCAGTACACCTCCCATCAAAATGAATATAAATGTTTATGTAAAACTCTATTCAGTAGACCAAAGATGTTATTATGTGTCTGTATGATATTGAAAATGTCTCGCTCTGGCTCTAATTGTTAACCCTTTCACTGCCACACTACAGAAGGTTAACCCTTTACTATCACACAGTAAAGGGTTACCTTCTGTAGTGTGGCAGTGAAAGGGTTAACCTGCTGTTGTGTGGCAGTGAAAGGGTTAACGTCTGTGTATTGTCGCAGTGAAAGGGATAACCATTTGGTAGTGCAGCAGTGAAAGGGTTAAGTATCCACAAAATAAATCTCAACCTCTTTGTCTGATTTGACGTTTTGTCTCCTTTGTCTCTGGTTTGAATAGCCTTGCTTTCTTCTTGCACTGGTATATCCATTGGCAATTATGTGCATTATCATTATTTATATATTTCAATGAGTATGTGTATTTTGTTTTCAAGGAAATGTACATTTCGTTTTCTTAAATGTTTTTGTTCCCACTCCACACGGGAAGGCACATGATGTCCCATACATCACCTGTGTGTGCTGGTGTCGAACGAACCACAAAATTAACCTACCGCAAACCCGCCCACTTTTCTTGATGTCAGTTGTGATTGGAGGATCAAGGATAGAGGGTGGAGCTTGAGATGGGTCAATTCCTTACGGGACGGCAGCTGATGTGGCCAGCTGCTCTGCCTCGCCTGCCGCAACAACGAGAAGACTCTCCAACACCAACAGTAGGATGGAGTTAAGAATCAAGATGCAACATGAACGATGGTAAATGGCTGCATTTATATAACGCTTTTATCCAAAGCGCTTTACAATTTGTTCCTCACATTTTTACTCACACATTCACACACCGATGGCAGAGGCAACCATGCAAGGTGCCAACCTGCTCATCGGGAGCAGTTAGGGGTTAAGTGTCTTGCTCAAGGACACTTCGACACACTGCCCGGAGGAGCGGGAATCGAACCGGGAACCTCCAGATTACCAGACGACTGCTCTACCTACCGAGCCACTGTCGCCCCTGGTAGTGGATCTATACAGTATGTGACCATGTACATATACTTTTGTATGGAGGGTGTGTTGTTATTAAAGACATTATATACAAGTCATGGATGTATATAGCCCCCTTTAAACGTGTCTTGTGTCTACTTTTGTTTGGTTCAACTTATTTTCTTTAGCTGTGACCAAGTCACCCTCCCAAAACATGTATTTACCACAACATAGTACATTTACATTTAGTCATTTAGCTGACGCTTTTATCCAAAGCGACTTACAAGTTCTGTACGACAAGTCATCAGGAAGGGCACAACTCTTATCAGCTGAGTAACAATGTTCATCAAGTGTTGAGTGCTACCGTGTAGGTTAGTTTATTAGGACAAGTGCATGACAGTAAGGTTAGTTAGGGTTAGATATCTTTTTTATAAAAAAAAATTAATTTCAGATAATGGTTGAAGAAGTGCGTCTTTAGTCGACGGCGAAAGATTGGACGGGTTTCGGCTGTTCTAACTGGGGTGGGTAGTTCATTCCACCATTGTGGGGCAAGGACTGAGAATAGGCGGCTTCTCCTTGATGACCCTACCGGAGCTCGGATAGGAGTAGGTCTGAGGCGGCCAGAAGATGCAGAGCGTAGGGGTCTTGAGGGTGTGTAGTTGGAGACCATTGACCGGAGGTAGGCGGGAGCGGTTCCCTTTGCCGCACGGTATGCTAGGTCGAGGGCCTTGAAGCGGATTCGTGCAGCAATGGGGAGCCAGTGCAGGTCCCTAAGAAGTGGGGTGACATGGGCCGACTTCGGTAGGTTTGAGATCAGGCAGGCCGCTGCGTTCTGAATGAGTTGAAGAGGCTTGGTGGTAGAGACATGCAATTCGTAAAGGTCAAAATGTCCAATTTTGAAAAGCTATAATTCGTACACTATAAGGCCGATTGATTTTGTATGCATAACTATCAGGGGTGTAAAAAGTACCCAGAAATTATATTTAAGTGAAAGTATGGGTACCGTCTTTAATCTTACTCAAGTAAAAGTCAGAGTATCTGGCTAAAAACACTTGAGTAAAAGTAAAAAAGTTTCTACTTTTAAATGTACTTAAGTACTAAAAAGTAAAAAATTAGTTTTATTCCGGGGCAATGAAATATTCGTTTCGTCCTCTTCATCACTCGTACTATCGTTTGTGGCCATCTTCTGTAGCTTGTCACTCTGACTGTATTCTTCTGATAGCAGGTGTTTAATCAAAGATCCCCGCTTTCTAGTCTTGCACAAAGACCAATCAGCATGGGTATGGGCGGGTTAATTTTTCATTGATGGGGATTTGATTGGCTGTTTTTAAATAAAGTGTCGGCCGCAGGATTAATAACGTTAACGTTAGTTCAGCCAGAGAAACAAATATACTAATTAAAATAGTTGGACCTGCGAGATTTGTACTTTGTAGGTCTGCATTTTAAATGTAAGGAGTAAAAAGTATTTTTTTTTCTCTGGAATGTAATTGGGTAAAAGTACAAGTATACAAACCTAATAATACTCTAGTACAAATCCCCAAAAACAGTACTTAAGTATTGTAACAAAGTACAATTACTCAAGTACTTTACACCCCTGTTATCATCATAGTTAATTAAATCTAATTTGCCTAAAAACAGAAGGGTCCAACCATTCCAAATACCAAATCATAAGTAAAATGGGCTATAATGTATCCTGGTGTTTTAGATGTGAAGCAGCTTCTATGGCACATGTCACTGACTCACTCACAGCTGTAGCAGCTGCTCACTAACATGAACATCTGTCGCTGAGAGATTCGGTTACAACTCGAGATCGGGCCGCAGGATCAGGCGAACGACCAACCAACATCGCTGGTAAACACGGAAGTGGAATCGGACACAATTTCGAACATTGACCATAATAACACCGTCCGGCCAAGACCTGGTCTCGTTTTCCCTTGAGAAACATTACTCTACATTTGACATTTCACAGTCTATTCGGTCATGTTTTTTGATCATGCAGATGCCGATCTATTCCACAGTATGTTCCATTTGCAGATCCACACAAAGCCAAGTCCAGCTCCTCAGTCCCATAAGCCCCCGTCTCACTGTGGTGTGTGTGTGTGTGTGCACTCACAGTTAAGCCCTTACAGATGTCTGAAAGCCCATGGAGCACACAGACTCTGGCCTGCTGGGAATGGAGACAGACGCAACACTGGAGCTATCATAAAGACCGGATTATATTTGAATGTATCGTCAGTGCACGGACGCTGCAGGTGTGTAAGACACGAGAGGTTTGGCGGTTTTGCGTCAGACTTCAATCAAATAGTGTTTTGCTAATTATTCTTGGCGTTGAATCTACTTGGAGCACCAGAAGAGGGGGGGGGGGGGGGGGGGGGTAGGGTTAGCTGGATTAACTGCATCAAGGCAGTTCAAATCTGTGTCAGACTCCCGGACCCGGCGACCTTTGCCGAATGTCTTCCCCCGTCTATCTCCCATACTTCCTCTCTCTCTCTCTCTCTCTCTCTACCAGACTGCCCGGTAACAAAACCAATAAAATATCTATCAAAAACATAAAAAAAAAGAATTTAAATAACAAAAATGTCTAATTAAAAAAAATATCTCCACGTGGTGAATACACAGGTCACAACATGTTTACAGGATAGTTTGAGTGTATTTCGTGACTGTTGATAATTTGACTACACTGGCACACCTACTTCCAGTGAATGACGCTAAGCTAGGCTAATGGTGCGGCTGTTCCCTAAGCCTAATGCACGCACAGAGAAAAAGGTATGCATCTGCTTGTCTAACTCCAGGGTAGATGGCAAATAAGCGAATTATCCAAAAAGTTGGCGTGTTCCTTTAAGACTGATGAGCAAGCAAGCGTTTGCTGGCGGTATGAGAGTGAGCAGGCCTTGTTTCCATGCAGCTTGTGCAGCGGCTACTGCTCTTCATCACGAGCACCTCGCAAAATATACACCGGCCAAATCACCGTCTGTGTGTGTAGTGGTGGAAAGTATTTTTACTCAAGTACTGTACTTTTTTTTTTATTTTGAGGTACTTGTACTTTATGTGATTATTTTCCTTTTAGGGAACTTTATACATTTACTCCACTACATTTATCTGAATCCATAGTTACTTTGAAGAAAAAGATTTTGCTTATAAAACATGGCAAAAATGTATGAAGATTATATACTTTCACATCTGAAGCCTGTCAACTTCAAGAGGACGTAGAGCACCATAACTGGACCATATACCACTTTAACATGACATTTAATGAGAGCAGCATAACTGGACCATATACCACTTTAACATGACATTTAATGAGATCAGCATAACTGGACCATCTACCACTTTAACATGACCTTTAATGAGAGCAGCATAACTGGACCATATACCACTTTAACATGACATTTAATGAGATCAGCATAACTGGACCATGTACCACTTTAACATGACCTTTAATGAGAGCAGCATAACTGGACCATATACCACTTTAACATGACATTTAATGAGAGCAGCATAACTGGACCATATACCACTTTAACATGACCTTTAATCAGAGCCGCATAACTGGACCATGTACCACTTTAACATGACATTTAATGAGAGCATCATAACTGGACCACATACCACTTTAACATGACCTTTAATCAGAGCAGCATAACTGGACCATAAACCACTTTAACATGACCTTTAATGAGAGCAGCATAACTGGGCCGCATACTACTTTAACATAACCTTTAGAGGTAAATGGTTAGTGGCTTGAATGCTCCCAAGCACCGGAATACACAAACATCATGTAGAATATATACTTTTACTTAAGTATATTAGATACTAGATAAAGTACATTCAATAGCAAATACGTCTATACTTTTACTTAAGTAGAATTTTAATGGAGGACTTTTATTTTTACCATAGTACTCCTTTATCTGGGTATTTCTACTTTTACTTAAGTAAAGGAACTGTGTACTTCTTCCACCACTGTGTGTGTGTGCGCGTATGTGTGTGCGTGTGCATGTGCGTGTGTGTGTGTGTGGATTCAACCTTAGATTCCTTCTATACCCCCAGGCTCCATGTCTACACTCATAATACCAACTCAGATGACTTTAATAGAACAGTTGGCAGCCATTTGTCAGTGTGTGGAACCGTATGGACAGAGTTCAACTTGACCTCGTCACGATCACACACCGACACACGTTGAAGGACAAGATGAGGTTCACTGGGAGGACATTGGTCATGCACCACAGCACAGTCATTCTTAACCCTTTCACTACCACACTACAGAAGGTTAACCCTTTCACTACTACACTATGGTTAACCCTTTCACTACCACCTTCTGTAGTGTGGTAGTGAAAGGGTTAACCCTTTGTCGTGTGGCAGTGAAAGGGTTAACCTTCTGTATTGTCTCAGTGAAAGGGTTAACCATTTGGTAGTGTGGTAGTGAAAGGGTTCATTCTCAGTCATAGTCCACATCCCTGTAATTCCTACTACTGTCTGTATTTAATTTTCTCCAGTCATTAATGCATGTATTACAAAATGCATTAGTGTTTTTAACCACCGAATACTATGTAACTCACAGCTGTGTCTGGACCTGGATTCTTGCTCCCAACTAAATATATATATATATATTTTTTTTTACCATTGTGTATTTTCTTTCTTTATTCTTTTATATAAATACTGCTCCCGGCTAACAAAGATGTCCCACATAAGAAAACTGGGATGTGACTAAAGTTTGCAAGGCAACATGTTTTTGATTAAACGGTCCCTATTGTAATAATGGCCTTTTCCTGTGTTTTGCATTGTTTTTACACAATGAGGGGTTGTCCCAACACTGAGAAATTGTGAAATATGTACATACAGTGCAATTTATGCAGTTCAGCTGTGACAAGAACCCTCCCTATTGAAACAAGCCATTCAGAATTGCAGCCATAATTGACGTAGTTGTAATAATGACTCACAATACACACATTGCATATGGGTGGTTCTTGACTTGTATGTGCGTGTGAAGAGATCTTGGAAAAATAAACTCTCTTTTCTACCTAAAGTTGAACATAAAATAATGTTTCTGACAACATTTAAGCATTAAAGGTCCCGTGTCTTGCTATTCCTTTCACTATTTGGGCAATGTTACACAATTCCTGTGAGTCTCTATGGAATACATCTGTACGTTTTTTTCCCCCAAAAATTTATTGTTTTGTATTTCTAATCAAGTACTATAAAGCAGCATTTTTCCACTTCAAGATTTCAAGCTATTTTCGTCTGGGCTCCGCCCATAAGCACCCACAGTCTGCACTGGCAGACAGAGAGAGACATAGAGAGATTGAGGGGGATACCAATTAAATTCGCCGTGGGGCGGCATAATCCCACGGGAAAATGCATTGGTAACTTGTTTCAAATGACAATATATACCCCTGTGAATATTATTGCACGGATCAGAATACGGGCGCGCGCGTGGGAGCGTGCGCAATGATATTTTGCAGCAGGTTGACAGTGATATGCGAGTGCTCCCGACTGCGTGTGTGTTTCCCCGTGCGCGTGGTCGGGAGTGAGAGAGACTCAGAAGAAGCTTCTATCCTCAGGCCATCAGAATGCTAAATGACAATAACACTATGTAACAACCATCAAATGCACTCACAGCACACACACTCACGTTAAACAAACAACTCACTGCAGCACCCACTTAGAACACCTAAACACACTTTATATTTATTGGTAAAGAATTTGCACTACAACCCATACCTCATTACCTTACTGTAAATTGTACCTCATCCCATTTCTGCTTTGTACTGTATAGTATATTGTATTGTAACTCAGGTACTTCTACTCTGCATTGTACATTGTATATTATGTATATTCTGAACACTTTTGTCTACGTACTTAACTTCTATTTTATACTTGCTATACTTATTTTGTACTTATCTATTTTGTCTAGCACAGTCTCTGGAGCGTAACAGAAAGAAGCATTTTGTATAAAAGTATTCTGTACTTCTGTATGACAACTAATAAAGAAACTTGAAACTTGAGTGTGTGTGGGGTTCCCCTGTCCCTCTCTCCCTCTCTGTCTCTTGCTCTCCCTCTTTCTCGCTCGCTCGTTCTCTGCTCTCTCTGTCGGCACCTGCGCCACGTCAACCCGTTTGAGGAAGTGTCAGTACTTCCACTCGCTCTGTTGTTGAGTGCGCTACAACCATAGAGGGGCCGTTAGTTAATGCAGATCAACAGCACCTACTGACGTCAGGGAGCGAGTCAAATCAGAATGGCTTAGTTCACTGGGGGAGGATATTGTCTCAACTGAATTGGAGCAATCCGCCAAAATGAGAATTAGAGACACAGACCCCATTGATACAAACCCCCATTGATACAAACCCCCATTGCTAGAAAACAATGCTAAACACTGGAAAAGGCAATTTATAAGACAGGGGACCTTTAAGTTGCATATGAAATTGCTGGACCTTGAGTCATATTTGATCTGCAACACCTACTGTAGTTCGACAGTTTGATCTGAATTTTGTTAGATCATTTAAATGTAAAGGTACAGACACACAAGAAACTTGTTGAGAACAGGACTGAAACAAGGGGGTGCAGAAGTTTTTCTCAGCAAAAAACTTCAAAGACATGTTAAGGAGCCTTGAAGACCTATATGAACTTGTTGAAAAGGACTATATGGGACATTTCATATGTTCCTTGCAGAGACTTCCATTTCTTCCTGTGGATGTTAAGGTGATTGAAAGTAAGCAATAGAGGTCAGTGATTAGGTGAAAAGTTTTGTCTATAGCAAAACACTCGCTGGTCTCTGGTCCAGTGAGAGGTCTTGGAAACAATGAAATGATAAAACCAAGACCCCATACTGTGGCAATACGTTTTTATAGCAGGATTACAGTCATAATACAGGAGAGTCAGGGGCTGTGTTACTAGCATGGAGGGCGACCAGGCACCTCTGGTATCCTATATGTGAGTGTAGACCAGTAAATCCCCAGTGTATCCCATCACCATTACATGTAGCCCGACCTGGCCCTGACCAGTCAGAGAAAGTCGGATGGGCTACATACTGTGACCCGCTCAGCTGTTTTCAGCCATCTCTGACAACGAACCCATCTGCCTGGAAGAAATCCCACTGACCTCTGAAATTCCTCTGCAGCGAAACATCGTTCCTGTAAAGAGCCCCACCAATGTTTTCTTTTTACAAAGCGAGAGAGTCCCAAATCTTTCCTCCCCCCCGCCCCCCCCCCCCCTCCATCAACCCCCAGACTTTTATAGGGCCGACTTGCCCTCTGCTGCGCACGGCCCACTTGTTGGGCCTCATCAAACGCATTTGTGTGGAACTGATTTTGCTGGAGCAAAATCAATATTGGGATTGGAAGTGCTGGTAGTGGACTACACTGCACAAAGAATAATATCACACAATGACCATGTCAGTTACATGCTTTTTACTTTTCACTGTTTTTTTTTACTATACATTTATATTTATTATGTAGAAGATTTGCACTAAGTTCTCTATATCTATTTCACTCATTCATTTCATTTTTAGCTACTGTTTATATTGTATATAGTCCTGTATATTGTGTGTGTACATTGTGTCCTATATGTTACTTTATGTTTATAGTGGCCTATATGTTACTTTATATTAGATCTCTTGGTAACACTTTATAATAATAAGACCTTTATAAGGTATTTGTAGATAATGAACTAATCATGAACAAACCATTTATATACATTCGTAAATTATTATTAAATCATTTATAACTATATTTGTGTAACATTTACAAATTAGTTCTACATTAAAAAAAATGTATCCACTTTTTCTCCTTATTTTTCTCCCATCCCAATTTCGTATTGCCAATTCTCCCTTCCCCTGTCTTGAACGTTGCTAGACTATGCCTCCCACTGGTCGGCTGTAGTGAGGATAGAAGCCTTGCATTACGTGTCCCCTCCGGTACACGAGAAGGCAGCCTGTCGCATCTTTTCACCAGACAGCGCGGACTCTCAGTGGCGAGGAGTAACGTGTTGGATGCTCACGCTGCCCCTGATACTTCCTGTCTCTGCTGTGCAGGCGTCACCCAACCGACCTGTAGGAGTCGCTGTCCACAACGTCCAATCCCCACCCATCAACTTCCACCCGCTACCTCTGTCAATTGAGATAGTATGACGACTGGCCCAAGCCGCAGGCAATGCTGACACCGGGATTCGAGACCGGAGTCTCTTGCATTGGTGAGGAGCGCAATCTCCGCTACGCCACCCAGCCGCCCCAGTTCTACATTATTTACAACTCATTATCAACATTGTTTGTACTTGATTTGTTCATCATTAAATAATGTTGTTTAATGTGTAGTAACACATTTGTAGATGCTTTGAAAATGGAAATAAAAAAACAACTATACTGTACCTCCATTTATTTGTTTATGTTCAACAAATGATTTGTTAAGACATTCATAAAACATCTATAAATCATTTGCAGATGCTATTGTGTGCCCTAATCTAAAGTGAAGCCTATTCATCATTAACAAATGTCTAATAGTTTGTTTATTTGTGGACTTTTATGAATACACACGAAGCAATTACCAGACTTGTCTTTTCATGTTTAACAAATTATTTGTTAAGACATTCATAAAACATCTATAAATCATTTGCAGATGCTATTGTGTGCCCTAATCTAAAGTGAAGCCTATTCATCATTAACAAATGTCTAATACAGTTAATTATTTGTTCACTTTTTCATCATCTGTTACAAATGTTGTAGACAGCTTTCGGATACACCCTTCTTTGTGACATCAAACAGTGACAGAATTAGTACTATAGATAAATGCAATTTTATTAACATATAAAATACATGTGCACACATAACATATAGTGTAACACATGGGGGGCACTAGAACCCAGGAGTACCCTGGCCAGGTGTTCAAGTTTCAAAAATACAGAATACTTTTATATGAAAAGCTTTTTCCTGTTTTGCTCCTGAGAGTGTGCTAGATAAAAAATAGATAAAGTATAAAATAGAAAAAGTATAAAATAGGAAGTCAAAAGTATGTAAACCAGTGTAAACAAAAGTGTTCAATATACATATATACAATATACAATACAGAGTAGAAAAGATGAGTAACTGAGTTACAATACAATATACAGTACAATGCAGAAATGGGATGAGGTACAACTTAGGGTAAGGTGCAACTTAGGGTAAGGTATTGCCAGAGCATGTAGAGGAGGTCTCACGCGAGTGAGACTTGACTTCATGTTTGTTGCCGTCGGTTTGAATGGAAGCACGATATACATTAGCAGAGCCAAGTTATTCATGCTGCCCCACGCTTTTATGGTATGAGCAGGCTAAACACCTTTTTTGTTGGTAAATCTATTTAAATCTAATCATTTCCGACCTACAACTCTTATATTTTGTCAAGTCAAGTCAATTTTATTTATATAGCACATTTCCAGGCAGCAGCAGCTGGCACCAAAGTGCTTCACAGGCAGGTTGATAAAAACAAAGTAATGTGATGCAAGATATAAGATTAAAAACATAGTAAAGCAATGAAAGTAATAAAAACTAAATAATATGATGCAAGATATAAGATTATATTTTGTGTAGACGTACTTGGTGTGGTGGGCGCTAACGTTACATTCGAATTATGTGTTTGTTCCTAATGTGTGCTCAGTATATTGCGGTATGTGATGATGACATGAGGGTAATAATTATTTGTATTTTCAGGCTGTATAGGCGCCGATACAGCCTGAAAATACAAATACTTATTACCCTTGTGTCGTGCTTCCACGACAGAGTACAGCAACTTGCAATGGGCCTGGTCTACAAGATACACTATACGACCGGGGTACCCATGTACATGTCAAAATACTTCCCAAAGGTCAGTGAATACCACAACCACTACACCAGAGGAAGCTCAACAAATCATGTTAAACCCAGATTCGGCTCAAACAAGGGACTAAACACGTTTCGCAATTATGCCACAACAATGTGGAACGCCCTACCCAAAGCTGTAAAGGAATGTGAATCCCTACCCACATTCAAAACCGCTCTTAAAGAGCACCTACGGGAGGCTGCAATTCGAAACTGGCCACCGTAAATGCCCAAAACCCCCACCACCTCCTAATAGACAGTCTCCTCCCCACCGCATGTATATATTCCCTCCCCGCCGTATGTATATTTCTCTCCCACCCACCCACCCCCTCCTAATGTACAGTCCCCTCCCCATCATATGTATATACTCTGTCAGGATCTAGGGGTAACAGTACTGTATATTTGAATACTGTTTATGTCACAAATGTATCAGTACTAAATACCTATATGTCCCTATGCCATAAATGTCATGTATGTTGTGTATGTCATAAATGTCTATATGAATTGAAAATGGGGGACCCTGATGGAAACAAGACAAACGTCTTTCTCAGGTCTGCATCCCCTTAACAATTGTATGTATTGAGCCGTACTGTATTGTACCCATTCTGCAATCTGTTAAATAAAGTTTTCATTCATTCATTCATTCATTCAAACAGACGGCAACAAACGTGAAGTCAAGTCTCACGCGATACTTCCTCTACATACTCTGGCAATACCTGGCCAGGGTACTTCTGGGTCCTAGTGCCCCCCCATGTTACACTATGTTATGTGTGCACATGTATTTTATATGTTAATAAAATTGCATTTATCTATAGTCCTAATTCTGTCACTGTTTGATGTCACAAAGAAGGGCGTATCCGAAAGCTGTCTACATTTGTAACAGGTGATGAAAAAG
The DNA here is from genome assembly GCF_963971535.1 of Notolepis coatsorum. Taxonomy (NCBI): domain Eukaryota; kingdom Metazoa; phylum Chordata; class Actinopteri; order Aulopiformes; family Paralepididae; genus Notolepis; species Notolepis coatsorum. Next base: position 94,829,060 of record NC_140172.1, on the reverse strand, counting down.
TCAACAAATAATTAACTGTATTAGACATTTGTTAATGATGAATAGGCTTCACTTTAGATTAGGGCACACAATAGCATCTGCAAATTATTTATAGATGTTTTATGAATGTCTTAACAAATCATATGTTGAACATGAACAAATAAATGGAGGTACAATATAGTAGTTTTTTCATATCCATTTTTCAAAGCATCTACAAATGTGTTACTACACATTAAACAACATTATTTAATGATGAACAAATCAAGTACAAACAATGTTGATAATGAGTTATAAATAATGTAGAACTAATTTGTAAATGTTATACAAATATAGTTATAAATGATTTAATAATAATTTACGAATGTATATAAATGGTTTGTTCATGATTATTTCATTATCTACAAATACCTTATAAAGGTCTTATAACTGAGTGTTATTATAAAGTGTTACCGATCTCTTTTATATACACCGTGGGAAGGGGGGAACATAATACAATGTTTCTGTATGTCTTGCACATTATGAGAAATGACAATAAAGTTGACTTTGACTTTGACTTTGACTTTGATGCTTGAACCACCTGATGATATTTAACCCAGTTGCTCGGGACTGATGTCACCCGTGTTCCTATAGGAACAGTTTGAGTTAAATTAGTGCTTTAAGACCTTGTGGCTTTCTATACTTACTCTTAACAAACTATGAATGACGTAGTTGACACCTGACGTATGGACAGAGGTGAGGAACACTCCCCGACCACACAATAGACTTAACAACATTCCCCCTCCAGCCAACAATAGACAACAATACCGAAGAGGTGTCCCACAACACCAAAGGAAGGATTAGATTTTACCGCATGATCTTTTTGCCTTGCAGCCATTGTTTTGTACTGAAAATAGAACTGTATATGGCGTACTGTGCATGTTTTGAAGTACGTTCACTGAACATAGTACTGTATATGGTCTATGGTGTACTTTGCATGTTTTGGGAGTACTTTCACTGAAAATAGTACTGTATATGGCATACTGTGCATGTTTTGGAGTACTTTCACTGAAAACGGTTCTGTATATGGCGTACTGTGCATGTTTTGAAGTACTTTCACTGAAAATAGTACTGTATATGGCATACTGTGCATGTTTTGAAGTACTTTCACTGAAAACGGTTCTGTATATGGCGTACTGTGCATGTTTTGAAGTACTTTCACTGAAAATAGTACTGTATATGGCATACTGTGCATGTTTTGAAGTACTTTCACTGAAACTATTACTATATATGGCATACTGTGCATGTTTTGAAGTACTTTCATTGAAAATAGTACTGTATATGGCATACTGTGCATGTTCTGGAGTACTTTCACTGAAACTATTACTATATATGGCATACTGTGCATGTTTTGAAGTACTTTCATTGAAAATACTACTGTATATGGCATACTGTGCATGTTCTGGAGTACTTTCACTGAAAACGGTTCTGTAAATGGCGTAGGCCTACTGTGCATGTTTTGAAGTACTTTCACTGAAAACAGTACTGTATATGGCGTACTGTGCATGTTTTGAAGTACTTTCACTGAAAATAGTACTGTATATGGCATACTGTGCATGTTCTGGAGTACTTTCACTGAAAACGGTTCTGTAAATGGCGTAGGCCTACTGTGCATGTTTTGGAGTACTTTCACTGAAAACGGTTATGTACTGTATATGGCATACTGTGCATGTTCTGGAGTACTTTCATTGAAAATAGTACTGTATATGGCATACTGTGCATGTTCTGGAGTACTTTCACTGAAAACGGTTCTGTAAATGGCGTACTGTGCATGTTTTGGAGTACTTTCACTGAAAACGGTTATGTATATGGCATACTGTGCATGTTCTGGAGTACTTTCACTGAAAATAGTTTGGAGTACTTTCATTTACAGTTATTCTGCTTGTTATCCTCTCCTTGTGATTCATTCTCTTTTGTATCCTGTGAGGTATGAGGCAAGCAGTAACTCATGCGGTGTTGGTCTCGTGACAGAATTAATGGGTGATGAGCATCAGCCTCCCCATCATCATCCCCGGCGCCCTGTTGGGTTGACTTGCTTCGTAGCATTACATGGCATCTGTAGCCCTGTGCTGATAGACAGGACCGAATAGAAAGCCAAAGGAATTGTGTAGTCTTCTAAGCCATGAACGATATACTGCAAGCTGTGTTGACACGTTCAGCCGTGTAGATTGGCAGACTTACCGGTGGCCGATGTAAAGTCTATCAACATCATCATGTTCCTCCACTGGCTGTATGTATCAAGCGCCAACAAGTCACGTATTGTAGCCAACAGTATTCCGAGCAGTGAGCCTGGAGTCAAATCAAATAAAATCAAATAAAATCAAATGTATTTGTAAGGCCCGACGACACACTTTAATGTCCCCATGGGCCGGACACGTCTTCTTTAAACAAGTCAAGAAGAAACATCACAATAAATCAAGAACAAAGACATAAACACCAGGAAATCACAAAATAAAATGTAAAATAAATCAATTAAATTAATGCAACACTCCCAGACATACCCCACGCGAAGGTAAGGAAAAACTCACTAAAACCTAGAAATAGGGAAAAAAGCAGTGGAGGGGAGAAACCTTAGAAGGGTGTCAGTGAAAGTAGTGTTGCTATAAAACAGGCGAAACAGTTGGTAAGCATGTACAGTACATATACGCGTAATGAAACACAGATAAGTACATGCATGCAATAGCAACTGGGGTACATACAGTAAAAACATTTTGAAAGATTGAAAATAGAGCTGATGACGGATCCATTTGAGTCAGTCTTCCACTACAGTCTTGAGCAGTGAGCCTGGAGTCAGTCTTCCACCACCACAGTCTTGAGTAGGGATGCCCCTATCCGACTTTTTCAGTCCCGATACCGATATCGATACCTGGGCTTTGGGTATCGACCGATACCGAGTACCGATCCGATACCCATTGTTCAATTACAGTAATAAACGTACGGTTATGTATATAACCATAGTTATATGAGTATAGTGACGCTCTGCGTCATACTGTAATACTCTTCCATATCAGTATTAGCACTGAATAAATGTTCACATGCACCTTTACACACCTCATCTGTCTGGCCACATCCCCATCCCCCCCTCTACATAAGCAGGGGTGTGGCCATACTAACAGCTCCTTCCCAAGTCTTTCACCACAAAGGCAAGACCACGGGGTCCTCAGTGAGTCCGACGCAGAGCGTCACTATACTCATAACTATGGTTATATACATAACCGTACGTTATATATCGTATAGCTCTGCTCTGCGTCATACTGTAATACAGGAGCTAAGCAGAGCGAGAGCTCGACAAATGTACCCGCTGAGGTCCCCCACAACCATCAGACCCGGGGAGGACCAGAGCCCCCGGACCCCCCTAATGGAGGACGGGAGGGTATCGGATCCGACTGTGCGAAGAGGAGATTAGCAACTCAACGCACAGGGTGAGCAGACCGTGGGACTTACCCACAACTACACAAACGTGCAACCCACATGCCACTAGGGAACGAACAGAAAGAACAAACCCCTGTTACAACCCCAACATCACGGGGTCAAGAGCAAAAGCCCAACCCTGTGGCAAGGCCGTAGCAGCGGAGCGCGAAGGAGGACCCAGACCCAGGAAGGGACTGGACCCCCCCGGAAAATGGGGCCTGGAGAGGCCAACGACGCCGCAGCATCGAGACCCCACCAGGCGGTCACTAGTGACACCACCCCCCACATCACCAGCATATTCGGACAGGGCCCATCCAAGAGCAGGCCCTTCCCCCCTACAGCACGCCGCCCCGAGGCTACAGCCACAGCGGGACCAGGCAGCGCACCGGGGAGACGACCCCCAAAAGAGGTCGATCCCTCAATCCAGGCAACAGGCCAGTCGACCTGAGCCTGGAGCACTGTGGACTAGACAGGCGCCAAGGGGGTCTGCTGAAACAGCACCCCGGCGGAAGGGGCGTATGCTGGCATGCTGTGCACCATGTCGCAGCCTCCACAAAAAAAAACCTCGACTCTCTAGAGGGGCCGAGGCAGAGAAGGCTGATATGATTGGCAGACGTCATGAAAGGTGCGGGGGCACACTCACAGGTAGACAGGGACAAACCCGGCCTACCCTGAGAGTTGACTCCGCTACCAACACACCAGGGAACCAACCACCCCCTTGGTTCTAACATGAGGCGGTTGTTCCTATAACCCCCCAAGAAAAAACTCCAAAACACAACTGCGGGTATACACTGGCTATACCGCAGTACAAGTGTTTCAGTTTTCAAGAAGGGGTTAACCCAGGCCAACAGGTCGACGAAAACGATTTAGAACCCGGGCCCGGCGGACCGGGACGTACACAGGGATGCCAGAGGAGTTCTACAAGAACCACCTCAACAGCCCCCTCCCAGCCCTGCCTAAGCAGGAGAAGAGAGGGGCGAAAAAGAATGGAGAAGGACCAGGCTCCTTCAGCACAGCGCAAGGTACAACACAACATGGACCAAGCAACAGTGAGGGGTAACACGTAGTAACATAACCACGAACATCTCCATAACGTCAAACCCTGCAACGCCCGGGCCGACCCGACATTTTCCCCCCCGAAAAAAGCACAAGTCCCTCAGGGTACCAGAACAGCAGATCTGCGCCCCGGCGGACAACGGGTTAACTGACCTGGTCCGGCGCGACCAGAATCAGTCCCGTGCCCTAATCACACCGCCATCCCCAGTCCCAGGAGGGGGGTAGGTATGCGTGCCGATCCAAAACATTATAGAGGGCGCCACCCAGACGGTCCCCTTCGTACCGTGCCCGGTGGCCCACCCCAAGGACGCCGCGTGAGACCCCTCTACCAATGTTTTGATCTATTCTGTTAACATCCCCCAGATATGAACGAGAATTCGTCGAGACAAGCCTAGTACACTGGCGCTCGGAAAAGACAAACTCCATCCCAGTTGCCCCATAAAAACGCTGTTTCAATGATGAGCAACCAAGGCGCGCAGGCCCATGCGTGGTTCCTATCAGAAGCACCCAGGGCCGCGTCTATACTTTCCACAAGCAAGTTGTCCTTCCGCGTTGCTCTGATTGGCCACTGACCTACGCTAGTTTTTTACCCCCACGCCGGTATGAGAGAAATAATAATAATGAGCAGCGTAGAAATAATAATAATGCGAGAGCGAGCCTCGCACACATGCACGCTGAAATGGGTATCGTAGAATATGACATAGTCGCATGACATCTGATTTATTAGTGCCAATACTAAAGATTAGGGACAAACGCACGCAATTGGCACAAGTGTAAATCATGGATTAGTCACTCAGTTTTAACATCGGCCCGTGTAGCTCAACTCGTTCGTCAGCTGGCTGTGGAGCCTATGGTCACAAGTTCAAATCACTCTTAGTTAAAAATTTTCAATTGAAATAACGTATTGTATTGTTTTCATCTTTCTATATTAACGTGATTCCATCAACACAACATAAATGTTCAAAACACGACTTCATTCTGTTCTGTTATTGGTCCATGATGGCAATAAGTTGATATAGACTTTATTCTGTCAACCTTGACAATGTATGGTTAATGCTATTGATGTAGACTCATCAACGTATTTTTAAATGCTTTGTCTAATAAACTAGACTAAATATAGCCTATAGAACAGATTTTTACAGCCTAATCTAAAACAGATTTTTTACACATTGGTTCAAACATGATCACGGAAGGTGACAACCCTAACATGTCATGTTGTGTCACAACAGAATGAGTAGGTGAGTGGCCTACAGAAAGTGTAATCTATTGATTGACTTGCGCGACCTAGTCAATTTGGTAGAAGAGTCTGGTGGGCGAGATTATGCATGACCAGCCTGTGATCTAAAAACTCCTGCCTGTGGCTGAATAATGAAGCCCAAAATCGTGTCACGCGCAAGAGCATATTACTTACTTATGGCGTGCTCAATATTAAAACTCACTGCTCGTCCACCCAACATAAACAGAGCAGAGATAAGCAATAATGTGCAGAGATAAGCAATAATGAAGTCGTGTTTTGAACATTTATGTTGTGTTGATGGAATCACGTTAATATAGAGAGATGAAAACAATACAATACGTTATTTCAATTGAAAGAATTTAACTAAGAGTGATTTGAACTTGTGACCATAAGCTCCACAGCCAGCTGACGAACGAGTTGAGATGAGCTACGCGGGCCGATGTTAAAACTGAGTGACTAATCCATGATTTACACTTGTGCCAATTGCGTGCGTTCGTCCCTAATCTTTAGTATTGGCACTAATAAATCAGATGTCATGCGACTATGTCATGTTCTACGATACCCATTTCAGCGTGCGTGTGTGCGAGGCTCGCTCTCGCATTATTATTATTTCTACGAGGCTCGCTCTCGCATTATTATTATTTCTACGCTGCTCATTATTATTATTTCTCTCATACCGGCGTGGGGGCAAAAAACTAGCGTAGGTCAGTGGCCAATCAGAGCAACGCGGAAGGACAACTTGTTTGTGGAAAGTATAGACGCCCCAGGGTCAGCACTATGTACACGTCGAGACCCAAAACATATCAATGGACATTCTAACAAGAACCCAGATACCGTTCCTCCAAGCCGCCTGGGAGAACGACAAGAAGCTGTTTTTTTCACAGAAAAAAATACGGACATGGGTCCCATACGACGCGGCTGAGGGAAAACAACACCCCGTCAACCATGCTCCATAAAAGAGGGGACGGGGAGCGACGTACCCTATGACGGGGTGAATCCCATGACTCAACCGACCATTACAGGCGAGGAGTCAGGGAATTCCCTAAACAATACCCCGTCAACCTGCTCCATAAAGGAGGGGACGGGGAACCCCCAGAGAGACTTCCCACTTGAGCAATAAATTGAAAAGCTTATGTAACATTGAGCCACGTGACCAAAGGCTCAAGATACATATATACAGAGCGTAGCAGAACTCTTGAGTTCCTATGCACCGCAACACCAACTTGACAATAACAGAGAACCACACATGGGGCCTGTAAAGAACTCACGGAAGTCGGCAACCAATAGAAACGCGCCCAGTGACATATTCTATGGCGGAGGGAATCCCATGACTCAACCGACCTTTACAGGCGAGGAGTCAGGGAATTCCCTACCCCCCCCCCCTCCCTACCCCGTGCCGCGCCGACCAATCAGTGCGGTAGGGCTGAATGATAGAGGGCCCAACCCCCGACCAATCAGAAAAGAGGGAAGGAGGGGTTTATCCGGTTACCCCCTCATGATCCCCCACCCCGTATACGATAGTAAACAAGCCATGATGATACCTATGTAGCCAGCATGCTAATGGAACAGCGTATATCCTAACAGGATAAGCTAACCCAACGCACGCTAGCCACAGACGACAACACGTCTGCGAACGGGGTTTATAACAAGGCCGAGGTTTATGTGTGAACACGACACCCGCGTTTCATGTTTCAAGAAAAAAACACAGAAAATCGAGAGAGAGGGTCTATAAGACCGTGGTACAAGCTACACACACAAGTACTTCTGCAGGCCAACACTCCAGTGTTGTGGCTCAATGCCACCGTTTCAAATGTAACAGAACACACAACCCCCTCAAAAAACGGTACATTTTTACCACTATAGGAAGAAACATATTTCTTCAGGACGAGGAAAGAAAAAGCCTTTCGACCGAGTGTTAGCTACAGGCCTTGCTAAGCACATATATATGTAGCGACCAGCTAAAGACAAAAAAGTCCTGCTCTCCTATCAACCCCACAACTTAGGAGAGGGTTCTACACATCGTATCCCCAACATATGCAGTGAATAAACACACAGTTTGTAACAAAAAATAGTCCCTCCTAGGAGGGACCTTTTATTATTGTAACAAAAAATCATATTTGGGGCGGGGAAGGGAACAGGGGAAATCAGGGGGGGGGGGAAGTAACTTAGCGGCACCTACCGCGAACAGCTTGGTGTTTGCCCCCACGGGGAGCAGGCCCGGAGGGACGGTACTGGGGTGCCTGGTCACGACGATCCCTACCGTCACCTCCGGGCGTGGGTCGGCTGGCTGTGGCGGTCGAGGCACCCTCTCTCCTCCTGGCCTTCTTGGCCGAAGGTCCAGCAGTGGCGGCAGTGGCGGCGGTGGCGACGGTCGTGGGTTCCCGACGACGTAGCATCCGTCGAACCTCACCGGCAACATCTGGTGGGGGAAAATGGGGCTGGAGCACTGCACGCTCCTCCTCCATGTCCCTGCAAGCAGCCGTCATCAGCTGCATTGCCGACCCGAAGAGCCCAGCATTGGAGAGGGGGGCCGTGAGCAAGGGAAGTCTTTTCCGCTCCGGCACCCACGCTTGCTCCAGCCAAAGGTGCCGCTTGGTTAGAGTGGCCAGGGCGCGTACCTTCCCGGCGGCGATTGCCTGCAGCTGTATCAGGTGCAGGATGGCTCCAGCCACCTGGGTATGCAGGAACTGATGGTGTTCATCCAGCACCGCACCGCCCGCCATCATCCCTGACATGAATCGCGCCAGCTGCGTGATGTTGGACGTCGCAGCTAGGCTCTGAGTCGAGGCGATGAATGACTGGTCACTCCAGTTGGCCAACTGCCTAGCCGATTTCCCTTGGGGAACCGGCTTCCGCAATGGCTCCCACACCACCTCAGGACAAAGGAGAGACGCCATCAGGCTATCAAGCCGAGGCACCCCTTCCTTCAGTCCCTCGATCAAACCCACCACCCGCGTGACTTGCGTAGGCGGGGGTAAGGCCGGTGATGCGGGAGATTACCTGTCCCTGACGCACGTAGGCCTCCATTGAGGGGAAGAATGGGCAGACAACGCCCGTCTCCCTCACAGGACGACGTTGCCATAGATGACCTATCAAGTCATCGGGGACAGGTGCAGGCAGTGGCTGTGGCAACGGCACGCCTTTAGCGGCTGCGGCTGCCGCCATGAGCTCCGGGAACAAGGTACGCAATTCCCCATGCGCACCTTCCTCCATGCCACCATCCGATGCGGTTGATAGCAGGGCATCCCGTCGCCGAGTCGGAGGTTCTAACGCAACACCGGAGTACGAGGGACCCCAAGGAGACATACCACCCCCTGCCACACCCTGAGGGGGAGAGTGATGCGTCCCCACCGGGGCGTCAAACAAGAGCGCCTCCGCTTCCACCATAAAATCCTCTGTTTCCATCGGACAAGGAGAAGCAGAAGCACCCTCGTCTGGCTCCAGCAGCTCACCAAAGCCAGGCCGTTCGCCCCTGCAGGCCACCCTCTTATGATGGGAACGAGCAGAGGCGAAGAGCTTGCATCTCAGATCCTCTGCTACCAGAGGAGCCGTCAGCCCCCCGGCGGGGGAACCAGAGCTGGAACTAGGCCATCTCACAGGAGACGGCCTTGGCTCAACAGCTCCTCGGAGAGGCAAACTCTCCACCGGACGCCGATCGGGTACGTCTGACTGCCACGACCGCGGAGTCAGCGCAGCCCCACGACGCACGGCGGAGGCGGCAATGGAGAACCTTTGGTGAAGGGTGACGTTGCGAGCGCTCAAACCCCCCGAAGAAGACATTATAACTTAGCTCTTTTCTCTTAAATTGGTGAGAGAGAGAAAAAAACAAGAAACAATGTCAACGCAGCTCCTATTCCTTTCTTCAATATTTCAGCAGTCTCAAAGTGGTGTATACAGACACTGGCCGTGGTGAAAACTAAAGAAGGAGCTGTTAGTATGGCCACACCCCTGCTTATGTAGAGGAGCGGATGGGGGTGTGGCCAGACAGATGAGGTGTGTAAAGGTGCATGTGAAAATGTATTCAGTGCTAAGTATTACAGAGTATTACAGTATGACGCAGAGCGGAGCTATACGATATATAACTGTATGCCTCACTGTGTGGAAGAGACTGGGATCATTCTTTTGTGCAAGGCAACATCAGGCTTAACTTAAAACATTACTTTCCTAACTTAGTGAAACAAAATGTAACAAATTAACACATATATATGAATGTCATCTGTACATATATATATATTTTTTGTAATATAATTTATTGAATAAAGCATAAAATAAAATATATATATATTTTTTTATTGTCTCCGATACCCGATCTACCTATTTTAGTCATATCGGGGCCGATATCCGATATCAATATCGGATCGGTGCATCCCTAGTCTTGAGCAGTGGGCCTGGAGTCAGTCTTCCACCACTACAGACTTTTTTTTATCCACTTTTTCTCCTTATTTTTCTATTTTTCTCCCATCCCAATTTCGCCTCGCCGATTCTCCCTTCAATTCTCCCCTCCCCTGTCTCGAAGGTTGCTAGACTATGCCTCCCACTGGTCGGCTGCAGTGAGGACCAAGCCTTGCATCACGTGTCCCCTCCGGTACACGAGGAGGCAGCTGTCGCATCTTTTCACCTGTACAGCGCAATCTCTCAGTGGCGAGGAGTAATGCATGGGAGGCTCACGCTGCCCCCGTTACTTCCTGATTCTGCTGTACAGGCGCACCAACCGACCTGTAGGAGTCGCTGTCCACAACGTCCAATCCCCACTCACCAGCTTTCCCACCCCTAACACTGCCAATTGTGTTAGTATGAACGACCAGCCAAGCTGGTAGCAACGCCGAGAGCTGGGCTCGAACCCAGCATATCTTGCGTTAGTGGCGAGCACCTTGCCCACTGCGCCACTTAGCCGCCCCCACCACTACAGTCTTGAGCAGTGAGCTGGAGTCAGTCTTCCACTACAATCTTGAGCAGTGAGTCTGGAGTCAGTCTTCAGTTTCAGTTTCAGTTTATTTTTTAAAAAGGACAGTACACATTGATAAACATTTCTGTAAATCTGTCAGTTTTAGCCAGCTGGCTAATTCGCAACTGTTATGAGACCGACAATACACCTAGAACAGAAACATTAAAAGTACAACATAATCCAACACAATAATAAAAATACACAATGAACTGATTAAAAGTGATTACATGTTTGATTGGTTAATAACCAGGTATTGAGTTCTTTTTGTAAAGGTGTGGTAGGTAGCACAGTGTCTTATTTCAGTTGGTAGGGTGTTCCAGAACTGAGTGGCTCTGACTACAAAACAGGACTGACTGAAGGAGCTGGACCTAAACGGCACAGTACAGTCCCCTCTCTGGGTAGATCTTGTGGACCTATTATGAGATGTTTTTTGTTTGATAAAAGTACTGAGGGGTGGGGGGCCTTGCCATCTAAGATCTTGAATAGTAGGCAGGCATCAGTGTATTTTTTTAGGTTTTCCCAGCTAAGGATTCTGTACTTGCTGAGGATGTGACAGTGGTCGTAAGTATATGGTTTTCGGTCCAGCACCTTGAGGGCCTGTTTATACAGAGAGAGAATGGGTGTCATGGTTGTGTTTTTTGCATGGGTCCAGCTAGTCATACAGTACATGAGATGGGAAATGATCATTGCATTCATATAGAGAAGGGCAGCAGTGGATGTTAAACAGTTCCTTATGAATCTGAAATTTGACAAATTATATTTGGCAGTCTGTGTTACTCTTTTTACCTGCTTTTTGAATGATAATGTAGAGTCGAGGATAATACCAAGATATTTTAATTGAGAGACTACTTGAATTGGCTCTCCAGCAACAAACACTCCAGGATTATCAGATGCTGGATTGGATTTTATGAAGTACATACAAACTGTCTTCTTCACATTAAGACACAGTTGAGACTGTGAGCCAGTTGCTGACATTCACCATTGCAGCATTTAGTTTAACAGCTGCCAGTTCTTTGGTTTTTGCATGAATATAAATAACGGTGTCATCAGCATACATTTGAATTTCACACTCTGTGGAAACAGACGGAAGATCATTTATAAATAAACTAAATAGGAGAGGCCCGAAGATTGATCCCTGGGGCACACCCATTGTATTGCTCGGGAAGGGTGATGTTTCACCTCTGACCCTAACACATTGAATTCTGTCAGCAAGACAAGACTTCACCCAGTTCAGCGCACCAATAGACAAATTATAGTTAGCAAGTTTGCAAAGGAGTATCTGATGACTTAACAGTGTCAAATGCCTTCTTAAAATCTAAGAATATGGCACAGACAACACCTCCTTTGTCCATTTTTTGTTTAATACTCTAGGAAGAAGCAGTTGGCTGTCTCGTGGAGTGGTTGGTCCGAAAGCCAAATTGCATTGGGTGCAGAGTGTACGGGCTATTATTAATATGAGAGATTAGCTGTTCAATAATGCATTTTTCAGCAACTTTGGAGTTAACAGGCAAGATACTGATTGGCCTAAAGTTACTCACTGTGCTTGAGTCTCATGATTTAAAGACTGGTATAACAATGGCTGTCTTCCAGTCATTAGGATATTTATATTCTTAGAGGCATTCACTATTTTTGTTAATGGTTCAGTGAATGCATCTGCATTATTTTTTTGAAAAAGTGAGTCCAGACCAAATACATCCTTAGAGTTAGAGCTTTTGAGGGATTTCAGAATTTTGTTAATTTGGGCTTCAGTGACCTCCATCAGGGAAAACACTGGCTGGGATTCATCTATCAGATGTGCAATAAGTGGTCCTGTTTGACTGTTTGGCACAGTCATCCTAACAGAGTTCACAAAATAGGAGTTGAAAAGAGTTGCAATTTGTACTGGTTCTTTAATCAGGGAGCCATTCTCTTTAATTTCAAGCTGTTTTGTTGATCTTTGACTGCTGCCTGATAACCTTTTCAAATTGTCCCAGATTTGTTTTGGATTTCCCTTAGATTCGCTCAACATATTTACAAAAAAGGTTGCTTTAGCAGCTTTGATCACTTTTATAACCCTGTTTCTTAAGGAAGCAAAGATTTGTCTATCTGTTGATAGTTTGGTCTTCAGATATTGTCTCGTCCCTTCATGAGTATCATTATATTACCATCAATCCAGGGGAGAGTCTGTTTGATATTGTTTTTGACTTTGCATTTCTTAAAAAATGATTTTTTTGTATTTGTAATTGTATCTAGGAACATGCGTCTGTCAGTATCCACATTGTTCCCAGATACTAGGTCCTTCCAGTTGATGTTCTTAATTGCACTTTCAAATTCAGCCATGTCACTCTTAGGTATTCTGAATGTATACAACACCGGGCTGGTGACAGGCAACATGGAAGAATACAAGATGGCAAGATACAACGTCAGGAGAGCAGTAATAGAGGCAAAACGGCGTTACAGGGATAAAGTTGAACTTCAGTTTGAACAGGCTGACTCTAGAGGCATGTGGCAGGGCCTCAGAACAATGACAGACTACAAAGGCACCCCCCTCAAACTGAACAGTGACATCTCCTTAGCAAATGATCTCAATTCCTTCTATGCGAGGTTTGAGGCTGTGAATAACAACACCAGCCTACAAACCACGGCAATGGGGGGGGGGGGGGTCTGCTGATGGAGACTCAGTGTTCAGGGTAACAGAGCATGAGGTGAGACGGATCTTTAAAAAAGTGAATATCAGGAAGGCAGCAGGACCGGACGGCATCCCCGGCCGCGTCCTAAAAGTCTGTGCCGACCAACTGGCCCCGGTATTCACTGACATCTTCAACCTGTCCTTGGAACAGGCTGTCATCCCCACCTGTCTGAAGAAGTCCACCATCATCCCTGTACCCAAAAAATCTACGCCCGCTTGCCTCAACGACTACCGCCCTGTAGCCCTCACCTCCATAGCCATGAAGTGCTTTGAGAAGCTAGTGAAGGGCTACATCTGTTCCTCCCTCCCCATCAACCTGGACCCTCTGCAATTTGCATATCGCCCCAACAGGTCCACGGAGGACGCCATAGCCCATGTGCTGCACACAGCAGCATCACACCTGGACAAGAGGCAGGGGAACTATGTGAGAATGCTGTTCATCGACTACAGCTCAGCATTCAATACCATAGTCCCCTCCAAACTCATAGCCAAGCTCAGGGACCTGGGCTTGAACTATGACCTCTGCCAGTGGGTCTTGGACTTCCTGACGGGCAGACCCCAGGTGGTAAGAGCCGGCAACTGCACCTCCTCATCCATCACGCTCAACATAGGGGCCCCCCAGGGCTGTGTTCTGAGCCCCCTCCTCTACTCCCTGTACACACATGACTGCGTAGCACAGCGGAACAACAACACCATCATCAAATTTGCTGATGACACAGTAGTGGTGGGCCTGATCTCTGCCAACGACGAAAGGGCCTACCTGGAAGAGGTAGAGAACCTGTCACAGTGGTGTCAGGAGAACTGCCTCTCCCTGAACGTCAGCAAAACAAAAGAGATGATTGTGGACTTCAGGAGGTCGGGGGTCAAGGACTACAGCCCCCTCAGCATCGACGGGGCACCGGTTGAGAGAGTGAACAGTTTCAAGTACCTCGGAGCCCACATATCCGAGGACTTGACATGGACCACACACATTGACAGTGTTGTGAAGAAGGCACGACAACGCCTCTACTTCCTCAGGCGCCTAAGGAAGTTCCAAGTCAGTCAGAAGATCCTTAGGAACTTCTACTCATGTACAATAGAGAGCATCCTGACCGGCAACATCACCTCCTGGTTTGGGAATAGCACTGCACAAGACCGTAGCAGACTACAAAGAGTGACACGTTCAGCCGAACGCACAATTGGAGGGGGGCTTCCCACCCTTCAGAACATTTACAACAAGCGGTGCAAGGGGAAGGCTAAGAGAATTATTAAGGACTCGAGCCACCCGAACAACTGCCTCTTTGAACTGCTGCGGTCAGGCAAGCGATACCGGAGTCTTAAGGCGAGCACAGAAAGACTCAGAAGAAGCTTCTATCCCCAGGCCATCAGGCTGCTAAACGAACAATAAACACTATGCAACAACCATCAAATGCACACAGCACACACACCCACACGCACACACTCACTCAAACAAACAACACACTGCAGCACCCACTCTCCACACTTTAGATCACACAAACACACTTTACACTTTATATTTATTGATAAAGGATTTGCACTACAACTCGTACACCTACTGTGAATTGTACCTAAATTGCACCTCGTCCCATTCCTGCCTTGCACTATATAGTATTGTATATTAGTACACTGCACAGTATTGTATATTGTATGGTAACTACGTCTATTCTGCATCGAACATTGTACATATGTCTAAACTGAACACTGTGACCTCATTTTTTTACTTCTAATTTTACTATGTTATTTTATTTCATACTTATCTTGTCTTGCACAGTCTCTGGAGCGTAACAGTAAGACGCATTTTGTATAAAAGTATTCTGTACTTCTGTATGACAACTATTAAAGAAACTTGAAACTTGAAACTTGTATTACATTTTGTGTTGGAGGTTAGGTGTGCTCGATTTTGGGGACGTTTTCTAACTACAAGGGTTAGGTTGTGATCAGACTTTGTTGTGTCTTAGGCACTCTCTCAGGTTTGTTAGAGAATATTAGGTCAATTTGAGTTCTTGATGTGGAAGTTATCCTACTGGGCCCCTTTACTAACTGTGTAAGATCAAATTTATTTGTGATTCTATTCAGTGCTTTTTTATCTGCTAACTTATCTTCATAGTTTAGGTTCAGATCGCCAAGGATTAATAATTCCTTCCCTGAGCTATATTTCTTTAGTACATCATGGAAGTTATCAAGAAAGACAGACTTTGCAGAGGGTGGCCTATACACTCCAATTAAGACAAAGGACATTCTCGAAGATAATGTGACATTCAGACAGATGCATTCAATGTCATTCTCGGGGCATTGGATTTCTTCGCATAATATATGTTCTTGGACATAGAAGATTACCCCCCCCCCTCTCTTCCTTGAACTCTGTCCTTCCTGTAGATATTATAGCCAGGTATAGTTAGGGCAGAGGATGAGGAGTTTTTGTGGAGCCATGTCTCAGAGAGGCACAGGAAGTCTAGATTAGAGTCTGAGAGAAGATGTTTAATTTGGTCGCTTTTTGGGATAATACTATGAATATTCAAATGTCCTCCTAGAAGTCCCTTGGGTTTGGAGTGAGGATTCCACAGAACATTGGCATTGTTGACAGTTTGATAGAAGTTCATTTTGCACAGTTTTTTGAATGTTGGGTTTAATCCTAAACATGTCCGTGGTCGCGGAAGGTTAGGTTCCGCATTGACACTAAAAGCACTGGTGTTACCATTGAAAATGGTGACAGCTGGGCTGCTGCAGCAGCCTGTGCCGGGCGTGATGGTGGAGCTGCTGCTGTGGCCTGGACTAGGTCTGGTGATGGAGCTGCTGCTGTGGCCTGGGCTAGGTCTGGTGATGGAGCTGCTGCTGTGGCCTGGTCTAGGTCTGGTGATGGAGCTGCTGCTGTGGCCTGGACTAGGCCTGGTGGTAGATCTGCTGCTGTGGCCTGGGCTAGGTCTGGTGATGGAGCTGCTGCTGTGGCCTGGTCTAGGTCTGGTGATGGAGCTGCTGCTGTGGCCTGGACTAGGCTGGGTGCATGGTGCAGGTTGTATTGCTGCGGACTTGGGCTGAAAACAAGCCATCGCCGCTGCAGAGATTTGATTTATGCCTTTATCCCATGACCATGACATTTTACTGGACTGTAATATTTTAAAGGTCGGAGGTCTATTGCTAATTATTGTTGGAATGGGATGAGGTAACTGAAGGTAGAAGTAACTTTGATGATACAATTGAAGATGATATTAGCGGGGTAGGACTATATTCCTGATTACTAAGCTGCCCAAGCCTAGACTGGGGAGAGAGTTGAAGGGGGTAAGTTAATTGAGCTACTGTAGAACTTGGACATACAAAGCATCAATTTACAGGCTTTTGGAGAAATTAAAAGAGGGCTTGCAATGTATCAGACATATTCATAGAGAGCAGCTTGGCTCCAGACCTGTTTAAATGTACTCCATCTCTATTGAAGAGGTCATATCTGTCATAAAAAATAGTGAAGTTATCTATGTAGTTATATTAGTCGTACTGGCGAATCGCGTCCTGCTCTTCGCCATCGAGATATACCTCATCTCCAGTACCTAGTGTACTCCATCAACGAATAAAAACAAATACACCCAGCACCTGCCAGGCCCCGCCCTAGTGACGTACTATATAGCACTAGGCATGGTCACCACTCGCTCTTCCTCTATTTTCGTTTCCATCATAGCGGATGCTTGCACCCTTTGCAACTAGTTGTTATGAAAAGTTTAGAGAAATTACGCAATATTGAGTGCTTACCGGAGATTTGCCTACCCCTGGAATCTTCGCGGCATGTTCCAACGACACGTCAGGTCTATCCTGATGTTTCCTCGTCTTGTGGCAGCAGATCGAGGGACAGCGTGCGAGGTTTGGCTATCGAGCCGGCTCGTACACAGGTAGGCCCTGTGTCATCAGGCATTAATGCTAGTGTTAGTAATGCTGGTTGTTTTGTTACACAACCGAGTTGTGTGTCGGCGCCAGGGGCGGGATGTTTTGGTGAACGTTCCTCTGAAGTGGACGTTTTCCAGGCGTTCCTGGAGCGCGCTGCTAACACTAATGCTATAATGCTGGGTCACTGTTCTAATGTTCCCTGCCGTGGGATGTCACCGCTTTTCCCTCCTCTTAAACGGTTCATTGATGAAGGTCAGTCGGTAGCTAATGTGGGGGGTTTTGCTGAGTCTTATTTACCCTTTTTACGGGTGAATGGGTTGACAACAGGGTGCAGGGCGGGTGTGCCGTGGCTAGATAGCCAGGTAGCATAGATCCTGTGCCCCGGCGGGGTTGAACGGTGTCCCACCCGGAAGCCGACGCTTGAGAGCGAGTTGGCCCGGCGGGTGGCAGTATGGACTGATGAGTTATACTCAGTGTTGGGACTAACGCGTTACAAAGTAACGCGTTACAGAAACGAAGTTACTTTTTGCCGCAACTAGTACTCTAACGCATTACTTTTGAAATTCAGTAACGCTACTTACGTTACTGAATGGTTCGTCACTGCGTTATTTGCGTTATATACGGCGTAGATTGATAGCGAGCGGTAGTGATTATTATTATTATTATTATTATTATCCTCATCCCCACCCGCGTAGAATGATACGAGGCGAGTCTGGCCACTGGCCAATCAGAAGTGCGAAAACCAGATGCGGCTACGGAAAGAAATAGACCCTCTCTATTGTAAACAAAACAAACGCTCGCTATGAATCCACATAAAAAGAACACAGTAACAAACTAACAAACCATTTAGCAACTACTTGGAGAGATAATTAATATACAACATGGAAACGAGATAAAGAACATGTTTGAGGCGCTGCTGGAGTCGACTAACGTAACGTTACTACATGTACACGTTACTACATTTACTAAATGTAAATGTAAATGTACTACATCTCGACCACCGCAGACTTTGGTGAGTGCAACTGAAACTCAAGTTGATCAACGGATTTTGACTGTACGAAATCTGCCAGGGAATCTCATAATACTAATCAAACAATATAAATATAGTCCTTTCATGCACAATTGATATCCTAACTATTCTAACGTTGCAATGCTTTGATTGATATCTTAAACAACGTTGCAACTTGCAAGATGGTGAATGAATGAATGAATGAATGAAAACTTTATTTAACAGATTGCAGAATGGGTACAATACAGTACGGCTCAATACATACAATTGTTAAGGGGATGCAGACCTGAGAAAGACGTTTGTCTTGTTTCCATCAGGGTCCCCCATTTTCAATTCATATAGACATTTATGACATACACAACATACATGACATTTATGGCATAGGGACATATAGGTATTTAGTACTGATACATTTGTGACATAAACGGTATTCAAATACACAGTACTGATACCCCTAGCTTTGGGTAGGGCGTACCACATTGTTGTGGCATAATTGCGAAACGTGTTTAGTCCCTTGTTTGAGCCGAATCTGGGTTTTACATGATTTGTGGAGCTCCCTCTGGTGTAGTGGTTGTGGTATTCACTGACCTTTGGGAAGTATTTTGACATGTACATGGGTACCCCGGTCGTATAGTGTATCTTTAATCAACAGCTCACTGACTGCCCGCATCGCCAATTCCCCCACCCTCGCCCCCCCCACCAACATTTTTCCCCCACCTGACTCCATCCCTCCCACCCCTTTTACTGCCTTCGCCCCAGTTGACTCCTCCTTCATCATGGACCTCATGACTACCTCCAAGACCACTACCTGCTCCCTTGACCCCCTACCCACTACTCTCACCAAAGCCTGCCTCCCTGCTCTCATCCCCCACCTCACCGCCCTTTTCAACCAGTCACTATCCCTAGGCCACGTCCCCTCCCCCTACAAACTCGCCGCTGTCACCCCTGTCCTCAAAAAACCCACTCTCGACCCATCCACCCTCTCCAACTACCGCCCCATATCCAATCTTCCTTTTTTCTCAAAAACACTGGAACGTATTGCTGCCTCCCAACTCCACTCCCATCTCCAGTCCAACACCCTATATGAACCCCTTCAGTCTGGCTTCCGTCCCGCTCACAGCACCGAAACTGCACTGGTAAAGGTCATCAACGACCTCCTCATCTCCGCTGACTCCGGTGCCCTCAACATCCTGATCCTACTCGATCTCAGTGCAGCCTTTGACACAGTGTGTCACTCCATCCTCCTCCAAAGGCTGCACCAACTGGGTGTTGAGGGCACAGCACTTGACTGGTTCTCCTCCTACCTCACTGACAGACACCAATTCATCTCCCTCTCCGGCCACACCTCCCCCCCTCCCCAGTCACACAGGGGGTCCCCCAAGGCTCAGTCCTTGGCCCCCTGCTCTTCATCTGCTACATTCTCCCCCTTGGTCACATCATCCGCAAATACCACCTCAACTTCCACTGTTACGCTGACGACACCCAAATATACATCAGTACACAATCCCCCCACAGCCCACCCCTCAGTCACATTGAATCATGCATCACCGAACTCCAAACTTGGATGACCCACAACTTCCTCAAACTGAACAGTGACAAGACTGAACTCCTCATCATTGGCACCAAAACCACCCTCACCAGATCCGGACACATCACACTCACCATCAACGACTCCACCATCACCCCCTCCCCCCTAGTCCGCAACCTTGGTGTCCTCCTTGACCCCACCCTCTCATTTGACCCCCACGTCCGCTCCATCGTCAAAACATCCTACTTTCACCTCCGCAACATCGCAAAAATCCGTCACTGCCTCTCCCCCCCCGCTGCTGAATCCCTCATTCACGCCTTCATCTCCTCCCGCCTGGACTACTGCAACTCCCTCCTCACTGGTATCACCTCCCGCTCCCTCCATAAACTACAAATGGTCCAAAATTCAGCCGCCCGCCTCCTCACTAACACCCGGTCCCGCGAACACATCACTCCTGTCCTCCACTCCCTCCACTGGCTCCCGATCAAACACCGCATTAACTTTAAAACACTACTCCTCACCTTCAAAGCCCTCCACAGCCTGGCCCCCCCCTACCTGACTGATCTCCTTCTCCCCTACCGCCCAACCCGTTCCCTCCGGTCCTCCTCCACTGCCTCCCTCACTGTCCCGACATCCAAGCTCAAAAACTTCGGAGATCGGGCCTTCTCTCGCACTGCACCCCGACTCTGGAACTCCCTCCCCCAGTCCATCAGAGACTCCCCTACACTCTCCACCTTCAAAGCTCGCCTCAAAACCCACCTGTTCTCCCTTGCCTTCAACCCCCCCCCACCCCTAAACCCCCCCCTCCCCTCCAACCTGATCGATATGTCTCTAGTCTTTTTTTTTGTGCCATCAGGCTGTCTCCCCCGTTCCCCCCATGGTCTCATGTTCCTTTGTTTTTGTTTCTTTGTTGTTTTGTTTTGTTTCTTTGCTTTCGCCTCTTTGTTTGTACCCCTGCTCCCGACTACTGTCAGCGACTTCGGGTTATTGAGAAGCGCTATATAAATTAAATGAATTATTATTATTATTATTATTTATCTTGTAGACCAGGCCCATTGCAAGTTGCTGTACTCTGTCGTCTACTCTAAGCCATCCTAGGTTGTCAAAGTGGGCAGGGGTGAGGTGGGTTCAGGTCAAGTAGTAGTCTGACCAGTTTGTTTTGTGATGTTTGTAATTTTGTTTTAAGCGCCTTTGAGGTGCTTTGGTACCATGAGGTGCAAGCATAGTCGTAGTATGAATGAATGAATGAATGAAAACGTTATTAACAGATTGCAGAATGGGTACAGTACAGTACAGCAGTACAGTTCAAGTACCCTTGAATTATAATGAAACGCTCCGGCGACATCAAGGCTGTTCCTTCAACCGCCGCACTTCCTATTATATCGACTCGGGACAACATTTGTTTGTGTCAGATTTGTGTTTGTATCTAGACCACATTGCTTAGCAGAGTTCGGTGATGTGAATGTCAAGTTGATCAACCGATTTTGAATACTATCTGGGGCATGGGACTCGGGAGCAATTTTTTTTTTTTTTTTTTAATAACTAAATAGTTACTTTTCACAGTAACTCATTACTTTTGGGTGTAAGTAACTAGTACAGTAACGAAGTTACTTTGAAATGAAGTAACTAGTAAAGTAACTGAGTTACTATTTTTCAGTAACTAGCACAACACTGGTTATACTACAGGATGGAATTTAGCGGCGGCCAGTGTTGTGGCTCAGCTGACTGTTTTTCTGTCCACATTAGCATCGGGTAGTGGGGCTACAGGACCAGCCGAGGCTGAAAACATTTAGCATGTTTTTGGTGTTATAGAGATCTTGACTCAGTCGCAAGCTGTAACTGCGGGGAGGATTAGGATGCTATCAACGCTTGTTAATAGGCATTTCTGGTTGGAGCAATCTCCTCTTGGGGAAGAAGATAGATTTTCTCTCCTCACGGCTCCTTTTTCCACAGAAGGACTCTTGGTCGTTTTGCGGAGACGCAGGCGGTTGTTGACCTAGGTCCCACACCGCCTCACGCTATGCAGCCAGAGGTTGGAGCGCGGCCTCGTCAGCGACTGTGGCGAGGCCCTCGACAGGCGGCCATGTTTCTCCCGCCAGTGGTACCCTGGGCGGA
This sequence comes from Notolepis coatsorum, assembly GCF_963971535.1. Lineage (NCBI taxonomy): Eukaryota > Metazoa > Chordata > Actinopteri > Aulopiformes > Paralepididae > Notolepis > Notolepis coatsorum. Next base: position 94,807,206 of record NC_140172.1, on the reverse strand, counting down.
GAGTCAACAGGGGTCCACAAGGCCGACAGCCTTGGCGGCCGAGGGATCGGCCATGTTGGATGTGCTCGGCTTGGAATATACAAGTCGTCGCCATTCTGCCGCGAGCAGCCCGCTCCCCGATCACTCCTTTCCCCGTCACCAGCGGAAAAGGGGCTCTGATCGTTTTCCTTTGGCTGCGGGCCGCGAACCTTCATTGAAGCGCATGCGGCCCCACGTTTCGCTTCTCATGGGGACAGGGGCTGACACCCAGTTGATGGCTGAGCCTGGGTCTGTCCGTGAGAATGTTGTGCTGTCACGTGGCTCCCGCGCCACACGTTGTGCGATTAGTGAGCCTGGTGTTACAGCTGCCACTATTGACAGTGGTCAGCAGGGGGACTCGAGGCCTCTTCGTAAGAATGCTCAGCACGGGTTACCCCGACCTCGCCTTCGCCAGGCGGGGTATCATGTTGATGCCTCCCACTCCCGCGAGATCGGCAGTGGTCTGCAAAGAAGAGGCGCGCGTGATTTGGGTGGTAGCAATATCACTGCAGGGCTACGGTGTGTAGGAACCCATGGGGTCCTCACGCCTTGCATGTCTGGCTGCAGAACAACTCCTCAGCATGCTCTGGAGGGGTGTTCAGTGGGGGAGCGTGTGTTAACTAGTTTGATGGCAGCTTCTCCGTATCAAACCGGCCCTTTCTGTCGGGGTCCCCCCTTGGGTGCGAACGCCCTGTCCGCTTTGGCGGGTTCAGAGGCTACGCACAGCGGGAGGGACCGGGCCACCTATCTGCTGTTCCTTGCGGCCCAGCGTCAGTTGACGGCGGGTGCGCTCTGGGATTATTATGCCATTTGTTGGGATGGGTAGAGAGAACGTTGAGGCGGGGGCTTGTTTTGCAGTTCGCACAACCCCACCCTCCGTTTTCAGGTTTGGTGCAGACCCTATTGTCAGGGTCAGCAGCAGTGACAGCTCTGGCCGACGAGATCCAATCTCTGTTGGCGAAGCAGGCCATAGTCGTGGTCCCGAGAGAGGACGCGATGTCAGGCATCTACTCCCGTTATTTTCTGGTGCCCAAAAAAACTGGAGGGGTCAGACCTATACTGGATTTGTCCGCGTTCAATCGTATGATTGTGGCGAGACCATTCAGGATGTTGACCGTCAAACACCTGCTACTTGCTGTCAGGGTGGGAGACTGGTTCACCTCCATAGACCTGAAGGATGCGTATTTTCACATCCCGATTTTCCCTCCTCACAGGAAGTTCCTACAGTTCCTGTTTCAGGGCGTAGCGTACGAATACCAGAGGTTGCCGTTCGGCTACTCTCTGGCTCCCCGCACATTCACCAAGTGCGTAGAGACTGCGCTGGAGCCTCTACGTCGTCAGGGAATATGAATTCTATTCTATCTCGACGACATGTTTCTCCTCAGCCGGTCGGAGGAGGTCGCCAGATCTCATACCAGGCTGGTGGTGGAATTCCTCACCAGGCTGGGTTTTGCTGTGAACTGGAAGAAGAGTACGCCTCTTCCCAGTCAACAGGTGGAGTACTTGGGGTTGACTCTGAGGTCAAGACCCATGATTGTAACCCTCTCGGAGCAACGGAGGGTGTCTATCCTCCACGCGCTCAGGGGTTTCCGTCTTGGAAAGACGGTCACGGCGCTGCAGGTGATGCGCCTGCTCGGTATGATGGCATCTGCTCACGCTGTGGTCCCTCTTGGCCTCCTCTTCATGAGGAGGATACAGAGGTGGTTCTCCAGTATGAGAATAGACCCGGTGAGGGACATATGGAAACGATTGACGGTTCCTTTGTCGATATGGGGGGATCTTGCCCATTGGAGGAGGCCTGGTATCCTCACCAATGGCGTCCCCATGGGCAGCAGGCGTTCACACGTCACGGTCTTCACCGACGCTTCCCTCACGGGTTGGGGAGGGACGTGTCGGACCGACGCAGTGGGGGGCAGCTGGACGATCCATGCTGCCCGGTCTACCCTGCACATCAATGTGTTGGAATTGAAGGCGGTCCTCCTGGTCCTCAGACGGCTCGCTCACTTGGTGGTAGGCAAGCACGTTTTGGTCAGAACGGACAGTATGGCGGCAGCGGCGTATATCAACAGGCAGGGTGGAGTACGCTCCACCCGTCTGCACCGGGCGGCGGTCAAACTCTGGCTATGGGCATCTCGCAAGCTGCGCAGTCTGAGGGCGCTCCACATCCCTGGCAAGGAGAATGTGGCCGCGGATATGATGTCACGGGGCGGTCCTCGTCACAACGAGTGGGAACTGCGCCCAGCCATAGTCAGGCAGATCTGGGATCACTTCGGGGAAGCTTCAGTGGATCTGTTTGTGAGCAGACAATCTCACAAGTGCCCCTCGGTCAGCCGGGAAGACAATCCTCCCTTGGGGGTGGATGCCTTCTCGATGTATCCATGGCCGCCCGGGCTTCTGTGCGCTTTTCCCCCCACACAACTGGTGAGTCAGTTGTTGGAGCGGGTACGGTGGGAGCACAGGACCATGATCCTGGTTGCGCCGGACCAGGGCACAGCTGTGTGGTTCCCGGTCCTGATCCAGCTACTGGTAGCCCCGCCGTGGCCTGTTCCTTGGTCGGCGAGGGCCCTCTCTCAAGCGTACGGGTAGCTGTATCAGCCCCCGGTGCTGGGCCAGCCTCTGATGGTTTGGCTGGTGAGAGGGTGAGTCTGGAGAGGATGGACCCTTCTGTGGTTGACACCATCTGGAATGCGCGTGCTCCCTCCACTATCGTGCTTTACGCGGGTAGGTGGCGTATGTTCCAAGAGTGGTGTAAGGCGGGGGGCAGGGACCCGGTGTCCTGCCCCCTGGATGCTGTCCTTATTTTCCTTCAGTCTCTCCTTGATAGACTGTCGGCTTCGACGGTGAGGGTATATGCGGCGGCTATATCCTCTTATCATGAGGGGTTTGAGGGTGTTGTATTGTTCAGCCACCCTCTTGTGAAGCGTTTCCTGCTTGGCGTTCGACGCCTTAAGCCGGTGAAACGCTCTCTGGCTCCGAGCTGGGATCTTCAATTGGTCCTCGGTCGGTTGTCCATGGCCCCGTTTGAGCCTCTTGAGCAAGCGCCATTGGAACAGCTGTCGTTCAAGACTGCGTTCTTGCTGGCCATCACCTCCGCTAAGCGCGTGGGTGAGCTTTGTGCTCTCTCGGTGCGGCCCGAGTGCCTGTCTATTCGTTCCGATAGCGGTGCCACTCTGCGGCCTAATCCAGCCTTCGTGCCGAAAAATATCCGGAGTTCTTTCCGCTCCAGGGATATTATGGTTCAGGCGTTTCATCCGCCTCCTCACGCTAGTGAGTTGGAGGCGGGCCTTCACCTGTCATGTCCGGTCCGGGCTTTGGGGATTTACCTCAGCCGTACTCAGGGCCTCAGGGCTACCGATCAGCTCTTTGTCTGTTACGTGGCTCTCGTGCTGGTAAGGCACTGTCGAAACAGCGCCTGTCCCATTGGTTGTACGAGGGCATTGCCCTTTGCTACACGTTGGCCAGGCTGGCTCCCCCTGGGGGTGTCAGGGCGCACTCCACTCGTGGGGTGGCAGCCTCTGCCGCCCTGCTGGGTGGGGCTTCGGTGGAGGACATCTGTGCTGCGGCTTCGTGGTCCTCACCGGGTCCCTTCGTAAGGTTTTACCTCATGGACATGACCGGGGGTTCTGTCTCCCAGGCGGTTCTGAGGTCTGGAACCTCTCCTGCTTCCCGTCCTTTGGTGGGGTAGCAGGGGTGTGTGGGTGTGGGCCACAATGTGTTGAGTCACACGTGGTTCCGCCTGTGCTGTGCGTTCAAGAGGTTCTAGTTCCCTCTTGTTCGCACTCGGGTGGAGGGAAGGATGGGGTGACGGGACTCCCCTCCCCCCTGATGTGGGCTTTCGGGTCTTCAGGGGGTGCATTTGTCGGTCCTCGCGTCTGCTCTGTCCCCATATCTCGATGGCGAAGAGCAGGACGCGATTCGCCAGTACGACTAATATAACGATAGGTTATGTATATAACCTAGTTATATGAGTACTGGCTGAGCGTCCTGCTCTTAGCTTGCCCTGAGGTCCCTTGGGGAAACTTTTCTTTGGAAACGTTTTTTTCCGAGGAAGAGCGAGTGGTGACTACGCCTAGTGCTATATAGTATGTCACTAGGGCGGGGCCTGGCAGGTGCTGGGTGTATTTGTTTTTATTCATTGATGGAGTACACTAGGTACTGGAGATGAGGTATATCTCGATGGCGAAGAGCAGGACGCTCAGCCAGTACTCATATAACTAGGTTATATACATAACCTATCGGTAATGTTCCAGAACCAGCAGCGTTCCTTCAGCCACAGATGTAATTGGCGAAGGCGACTGTATTTCAGTCTTGAGCAGTGAGCCTGGAGTCAGTCTTCCACTACAGTCTTGAGCAGTGAGCCTGAAGTCAGTCTTCCACTAAAGTCTTGACACACCACAAATCGTCTGGGCCGGTCCTTTATACCGGCAGCCATCAGGCTCTACAACCAAGGGCTCGGACGGCCGGCTCTGGGGTCAGGAGAACTATCATTGTCAGAACTCGGGATGTGAGAACTCTGGACTCATATCCACATGCACTCACTGGACTATCTTGTTTTTTTTACTTTTTATATTGTATTTGTATTTATGTTTTATATTGTATCTATAGTGTATATAGATACTGGACTGTATAGGACTGTGAAGCTCTGTACCCCCCCCCCCATGTTGCTTTGACACCTGAATTTCCCCAAGAGGATTAATAAAGGATCATCTTATTTTAAAATTATTTAACCCAGGGGTGTCCTAGTGTCGTAGCTTTGAATCCAGTCTGCAATCTCTGTTGTACTGTATATGTCATCCCTTCTTTCTCTCCCCCATGTTCCCCGTCACTCTCTATTGTACTGTACTTATAAAGCAGAAGAATGTCCTATTATATAATTATTTTTTAATCAAATACAAATAAAAACATTATTCACTCAAACTGTATCAGCAGACAATTCAGCAGAGAAAGTTCTTGGGGGTGACAATTCCATTCTGCCCGGTAACACCGTGACAAAGCCCATAGCCTGCTGTAGATCCTCGAGTCTAGAGACACCTGGCACATGTGGACATTGGGCCTCATGCATGAAGCGATATAAGAACAGATTTTGTTCTTAACTAGCATTTCCTCTTATTTTGTTCTTACCTGGGATTCAGCAAAGTTGTCTTATTGTTGCTTTTTTCTCAGGCAAGAACAAATTATAAGAGTGGTCGAGAGCACTCTTACCGAAATAAGAAATTCTTACCCCAAAACATTTTTATAAAAAAAAAATTGGTTAATTGCCCCCAAATACGACTTTAAAAATACAGAACTTTTCAATAATAATAATAATTATTATTATAACTTATTGCGTGCGTTCTGTCTGAAATGGATTATATATTGCTGTTAGAACAGTTATCGCCCAGGCCATTGATTGATTGAAGATTTTATTAACAGATTGCAGAATGGGTACAATACAGTACAGCTCAATACACACAATTGTTAAGGGAAGGCAGACGAGAGAAAGACTATCGTCTTGTTTACATCAGGGTCCCCCATTTTCAATTCATAATGACATTTATGACATACACAACATACAGATATACAGATATATATCATGACATTTATGACATGACATACAGATATGCAGTACTGTATACGTAGCATAGAACGCATATTTAGAGATTGTCTATATCAGTGGTTCCCAAACTTCTGTTTTATGTGGACCACTAGATTGTTATCAAGAACATTTGCGGACCACCTCGTATGCAAACAGTAAAACATAAATAAATAAACAACTGACTTAAACCCAGTAATACACGAGACCCTCTTCTTGGACCAAGTAGGTTTCGTCGATAATCCAATGTACAGTTACCCCCACCCCCCTACCCATCCCCCCCACCCCACCCACCCACCCCCAATGTACAGCCCCCCCCCCCCACCTCCTCCAATGTACAGTTTCTACATCAAATTTATATACTCTCTTCTTTTCTTTTTTTTTTACTCTTTTTGTATCACAAACAGTACTGTATTTGTAGATCTGGTATGTCATAAATGTATAGATGTAGCAGTACTGTCTATCTGTATGTCATGTATGTCATATATGTTATGATGAATTGAAAATGGGGGACCCTGATGTAAACAAGACGAAAGTCTTTATCTGGTCTCCATCCCCTTAACAATTGTGTGTATTGAGCTGTACTGTATTGTACCCATTCTGCAATCTGTTAATACAATTTTCAATCAATCAATCAATCAAGACCCGCGTCGCGGGCACTGCGTTCCGTTCTCAGAATGGATTTGAGAGAAATGTGTCATCCAGTTTGACTTGGAGCACGCACTATGCGCACTGCCAGTCATCAGGCTATGCGGAGATATTCAGACTCTAGATCTATTTGCAGAGCCAGATGAGTGGCAACCTGTGCGATTGGCTCTTGACAACGCACAGTCGTTCAGTATTGACAAAGCCTACAGTACTTTGCTGGAATGATTCATTTTTCACGTACTGTATACAGTACGTGTGTATGCGCGCACTGCGGGAGGTGGCCAGAAGCGCGCAACTAGCCAACTACTATTATATTACTATATTAATACAGTATATTCTTTTTTTTTATCCACTTTTTTCTCCCATTTTCTATTTTTCTCCCATCCCAATTTCGTATCATCCAATTCAACCCTCCCCTGTCTCGAACGCTGTTTCTTGCTTCCCATAAGCCGGCTGCAATGTGGACTATAAGTCATACATAGCACGAGTCCCCTCCGATACTCGAGGTAACAGCAGTCGCATCTTTTCACCTGCGCTGCGCGATCTTTCAGCATCAGGGGTCTGCGCTTTGGAGGGGCGCCGCCCCCATCGCTTCCTGATTCTACTGCGCAGGCGCACCAACCGACCTGTAGGAACCTGGGTAAGAACAGATTTGGACTTTAAGAACGGCTTGATGAATGTGGCGGTGGCTTTTCTTATTGTTCTCTTAACAGACAGGTAAGCAAGAATATAAGAAAAATAATAAGAGAGTATTGTTGAATGAGGCCTGTTGACAGAACTGGCTATGGGGCGACAATAATATGTTCATGAGGCATGGTTTCTACCTTTAGCCTTTAATCAGCGTGGTTTATTATATACATTTCCCAACAGCAGCACATGAGATCTCTGTAGTGTAGTGTAGGACTACAACTCCCAATGTTAATGTGTCACGTGTCTTGCTTATGATTGGTTACTGTTACGTGAACCAGAGGCGCCTCGGAGCGCTCTGTGTCAGAATAAGGGCCCTTTCTCACTCACCCTATTTGTTTCTATTCCGTACCGTTCTGGCCCGTTCCGAGATCTGATGCGAACTCCCCCCCCCCCTCTCCCCCCTCTAGTTTGCGTACACACTGCAGTCTTGTTTCGTTCCGGGTTCTTTTTACGGTTTGCCTTTTGAGCGTTTACGCTTGCCGTAGGCGATGATGTCACGTTTGAAAATGTGCCTCTGTTGTCAAGCCTTGTCAATATAACCCACCCCATTTTATCACAAATGGATGGTGTTGTAGAGTTCGCTTTTGAGTGTTTCCCAGGGCTAACGCTAAGCTAACGGCTGACGCTAGTTAGCTTAGCCTAGTCTAGTATAGCCTGTAGTACTTTTTCTTTTCAGCAAAGAACGTGCAATAAACAAAACGGATACATTCACTGTGTGTTCTGCCTCTTTTCTCACGAATGGAACTCTGTTGTAGAGTCCGCTTTTGAGCGTTTTGCAGGGTTAACGTTAACGCTAAGCTAACGGCTAACGCAAGTTATCTTAGCCTTTTACTAGTAGGCTAACATTGCTGCATCGATTATATTGAATGTCATTGATCTACTGGTCGACCACGGCCGACTGGTTGGGCACCACTGGTCTAATAGAAATAAATGCATTCGAACAAGAAAGTATAGTATACAGCAATGACTAACGCTAAGCTAACGCTAGTTAGCTTAGCCTGTCCAGAAGCTAACATTATCCCATCGCTCGTGGCAATTATATTACATGTCATTGATCTACTGGTCGACCACGGCAGACTGGTTGGGCACCACTGGTCTAATAGAAATAAATGCATTCAAACAAGAAACTAATGTATAGAAAATAGCATGGCAAACAAAAATTGCCACGCCTAATTTGAGCCAGGGAAGTGCTGTGCGTTTGTAACGTGGCTTCGTGTTTTGGTTGAGGTCTGAACTCTCAAATTGCCCATAAATATCGTTTTTGTGGGTATTCTCCAGTTGTTGCTGTGTGGTGTTATCTGCCCAAAATTCAAGCAAGCATGACAGTAACAACGTTGTGTGTGTCACGCCCCCCGCTCCCACGGCGTGATTCCGAGACCACCTAATCCAAGGGCCCTTTCTCACTCACCCTATTCTTTTCTATTCCGTTCCGTTCTGGCCCGTTCCGAGATCTGATGCGAACTCCCCCCCCCCTCTCCCCCCTCTAGTTTGCGTACACACTGCAGTCTTGTTTCGTTCCGGGTTCTGTTTACGGTTTGCCTTTTGAGCGCTTATGCTTGCCGTAGGCGATGATGTCACGTTCGAAAATGTAAACACAGGAAGTGTTAACATGGCGCTGGAGACTGGATGCTGATATAAAATGAATAAATAAGCAATAAATATGAAGTTATATTTGAACCTCTGTTGTCAAGCCTTGTCAATATAACCCACCCGATTTTATCACGAATGGATGGTGTTGTAGAGTTCGCTTTTGAGCGTTTCCCAGGGCTAACGCTAAGCTAACGGTTAACGCTAGTTAGCTTAGCCTAGTCTAGTATAGCCTGTAGCACTTTTTCTTTTCAGCAAAGAACGTGCAATAAACAAAACGGATACATTCACTGTGTGTTCTACCTCTTTTCTCACGAATGGAACTCTGTTGTAGAGTCCGCTTTTGAGCGTTTTGCAGGGTTAACGTTAATGCTAAGCTAACAGCTAACGCTAGTTAGCTTAGCCTGTCCAGCAGCTAACATTATCCCATCGTTCGTGGCAATTATATTACATGTCATTGATCTACTGGTCGACCACGGCCGACTGGTTGGGCACCACTGGTCTAATAGAAATAAATGCATTCAAACAAGAAACTAATGTATAGAAAATAGCATGGCAAACAAAAATTGCCAGGCCTAATGCGAGCCAGGGAAGTGCTGTGCGTTTGTAACGTGGCTTCATGTTTTCATCCACGTGTTTTTGGTTGAGGTCTGAACTCTCAAATTGCCCATAAATATCGTTTTTGTGGGTATTCTCCAGTTGTTGCTGTGTGGTGTTATCTGCCCAAAATTCAAGCAAGCATTACAGTAACGACGTTGTGTGTGTCACGCCCCCCGCACCCGCACGGCCCGATTCCGAGATCACCTAATCCAACTGATCCCGTTCAGCGGGGGGTAAAACGAATCAGCGCCGTTTCGCATCCCAAAAGGGGTGAGTGAGAACACTCCCCCCCGTTCCCGGGAGCAGTGATTCGATCCCCAAACGTGAGTGAGAAAGGGCCCCAACTGGCTCCGTTCAGCGGGGGGTAAAACGAATCAGTGCCGTTTCGCATCCCAAAAGGGGTGAGTGAGAACACTCCCCCCCCCCCGTTCCCGGGAGCAGTGATTCGATCCCAAAACGTGAGTGAGAAAGGGACTGGCTGCGGTTTCACTGTTTTTTTTTTTTTAAACTTTGACCAGTCAGCTGGTTCTTTTCGCGTTTATCGCTTTTTCTGGTCAAGTATGACCGACAGAAACAGGTTGAATGGGGTATAGATGGGGGGAAAGACACTCTGAGAAAATACGGCGAGTCCGGGAGTCGAACTCGTGTACCCCAGATCCGTGACGCGCACGGTTGTCCCCGACGCCAAAATAGCGTTCGAGGTACGCGGTGAGCTACTGGAGCTCCCCTGCGGTTTCACTGTTTACCTGTATGAATACCAACTGTGAATAAAGCACAACTGAGCACTACCACGGTCTCTTCTATTAAGATACTACAATCTCCTCTCCGTGAGAGGTAGGTGGGAAGAGACAGAGGGGGAGTCGGCATCAGCTTATATACCCTCTACCTGGCGGTAACATTAACAGCTCCGCCTATAGCGCCCTCCAGTGGAAACAGTTATGCATAGTTAGACAGTTACTCAGTTACTAGCAATCATATATAACCTCTAACTTTAACACTCCCACTTAGGGTTGTCTAGTACACTGTACAACTTCTCCAAAAACAATTTACAAAGAAAATAATACAGTTCAGAACATCAAAAAGAATATGGCAGTCAATACTACATAACAGGCAATATTTACACACCAAACATGACCTCTGCAAATCTTTTCAATTTCAGTTTGGAAGCAGGCTTCGTCATAGCATCTGCAACCATGTCGTCTGTAGGACAATAGACAAGTGTCATCCTTTCTTCTCTGATGACAGATCTGATTAAATGGTATTTTATATCCACATGTTTACACCTCTGTCGGCACACAAGGTTTCTTGCGATTGCAATGGTTCCCTGGTTGTCTTCATAAACAACTGTTTTCTTATATACATAGGTATCCATTCCTTCGAGCAGTTGTTCTAGATAAATACATTCCTGTATTGTCATATCTAGAGCCATATATTCGGCTTCACAAGTTGAAGTGCCACTGTGGGCTGCTTCTTTGTTTTCCATGAAACCAGTGAGCTGTTTGTGTTCAAACTCACACAATATCCTGTGGTACTTCTTCTATCTGTGGTGTCAGCTGCCCAGTCTGCATCACTGTAGGCGTTAAGCCCTAAGCCCTCGCTGCTCTTTCTGAAACACAGCTGTTTATCTGCTGTACCTTTGAGATAACGAAAAACATGTTTTGCTGTAATCCAGTGCTCCTCTGTGGGGTCAGCAAAATGCTGTGACAATTTACTCACTACAAAACATAGGTCAGGGCGAGTACATGTTGTCAAATAAATGAGGCTACCCACAGCTTCTCTGTACATTTTTACATCTGTCAGTTTCTGGGCATCCTCCTGGTAGTCTAGTTTTTGATCACATGGTGTTTCCCTTGTTCTACATTCTTGCATGTCAAAACGTTTCAGGATCTTTTCCACATATCTCTTCTGGGATATTTTTACACAACTGGCAGACTGTTCAAAGTCCATGCCTAGAAATCTTTTTAATTAAAGCATTTTGAATCTGGTAAATCATCCACTTCTGTATTTAAACATAGAATCCACTTCTGTATTTAAACATGGAATCCACTCCGGTATTTAAACCTGGAATCTACTCCTTCTGTATTTAAACATGGAGTATCCTCCTTCTGCATTTAAGCATGTAGCCACCCTCCTTCCGTATTTAAACATGGAGTACCCTCCTTCAGTATTTAAACATTTAGCTACGAACCTGGCTTTGTACTTGTCGTGGCCTTCAATACCCTCCTTGAGTACACCCATTTCCCTCCCACTGTCTGTCTGCCCTCTGGTAACTTGGTTAGAGTAAAGGTGTGGTTGTCCTCTAGGGACCTCATCTCCTCATCTCCTCATCCATTGCTCTCTCCCATTTACTTGATTCAGGGGACACTATGGCCTCTTTAAAGGTCTGAGGTACTCCACTGACTACTCTGTAGCAGTAATCAATGCTAGTAAGTGTACTGTCATCATCGTCACTTTCTCTCCGGGCATAGTCTGTCAGATACTTTGGGGGTTTGTGTTCCCTTGAGGGATACCTCCCACTGCTTGGGGCATGTGACGTCACCCTCGGGTGCTCCTCGTCATCGTCCTCTGGGGGTTGCTGACTGTCTGTCTGCACGACCGTGCTAAGTACACTAGGCTGAGGTGTCTCTGTTTCTTCACACCTTACTCTGGAGTCCAGCTCTGGCTCCTCTGTGTCTCGTTCTCACATGTTGTCTTTGTGACAAATTTGACTAGCCTGTGTTTCTGCACTCTCCCTTTACCGGGATAATAAACTAGGAAAGCGGGGCTTCCTTTGTTGTGCCCTACAAAGAGTCCTTTTTCACATCTGGACTTGAACTTTCCTCTGTCCTGCAGGTAAGCATAACACACTGATCCAAATTGGTGCATCCTAGCTAGATTACACTTCTTTCCTGTCAGTGCTGTATACGGGGTGGTGCCCGTGTGCTTATTAAAGCACCTGTGTCTGGTGTAAGCGGCTTCTTGCACCGCATAATGCCATAGACTCTTAGGTAAGTTACTGTCTACTAGCTTACACCTAGCCATTCCCTCTCTGCCACTCCGTTCTGGTGTGGGGAGTATGGACATGACGTCTCGTGTCTTATCTTGTTCCTTCTCAACAGTGATTGGAACTCTCTATTTGTGAACTCGGTTCCGTTGTCGGACCTCAAGCATCTTATGTTACCATAAGGGGCTACATCTGCAAGGAATTTCTCCGTGGCCTGGAGTGTGTCACTCTTTGCTTTGAGAAAGTAAACAAACACTGCCCCTGTACACACATCTGTAAAAGACTGTACATATCTAAAGCCTCCTATGGACTCGTTGCTTACTGGACCGGCTAGATCTGTGTTAACTAGCGCTAGTGGTACCTTTACTTTTTCGGTGGGATTTCTGTTTCTCGATTGAGTAAACTTCCGCTTTATGCACACTACACATTCTCTGTCAGGTCTACACTTTTCACCTTCAATGTGCATGCCTTCTGTCACTGCTTGCAGTTTCAGTAAATCCTCGTAATTACAATGACCCATAATCTCATGCCATGTCTGAATATCGTGACTGACAGTCATTATTATTACACTTGTCGTTGTCATTACACTCTGTTTGTAGATAATACATTCTCTTGTACACCTTTATGTTAAATCGCGTACCGTCAGGCTCTACAAGAAATTTTTTACCTTCATTGAAGAATACTTTGGCACCGTTCGCAGTAGCAGCTATTACAGAGAATAGTTCTTGTGGGAACGAGGGTACGTAGAGAGCGTTCTTTAATGTCACTGTACACCGGCACTCCTCACTGTCTATGAGGCATACCTGTGCGTCTCCTCTCTCTTGCGCCAACCCGTAGGTGCGCTTCCCGTCTGCCAGCTCCATGCTGTGTCTCTCTGGGTCGAAAGTGTTGTCAAAGTTCTTGAACCGACTCCTGTCGTTGATGATGTGGGACGACGCACCTGTATCCACGATCAGTCCCTTCCTTTGGGCCTGCTGCAGCTGCGTTAACCTGGTGACGTACGCTGTCTGCACCCCGAAGATGAAGTCTTCTTGTCCCGCTACTCTCCGGGCGTCGTCTCGATTCGTCTCACGTCCACCGTCGCTGCCATCTTGTCCACTGCCGCCATCTTGTCCATGCGCATACCGCTCGCTCTGGTCGCGTTTCTTCATGCACACTCTGTCTGTGTGCCCCGTGGATTTGCAGAAGCTACACCAAACAGTCTTTGTGCAGTTACTTTTCCGATGGCCTTTTTCTCCGCATCGCCAACACGCCAGCTCCGTCGTGGGCCTGGTCTTCTCCCTCAGCGTTGCTCGGGCCTTCAGCACCCTCTCTCCCACCTCCGCGGCGGCTGGGTGGATATCTTCTGAGGCCTCGAAATTTCGTAACTTGGCCTTGAACTTTCCCTGCGTCATGTCCGCTGAACCGTGTTACCAGGAGTGTGAACGGTTTGTACAGCTCCGGTAGTCCCCTTATCACCATCGCCATCATTAGCCCATCGCTTGGTGCTTCTCCTGCACTCTTCAACGCCGTAATGATCTGCTCAGCTCTGATGACGTATTCGGTCACAGTCTCGGTGTGCCCCTTCTTCAGTGCTGTTAGTGTTATGTAGAGGGACACGACTCGGGGTCTTCCTTGCCCGATATAATGTTCTCTCAACACTTCCAGGCTTTCTCAGCCTTTGTCCTTAGTGTCGCGGAATATCAGCCCCAAGCTTGTGTCGTCGAGCAGTGGTGCTAACTCACAGTATGCGTCTGAATTATGCTTGTCGTCCAGGGCTTGTGCTTCCGCCATCAGGTCTCCCGTGGGGGCCGTCAAGATCGTCGTCTTCAGTCCCACACCGTGCATTCAGCATAACATGTGCTCTTCCCAGAGCTCATAGTCCTCTGCCTTTCCATTGAATGAGGGCCATTTGCTCCTTCCCTTGGTCGCCATCCTCCTTTTTGATGGTAGGCGTAGCTTTAGCTCTGTTGGTATAGCCTTTAGCCACGCGGTGCTCCCGGCGCTAAACTAGTCTATACTTCAGCTAAACTTGCTACCCTTATTATTTCGCCCCTGCGTGATCTGGGCCCATAACCTGTTGACAGAACTGGCTATGGGGCGACAATAATATGTTCATGAGGCATGGTTTCTACCTTTAGCCTTTAATCAGCGTGGTTTATTATATACATTTCCCCACAGCAGCACATAAGATCTCCTCTCCGTGAGAGGTAGGTGGGAAGAGACAGAGGGGGAGTCGGCATCAGCTTACCCTCTACCTGGCGGTAACATTAACAGCTCCGCCTATAGCGCCCTCCAGTGGAAACAGTTATGCATAGTTAGACAGTTACTCAGTTACTAGCAATCATATATAACCTCTAACTTTAACAAGGCCCATTGTCCTTGACCATATCAATGACGCACAACCGTTTACATGGGAATCTTCACGCTTGTTAAAGTTGTGTTGATGTTCCTCGTGCCATGTGTGTAATTGTCTCATCTTCATGTGTCCAAGGTGTAACCAGGCTTCAGATCATCTTCATGTGTCCCAGGTGTAACCAGAGGTCCTTCAGATCACAGAGATCTGAGACCTCCCACAGTTCTAATGTTGATCCTCTCACAGTGAGTGTGAGTCCGCTCACTCAAGCAGCTGTGTCCAATACAGTATAGCCTAATATAACTCTGTGTGTGTGTGTGTGCGTGTGTGTGTGTGTGTGTGTGTGTGTGTGTGTGTGTGTGTGTGTGTGTGCATGCATGCGTATGTGTGTGTGTGTGTGTGTGTGTACACCTACTTGCAAATGAGTGTGTAACGGAGAACCACTTGAAAGGCTAAGTAGTCGGAGGTGAGATAGATAGATAGATAGATAGATAGATAGATAGATAGATAGATAGATAGATAGATAGATAGATAGATAGATAGATAGATAGATAGATAGATAGATAGATAGATAGATAGAAACGTTATTGCCATTTCAACACGGTTGATTGGGATTTGTCTTGGTGCCACATACAGTACAGACAATGTTAAAAACATACAATATAAAAACACAAGAATACAATCCCCACAATAAAAAGTTTTACACAAACAATTAAAAAGAAAAAATGCTACAGTACCTAAAATAAATTGCTCAGTGTTCCAGTTTTAAAGTGCATATTGCCTTAAAGTGCATGTTGGCTGGTGCTAGCCCTTGTTGTGCAAAGTGCCTGTACATTTGTACTTGAGTTCAGGTGACGGACAGCCTCGGGATATGTACTGTTTTTAAAACGGGATGTCCTGCACCTGAGACTTTGGAGTCTTCTGCCAGAGGGAAGGGGGTTAAAGAGGTCGTAAGCAGGGTGAGAAGGGTCCCTGATCACCTTTTCCCCTTTCCGCCGGATTTGTGTGGCATAAATGGAGGCCACAGAGGGGAGCTCACAGCCGATGATTTTTGACGCTGTGCGTACAGTTCGTTCTAAATGTCCCCTATCATGGACGGTGGTGTTTCCGTACCACACAGTCATTGAGAAGGTAAGGACACTCTCCACAGTGGCTCTATAAAAACTGAGCATCGCCTCCCTGGACACACCAAACTTTTTAAGCTGGCGCAGGGAGTGGAGCCTCTGGTGGGCTTTGCTAATTATGAGGCTGGTGTTAACTTCCCATTTTAAATGATCACATATGGTGATGCAGAGGAATTTGAAACTGTCTACCCTCTCCACCTGCTGGCCGTTTATGTACAGAGGAGGGTGGACTGCCTTCCCGCGCCGGAAGTCAACTATAATTCAGCACTATGCGGCACGGTGGTGTAGTGGTCAAACACTGTCACCTCACAGCAAGAAGGTCCAGGGTTCGATTCCCGCTTGGGGACCAGGTTTCCATGATGCCAGTTACCCAGGTGGGGTATCTCCCAGGCCTTTCTGTGTGGAGTTTGCATGTTCTCCCCGTGCTCGCAAGGGTTTCCCCTCCCGATAAGATAAACCCAATGGAAAAACATGCACAACAACAAGATCGCTAACGCTGTGGCGTCCTTGACGAAGACGGACAGGAGCACTTGGATTGGTCCCCTGGCGCGGCTCACGTTGACGCCTGTCTGCTCCCGGCTGCCCTTGGGGGGGAAGGACGATGTGATGGGTTAATCGCAGAGACGAATCGCATGCATGCATCGCATGCATGCATCGCATGCATGCATCGCATGCGTGCCGATTGATGACCTCTGAGCAGGTCCTAAATTATTATTATTATTATTATTAATTTCCTTTGTCTTAGAGATGTTTAAAAGCAGGTCGTTCTCCTTGCACCATACAGCAAAGCTATCGACTTCAGCTCTATAGGCCTATATAGAGGCCTATAGGCTCTATAGATGTCCGGGGAGGGGCTCAGGGGAGGGGAGGGACTCAGGTGTCCGGGGAGGGTCTCAGGGGAGGGGAGGGACTCAGGTGTCCGGGGAGGGGCTCAGGGGAGGGGAGGGACTCAGGTGTCCGGGGAGGGTCTCAGGGGAGGGAGGGACTCAGGTGTCCGGGGAGGGGCTCAGGGGAGGGGAGGGACTCAGGTGTCCGGGGAGGGGCTCAGGGGAGGGGAGGGACTCAGGTGTCCGGGGAGGGTCTCAGGGGAGGGAGGGACTCAGGTGTCCGGGGAGGGGCTCAGGGGAGGGGAGGGACTCAGGTGTCCGGGGAGGGTCTCAGGGGATGGGAGGGACTCAGGTGTCCGGGGAGGGGCTCAGGGGAGGGGAGGGACTCAGGTGTCCGGGGAGGGGCTCAGGGGAGGGGAGGGACTCAGGTGTCCGGGGAGGAGCTCAGGGGAGGGGCTCGGGAGGGGAGGGGCTCGGGGGAGTGGCTCAGGGGACGGGAGGGACTCAGGTGTCCGGGGAGGGTCTCAGGGGATGGGAGGGACTCAGGTGTCCGGGGAGGGGCTCAGGGGAGGGGAGGGACTCAGGTGTCCGGGGAGGGGCTCAGGGGAGGGGAGGGACTCAGGTGTCCGGGGAGGAGCTCAGGGGAGGGGCTCGGGAGGGGAGGGGCTCGGGGGAGTGGCTCAGGGGAGGGGAGGGGCTCTGGCCTGATGCCCCTTTCTATAAACCTACCCAGTCCATCAGCGGCACCGGCATCAGGCTTCCGGGTCTTTAGTCCCAAATGTTTTTTGATTAGCCCCAGATCTTTCTGACAAGAGGGAAAAATCTATAATTATTAGGAAATGTAATTCCTTTAACCTTCTGTATCGTCGCAGTGAAAGGGTTAACCCTTTGGTAGTGAAAGGGTTAATTCCTGATTACCCCCAACCATTGCTGCTGCCTGTGTGTGGCAAGAGCAAGGCTTTCATCGTTGACTCTTCTTTCCATTGAAAAGGAGAGACTCGTGAAACTGATGGATACACAACAAGGGAGACTTGTTACACTAAAGTCATCGACATCTTTGTTCAGAGGGATAGGTGCATGGACTTTAACTCATTGACTGCCACGCTGTTTTTCCATCTTTACTCCCTGGCGCCAGCGTTTCAAACCATGTTGACGATGCTTGTAGACCCATCGTATATTCTATATTATAGCTATGGAGACACACTATGGCTCATTTGAAATGCTTATATTTATACTCCCAACAGGGAATAAACCGTTTATTTCTACATACATTCGTTCCTGCGCAATCCCAAGCTAAAGAGTGTTAGTTTCCCAAAAATCCATGGTAATTTTCTAGTAAGAGAGATATGGCGTCTTTTGTGAAGCATGCGCAGTTCGTGCTTGTTGCTTGACACTTATACATTTCCAGATCAAAGGGCTCATGCCTCATGTTGATACATATTATTGTTCTATTAACAAAACCACCATGGGTAATCTTACCTGCTTCTTGGCATCCATTCCGGCTCATCTGGGTCTGACTCTGTAATCTCGCTGTCTGTGTCACTATCGCTGAACATTTCAGTGAAGTCTGTGTATAGTGGGTGGGAGGGGTTGTCCATGATGCCGTGGAGCTTAGCAAGGCTACTCCTCTCTGACACCACCGCTAGAGAGTCCAGCTCCACCCCTACCACGTTACTAGAGAGTCTAGCTCCACCCCCACCACGTTACTAGAGAGTCTAGCTCCACCCCCACCACGTTACGAAGTCCGCCACCAGTGCCAAGTATTCTTCCACATCACCATCCTTTATACATCCCACTATCGCAGAGTCATCAGAAAACGTCTGAAAACTTCTGAAGGTGGCAGGACTCTGACCGGTAGTGGAAGTTATTGGTGTTGTAGACGGTGAAGAGGACGGGGGAGAGGACTGTCCCTTGCGGGGCCCCGGTGCCGCTGACCAGTCTGTCTGACACACAACCTTGTAGGCGCACGTATTGTGGTCTGCCCGTCAGATATTCAACAACCCAGGACACCAGGGCTTCCACCTGCATCACCTCCAACTTCTCACCCAGCAGCCCAGGCCGTTCCAGGCAGAACAACAGGGACCACCCAAAAAAACATTTGTCAACTCCTAGAAATGTTTCTGGAGAAGTCTGGAGTTTTCTTTTCTTTTTTTTTCTCCCAGCCTACTGACATTCTCACCCTCAAGCATTAATGTCAAAACATTAATATAACTTGCTCTGCATAAGGTTGTCTGACCGGCCTAATCATAGAGTTGGTTTTAGATAAGTATCTGGCAGGCATATTTTCTGCAAAACTATTCAATATGTCAAGTTCATTTCTATTGAATTGTTTCTGGTGGTTCTTCTTGAAGTCACCAGAGTTCCTTGTGGAGACACAGTTTAATATCCAAGTCATTACGCGATAACTATTCCCCTCTGGTCTGCTCCATGTTGAGTCTGGAGAGCCAATGGAATACATAAAAAATGTATTGGTGTTGAAAGCGGCTTGTCAGCGGTGCTGAACGCTTACATCTTCATCAACATTTTCAGTGTCCTACAAAGACCAGAAACACATTGCTGTACAGTATGTGTATTTTCTCTCTTAATCAGCGTGTTATTTTTTTTTTTTTTACTGTGTTGAGACTTATTACTACATTCCTACAGTAAGTAATGGCCTGAGTGTCTCATAGGAACGATTACAGCCTATGAATTGAATTGATTTAAGGTATCATTCGACACCAAGGTTCAGCCAGAGTCCACTGAGCCACAGAAAGCTGTTAAGACGCACATTAAAAGGAGTTAAGCCGACTTTTTGGCCAATAATCTCTTTCATCAACTCACCGTTATGAGACGAGAAGATCTGTGTTCGTTTCATCCTTGTGTGTCCACCGTTTTAGCACACAGTACCTGTAGTGTTCTGTACAAACTAGCTTAGCTAGCTGTAGGATCTTGCCACTTCCCCTGGCTCAGCTCATTCACCTCCCTTTCTCATCCTCTCCTCTTCCCTGCAGGGCTGGGGCTCTGCAACACTATAGACCTGTTCGCCGTATACGTCAGACTCAGTGTAGCGTGCACATCACCGGGGCAGAAAGGAACGTAATCCTGGTCAGAACAACGGGGCAGACTACAATATATTTGCATTTGTTAGCCATGCTAGCGATCTATACAATCAATCCATGCCAAAGCTAGATATGTAAAAGGTGAACGACTCAACACTCACAGCCATGCTGATTTGGCTAAATGACATCCAGCCATTTTCATTTGAAACGAATTTTAGTCAGGGGAGTGCCATGGTTTCTCCATAGAGCCCCGGCGTATTCTTTTAGTGCAGAAGCTCACGCAGGTTCGGGGCAACTTAGCCACGTGACTCAGTTGGTATTGCTGATTGGTTCGAACGCGGTATGTTTGTAAACAGCGAACTGGTCTATACTCCACTGGTTATCATAAATAAACAAGGCATCTTCATTCATGGAATCCATCATGATGTTGATGATGCCAGCAACATTTTCAGCTAGTAATCCAGTAAACAGCTGAGCTTCCGTGAGACAAACTTTCCTTTTGCTAAGCAACCTCCTTGCCAGTGACAGTCATGAGAACAGCTGAGCCGGGGTTTGTCAGTAGGGAAAGTAGTTGTTTTGTGGGAGGAGCTAGTTATATATTAGTTATGTGTCTAATTTAGCAATATATATATATTTTTTTATCCACTTTTTCTCCTTCTTTTTTTCTGTTTTTCTCCCATCCCAATTTAGTCGTGCCAATTCCCCCCTCCCCTGTCTTGATCGTTGCTCGCATGTGCCCCCCACTGGTCGGTCGTAGGGAGGGTTGAAGAATCTATCGCATGTCCCCTCCGATACATGCGGAGTCAGCCAGCCACTTCTTTTCACCTGCCAGCGCCGACTCTCATTGGCAAGGTGTAACATGTGGGAGGCTCACACTACCCTCGACATCTCCTGTCCTTGCTGTGCAGACGCCCTGACCGACCTGTAGGAGTCGCTGTTTACAACAACCAGATTACCACCCATCGACTCCCCTGCCGCTGACTCTGCCAATTGAGTCAGTATGACGGCCGGCCCAAGCCGGAGGCAACGCTGACAGCCGGATTCGATACCGGTGTCTCGTGCGTTGGTGACGAGCGCTTAGACTGCTACGCCACCCAGCCGCTTAATTTAGCAATATTCTAAACTACTGTAGAAGACTGTCAGGTTGGCCTTTTTTTTTTTTTTTTTTTTTTTTTGTTATCTTTTCCCCCCCTTCTTTTTCTGTTTTTCTCCCATCCCAATGTTAGTCGTTATGCCAATTCCCAATCCCCTTCCTGGTCGTTGCGCACTCTACCCCCTACCATCGGTGGAGGGCGGAGACTATCACATGCTTCCTCCGACACATGTGTA
This sequence comes from Notolepis coatsorum, assembly GCF_963971535.1. Taxonomy (NCBI): domain Eukaryota; kingdom Metazoa; phylum Chordata; class Actinopteri; order Aulopiformes; family Paralepididae; genus Notolepis; species Notolepis coatsorum. The sequence goes on along the minus strand of NC_140172.1, from coordinate 94,786,455 downwards.
GCCAGCCCACCGCTTCTTTTCACCTGGCAGCGCGGACTCTCACTGGGAGAGTGTAACGTGTGGAAGGTCACACTACCTCTCCCAGATCCTTCCCTTGCTGTGCAGGCGCCCCGACCGAACTGTAGGAGTCGCTGTTTACAACGACCAGGACCCACCCACGCCGGCTTCCCACCCGCTAACATTGCCAATTGTGTTAGTATGGACGGTCGGCCAAGCCGGTGGCACCACAGCCGGATTCGATCCCACTGGCTCTGTGGTGGTAGACAGACGCTTAGTCCGCAGCGCTGCCCGGCCGCCAGGTTTGCCTTTGTATCACAAAACATGATTAATTATCCTAGTTTGAAGTTGCAAAAAAGTCGATTGCCGCACTTGATGATGATGGTAATGCTAACGCAGCTAAGCTAGATTGTACCGAACACTAAACAGGTACTGTGTGCTAAAATGTTAGCATGGACCGTGGCACAGCAATGACTGAATTCACAAGGATGAAACAAACACAGATCTGGCTGATGCTGAAACCCTGATTCATGCTTTTGTCTCATCACGTCTGGACTACTGTAATGCACTTTTTTCAGGCTTACCTAATTCAAGCATCAAAAATCTTCAACTCGTGCAAAATGCGGCTGCACGGATACTAACTAGAACTAGAAAATTTGATCACATCACACCAGTTTTGTCCGCCCTACATTGGCTTCCTATCCAAGCCCGCTCTGACTTTAAAGTGCTACTCCTCACCTACAAAATTTTAAATGGGCTTGCACCGCTCTATCTATCTGATCTCATCTCCCGATACTCGCCCGCTCGTGCTCTGCGCTCACAAAATGCGGGGCTTCTATCGACCCCTAGGGTTAAAAAGAAATCCGCCGGCCACAGAGCCTTTGTCTACCGCGCTCCCTACCTGTGGAACAAATTACCTGCCGTCATCAGGGGCGCCTGCTCTGTCGAAGCTTTTAAATCCCTGCTTAAGACTCATCTTTTCTCTCTCTCCTTCAACCTACCTTGATCTCACCTGGTCGGGGACTGACCTTTAGATTAATCTGTGTAGTTTAGTTATGGTACAGGGTACTACATGGTACCACTGGGTAGTTTACTATAGGGTAGTTTAGTTAGGGTACAGGGTACTACATGGTACCACAGAGTACTACTTGGTACTGCATGGCATTACAGGGTACTACATGGCTTACATAGCTCTACATGGCACCACAGGGTACTACATGGCACTACAGGGTACTACAGGATACTACGGGGTACTACATGGCACTTTGGGGTACTATAGGGTACTACATGGCAATACGGGGTACTACATGGCACTACAGGGTACTACATGTCTGCTCCTTTGCAGCACCACAAACATGGGAACTCTCTAACTCTTCCCCCCCCCCCCCCCTCTCCCCCCCCCCCCCTCCCTCCCTCTTCTCTCTGAGTACCCGTCTCCTGGCGCTGACCAAGGTGATGGATGCCTCGGGGTCTTGGCCAAGCTTGTAGTGACTGCTCTACATGCACCTCCGAGGCATTGGATCAGTTATTCACCGCCGTCTGTCCGTGGTCCTGTCAACTGATTAACAGACTGTTAACAGATTAACAGTCAACGCGGTTTCATTGCTGGGTTAAGTACTTCTATTCTATTCACATAATACGCTTACTTCATATATCTACTCCATTCACATATATGCCTACCACTTGTATCTATTGCTATGTCCGCCTACTACAATCTCATGAGCTGTCTAACGCCTGTCCCGTCTCCCTGTCTTCCTATGACTTGCTGTCCTGGAGTGTTGACCGGAGTGTTGGACGTCCCGTGACGAAGGCCGGGAGATTGCGACCCCCTCTGCGTGCCCCCCTGTCTTCGGAGGTCTCGTAGTGGTGACCGGAGTGCCGGATGTCCCGCGATGATGTCGGGGAGTTCGCGACCCTCTCTGCGCCACCCCCCTTCCCCCTGTCTCCGGCTGTCCCTGAGCAACGACCGGAGTGTTGAATGTCCCGTGACTAAGACGGGGAGGACGTGACCCTCTTGCGCCGCCCCTGTGCCTCAAATAGATCCGCTATCAACTCTATCTTTAATCTTTCAAAATGTTCAGTTGCTATCGCTATTAGCTCTATCTTTAATTTTTCAAAATGTACAGTTGCTATTGCATGCACTCATCTGTGTTTCACCACACACATGAGTGCATGCTTACCAACTGTCCGTCTGCAACACTACTATCACCGACATCTAAGAAGGGAGATCCCCCCTTGAACGGCCCTTCTAAGGTTTCTCTCCTCCACATTGCCTGTGGAGCTTTTTTTCCCTATTGTTAGGTTTTAGTGAGTTTTTCCTTACCTTCGCGTGGGGTATGTCTGGGAGTGTTGCATTCATTCATTTATTTGCATTCATCTAGTGTTCTTGTTCTGTTCTTGACTTATTGTTATGTTGTCTTCTTGACTTGTTTAAAGAAGACCTGTACGGCCCATGGGGACATTAACGTGTGTTGTCGGGCCCTATAAATAAATTTGATTTGATTTGATTTAGATCTTCGTGTCTCATAATGCTGAGTTGGTGATTATTTGCCAAAAAGTCGACTCCTATAGAGGGGAGTTTTACATACATTATTCTTATGGCAAAGAACAACACAATCTGTCATTTTGAATGTGAGCAATTATCTCCCCAAACTAGAATTTAGAGCCTTAACACATTAAGTGCCACGCCCCTTTGCCCATATATGGCGGTTCCGTGCCAGCGCTGAAGTCAATGGGAGGTCGGGGGAAATTTGCAAAGGATTAAACTATATCTTAAATTATGGCTATGGGTCTAAAACACCCCTCGCTTATCAATGACTTGCTTGCAGTCAACATGTACGAAACGGATTGTTTTTTCATTGGTACATTTCCGTTTTATACCGTTTTGAATACGAGTATAGTTTTGGAGAGTTCTAGTAATTCCAGAGAAATTCCGCGATAATAGCTCTTTAGTGGAATACACAAAACACATTGTCATTTTTCGGCTGATTTATGAATCGTTTTCAAATAAACGCAAGATTATCTATAGTATATGTGTACTTATGCACGCTAGAATAGAAATACTTTTATTATCCTGTGGGAAATTTGACACTGCTAGAGAAGCGGGCTGAAAAATCTATTATCCATGACCAGATCAGCGCTAGCGTCATACACACACACACACACACACACACACACACACACACACACACACACACACACACACACACACACACACACACACACACACACACACACGCTGCGATGGCTGAGAAAAAAACATCTGATTAACCCAATACTGGTAAAATAGAGTCCTTACCTCACATCAGATGTTCTGCAAAAAGATTAATCCAATTCCTGATTGCCATTCCAAATATTGAACGTGTTTATTGATCCAACGTTGTAGTCCGAAACACATAATGGACGCTGCTCTGAGGGTCCTCAGTCAATCTGGTAACACGATACTGCTTGCCCGAGATGGGAAAACCCCGGACCGGACTTTTTTTCTGATGCACAACCCCAGCCAATCCAATGTGCATTACCATCCGGGAGACGATAGGCGGCGGTATTTGCCCTTTTCGAGCTCAGACCCATTCACAATGATAACGTCAGGCTGGATGGATGAAAAATGAATGGATATCGCTAATAAAAGAAATAACGATTAAAAGACGAGAAAACTCGTCATTGGCACTCAATGTGTTAATCTGTGACCAGTGTACAGGTAGGGCACCCCAGCAAGAGATTTACAAAGTCCTGTCGGCCATATGAGGGGTATGCGCCTCCCCCATTGAGGAAACAAGAATGTCTTCCAGGCTGCACTGAAGAGTGCCTGAATCAACTTTTTAAAGGAACACTCCAACATTTTGGGAAATTAGCTTATTTGCCATCTACCCTGGAGTTAGACAAGAAGATACATACATGTTTCTTCTCTGTGCATGCAGTCGGAGTAGGAAGACATTGGGAAATAGGCTAATGGAGGAACCTACTTCCAGTGACTGACGCTAAGCTAGGCTAACGGTGCGCGTCTTCCTACTCCTACTGCATGCACAGAGAAGAGAAAAGGTATGTATCTTCTTGTCTAACTCCAGGGTAGATGGCTAATTTCCCAAAATGTTGGAGTTTTCCTTTAAGAAGAAGTCTTTATTTATCAATTAACACACACACACACACACACACACACACACACACACACACACACACACACACACACACACACACACACACACACACACACACACACACACACACACACACACACACACACACACACACACACACACATGCACTGAGTCGCAGATGAAATGTCTCTCTGCACTTTTCCCATCCCGTCATCCTTCTGCCCAAGGGCAGCCGGGACTAGGGCTGTGGCGTGGGCCATGCCTGGGGACCAATCCAAGTGCTCCTGTCCGTCTTCGTTCTGCGATCTGTTCTGCATGTTTTTCTATTGGTTTTATCTTATTGGGAGGGGAAACCCTTGCGAGCACGGGGAGATCATGCAAACTCCACACAGGCTGGCAACGCGGCAACCTGATTCCCAAGCGGGAATCGAACCCAGGACCTTCTAGTTGTGAGGCGACAGTGTTTACCACTACACCACCATGCCGCCTTTTTTTCCTCCCCACCTATCAAAAAACTGCGCTGACATTCCTAACCTCAAGCATTAATGTCAAAACATTGATATAACTTGCTATGCATACGGGTGACGTTTTCTGATCACCCTAGATACACAACTCCGAGAATCTGGCAGGCATATCTTCTTCGAAACTATTTCATTTCTATTGAATTGTTTCTGGTGGTTCCTCTTGAAGTCACTAGAGTTCCGTGTGGAGGCACAGTTTAGTGTACAAGTCATTCTGAGACCAGTCTTCCCCTTTGGACTGCCCTGTGTAGAGTCTGAGAACCAATGGAAAACATTCAAATGTGTTGGTATTGGGCGGCTGGGTAGCACAGTGGACTAAGCACTCGCCTACCACCGCAGAGACTCTGCGATCTAATCCAGCTGTCAGCGGTACCTCCGGCTTGGTCAGTCGTCCCTAACACAATTGGCAGTGTTAGCGGGTGGGAAGCCGGTCGGGTATGTGTCTTGGTCGTTTGTAAACTGCAACTTCTACTGGTCGGTCGGGGCGCCTGTTCAGCAGGGAGGGGATCTGGGGGAAATAGCGTGAACCTCTGCATGCGCTACGTTCCCCCGGTGAAACTCCTCGCTGTCAGATGAAAAGAAGCGGCTGGCGACATGTATCGGAGGAGGCATGTGGTAGTTGTACACGCTCCCCAGGCCGACAGTGGGGCAATGCGTGCAACGACCAGGAAGGGAATTGGCATAACGACTAAATTGGGATGGGTGAAAAATACAGAAAGCCCAAAAATAAATAGAATAAAAAGAAAAATGTGTTTGTGTTGAAAACCATTGGTGCTGGACGCTTACATCTTCAGCAACGTCTTCATCTTCAGTGTCCTACAAAGACCAGAAACACATCGCTGTACAATGTGTGTACTTTCAGCATTTCTTTCTTTACTGCATTGAGACTTATTACTACATTCCTACAGTAAGTAATGGCCTGAGTGTCTCACAGGAACAATTACAGCCTATGAATTGAATTGATTTAAGGTATTATTCGACACCGAGGTTCAGCCAGAGTCCACTAAACCACAGAAAGCTGTTAAGACGCACATTAAAAGGGGAATTTCACATTAATTATTGTCGTGGCAAAGGACAGAACAATATGTAATGTTTAATGTGAGCAATTATCTCCCAAAGGTTGCATTTGGAGACTGAATCTGTGACCAGTGAACAACAGCACAGGCTGGAGTTGCTCCATTGACAAAATGAAAGTGAGGCTGGCTTTTTAAAATTACATCCAAATACCCTGAAATGTGAAATCATTGGCCTGCAAGAGAAAGAAATAAGAAAAAGTTAGTGAGCATGGGTGGCCAGGTCCAAAGAAAGTTCTTGTCGCCATTTAGCTTAATTAATTGCTCCCGATGAGCAGGTTGGCACCTTGCATGGTTGCCTCCACCGTCGGTGTGTGAATGGGTAATATGTAAGTAACAAATTGTGAAGCGCTTTGGATAAAAGCGCTATATAAAAAAGCAGCCATTTACCATTTAGCTCATTTAGCATTCATCATCCCATTGGTCCACTCATTTAGCATTCATCAGTCCATTGGTCCACTCATTTAGTATTCATCATCTCATTAGTCCACTAATTTAGCTTTCATAATACCATTGGTCCCGTTAGTAGGCTGCTCAGCATCCCATTGGTCCACTCCTTTAGTACTCATCATCTCAATGATTGGTCCATTCCTTCTGTTGCTATGTGTACCACTATCTTCTCTGCGTGTCTCTCTCTCCTTCCCTTGTACATGTGCATGCATGCGTGTACGTGTGTGTGTTGCTCACTCTGTCCCTTCCTCTCACTGCCACACTCCTACACAGAGCTGTCTCTATGCCTGTAAGTCACAGCCTGCTAAAAAGCTCTACCCAAGAGAGACAAAATCTGGACCAAATCCGGACATCCGCTACCAAATTAGTTTGAAACGAAATGTCGTTATAACTTTGAACTGGGTGTATACAGAATATCACAAATAACCAAAATTGAAGCTTGTCTAAACATTTATGAGTTATGCAGTGATGGAATTATCAAAAATAGTAAATATTTTTTAGGAAATCATACCTTTATGTTGTTGGACACAGTGAATAAACGAGGCTGCACTGACGCTTTGAAATTGTTCAACCCATTTTTGGTCCTAATTTCTCTATATATTATAAATATATATGGGGGGGAACAATAATCTAATATTATTTATATATAATATATTTATACTGTCCAGACCTAAGTGTTATTGCTGGGCCGGCTGTGCGCTCTTCCCAACGGGGATGAGCCAAGCAAGCATCACACACCTGAGGATGGTTTGCTCGTCCCGCACCTGTCAGCAATCAGCTCATCCTGGAGAGGTTAAGTGAGCAGGCTTCCCTCTGCTCATTGCTAGTTTGTGCCGTGTTTTCTGTGAGAAGCGTTGTGTCATGTTCCTGCTTGGAAGTATTATTCTCCCGTGGATAATCCCCTGTGTATTCACCTTTTCCGCGGTTCCCCGTTTGAATTACCCATACCAGTTTTGCCTGGTGAGTCTTGGACTGCCTGAACATTTCGTTATCTACTGGACTCTGTTTTTATCGCCTATGGATTTGTTTTTGTTTGCCCTTAACTCGTTGGGCGCCACACACCTTCCCCATCTGTACCGCCTGGTGCCAGCGTTATTGACCATTTTAGCGATGTTTGCAGATCCATTGTGTGTTCTGTATTATAGCTATGGAGACAATAGTATGGCTCATTTGACAGGCATTGTTCATAGTCCATTACTGACTAATCAGTTCATTTCTACACACTGTAGTTTATGGGCTATTACACGCTAAACATCGCCCATTTCCAAAATAATCCAGTCTTTTTCCATAGATCGCGAGATATGACGTGTTATATGCAATAAGCCCAAATCGTTCTGGTTGATCAACTGAAACCCCAAATACTCCCAAATCAAAAATATATACCATGTACATATGTGCCTTCACAAAATCATCAAGTGGGGGGGGGGGGGGGGGGTCGTTTCAACTAGAAACTGCGATAGTGTTTGTCGAGCATGTTTTACGTCCAGTAAAACACGACACTGTGATCGTTACAAAAACAATTGTTTCAGGTTCGGTAGAATAGACATAGAATATACCTTACCTTAGCCAGAAGGTATTCCAAAAAGAATAATTCCCAGTGATCACATCGCCATCGCGATTACCCGTGTATATGTCTATACTCGTGTTACGGGAAATAGGCTTCAGGCAAAAAAATCTCGAGCCTTGCTTTGGATGTTACTGGTGTGACATTAGCGGACAGACAGTAACAGACAGATAATACAATAAAGTGGTGGAGTAAAGTCAAATGAAATATGGGCTAAGTTAAGCACAATAGAATAATATATTTATGAAATAAAATATAGGCCAGGGCTGTACGGCTGTATAAGAGGTTGGATAAAATTATGTGGGATATAAACTCAATTAAATATAGCTCAATAGATAGATATAGTACAATTATAAGTAAAGAATAAAGTAGGAATAGGCCAGGGCTGTGCAACTGGGCATATGTGGTCAATTATACAATTATATACACTAATTAGAATGAAGTAACAATACAGTGGGCAAGTATATAGTCCAGTAGGGTGTGTTAATGTAACACAGTGTGGGGGGGGGGGGGGGGGGGGGGGGTCCCGAGGCTTGTTGATGAGGCTCACTGCAGAGGGGAAGAAACTGTTCTTGTGGCGTGAAGTTTTGGCCCTGATGGACCGCAGCCTCCTGCCAGAGGGGAGTGACTCAAACAGGTTGTGGCCGGGGTGGTAGGGGTCGGCCACAATCTTACCTGCACGCTTCTGAGTTCTGGAGGCGTACAGGTCCTGGAGGGATGGCAGATTGCAGCCAATCACCTTCTCAGCAGAGTGGATGACACGCTGCTGTAACGTTCTGGGTTTCTGTCCTATTCTAGGACTAGGAACCCTATACTGTCTTTCTGGAGTACTTCACCCTGTTGTTGGTATTTGCACTTGTTGATTGTCACCTCTGGTTCGCTGTCACTACACTGATTGACTGTCACCACTGGTTGCTGTTACTGGCTGTCACTTATGCTGTCACTAATTGATGCCCGTGGTATGTCAGGAATGTGGCTTTATAATGACCTCCTGTTTCCTTTCTCCCTGTCGGAGCTTCAGACAGTCCTGCGTGCAGTCGTCGTCAGAACTTGTGCTGGAACCTATTGTTGCTGTTACCTTGATTTTGTATTTATCCTAAGTCTTTTCTAAGTTGACGCTTGGCGTCTTTCTTGTTACATTTTGCTATCATAGTGTTCTTACATTAAAAAGGACACACTATTGAAGAAGAGCAAAACCACATCTCCTTCTTTCCTCTACAATTGGAACTCAAATCCTACCTGCACCGTAACAGAAGCTCCGACCACAAGATGAGTTCCACAGAAGGACTTCGAGAGGAGATGGTGGCTCAGCGGGACCAACTGAGGGTCCTCCTTGAACGCCAGATGGCCGTAAGTGTCGAGCTGGGTCGTCTGGGAGAACTGTCCGTCGTCTCCCAAGAAACAGCAGCTTCAGCGTTAGCTGCGGCTAACGACGCCCGTTCTACAGCCGCCGGGGGCGGTATCAGCGATGGGATCTGCGTCGGGAGCCTCGCCGGCCGGCGGGGCAGGAAGGCTGGTATATCCAGGTGGTCGCGAGGAGACCCGAGAGTCACGGCTGCCGCCGCCTGATCGGTATGGAGGAGCTCCGGAGGGGTGTCGTGAGTTCGTCACCCAGTGCTCTCTCGTGTTTCAACTTCAGCCTCGTACTTTCCCCACTGATGTGTCTCGGGTAGCCTACATAATCACTCTCCTCACAGGTCGTGCTCTCTCTTGGGCTACGGCAGAATGGGAGAATAGGTCAGTAATCTGCTGCAGTGTGGATGCCTTCACCCTGGAGTTGCATCATATATTCGATACCTCCAGGGTGATTTCCATTTATAAAGCCGGCGGTCGACTTACGTCCTGCCGGCAGGGCATTCGCTCTGTGGCAGATTACGCCATTGATTTCCGAATCGTAGCTCGAGAGGCGGCCTGGCCAGAGATTCCCTGCTGTGTTCTTTTTCTGCAGGGGCTCTCTGTGCGGATGCAGGACGAGTTGTCCACACGGGAGCTACCCGAACGACTGGACCATCTCATCAACCTGGCCATTAGAATGGACAATCGGCATTGGGAGAGGGAGCGAGAGGGGATCGTCGACACAGGTACTCTTCTGCCCTTCTTCCGGTGTCGAACCACCGGTATTCCAGTACACGAGAGAGAGCCTGGGTGACGAGCCAATGCAGCTGGGCGCTCTGAGCCTATCTGACGCGGAGAGGCAGAGGCGTGTCAACGAGAAGCGCTGCTTCCGTTGCGGCCGCACGGGGCATCGCTTCGCCAAACCTATTCTAGAACTAGGAACCCTATACTGTCTTTCTGGAGTACTTCACCCTGTTGTTGGTATTTGCACTTGTTGATTGTCACCTCTGGTTCGCTGTCACTACACTGATTGACTGTCACCACTGGTTGCTGTTACTGGCTGTCACTTATGCTGTCACTAATTGATGCCCGTGGTATGTCAGGAATGTGGCTTTATAATGACCTCCTGTTTCCTTTCTCCCTGTCGGAGCTTCAGACAGTCCTGCGTGCAGTCGTCGTCAGAACTTGTGCTGGAACCTATTGTTGCTGTTACCTTGATTTTGTATTTATCCTAAGTCTTTTCTAAGTTGACGCTTGGCGTCTTTCTTGTTACATTTTGCTATCATAGTGTTCTTACATTAAAAAGGACACACTATTGAAGAAGAGCAAAACCACATCTCCTTCTTTCCTCTACAATTGGAACTCAAATCCTACCTGCACCGTAACAGAAGCTCCGACCACAAGATGAGTTCCACAGAAGGACTTCGAGAGGAGATGGTGGCTCAGCGGGACCAACTGAGGGTCCTCCTTGAACGCCAGATGGCCGTAAGCGTCGAGCTGGGTCGTCTGGGAGAACTGTCCGTCGTCTCCCAAGAAACAGCAGCTTCAGCGTTAGCTGCGGCTAACGACGCCCGTTCTACAGCCGCCGGGGGCGGTATCAGCGATGGGATCTGCGTCGGGAGCCTCGCCGGCCGGCGGGGCAGGAAGGCTGGTATATCCAGGTGGTCGCGAGGAGACCCGAGAGTCACGGCTGCCGCCGCCTGATCGGTATGGAGGAGCTCCGGAGGGGTGTCGTGAGTTCGTCACCCAGTGCTCTCTCGTGTTTCAACTTCAGCCTCGTACTTTCCCCACTGATGTGTCTCGGGTAGCCTACATAATCACTCTCCTCACAGGTCGTGCTCTCTCTTGGGCTACGGCAGAATGGGAGAATAGGTCAGTAATCTGCTGCAGTGTGGATGCCTTCACCCTGGAGTTGCATCATATATTCGATACCTCCAGGGTGATTTCCATTTATAAAGCCGGCGGTCGACTTACGTCCTGCCGGCAGGGCATTCGCTCTGTGGCAGATTACGCCATTGATTTCCGAATCGTAGCTCGAGAGGCGGCCTGGCCAGAGATTCCCTGCTGTGTTCTTTTTCTGCAGGGGCTCTCTGTGCGGATGCAGGACGAGTTGTCCACACGGGAGCTACCCGAACGACTGGACCATCTCATCAACCTGGCCATTAGGATGGACAATCGGCATCGGGAGAGGGAGCGAGAGGGGATCGTCGACACAGGTACTCTTCTGCCCTTCTTCCGGTGTCGAACCACCGGTATTCCAGTACACGAGAGAGAGCCTGGGTGACGAGCCAATGCAGCTGGGCGCTCTGAGCCTATCTGACGCGGAGAGGCAGAGGCGTGTCAACGAGAAGCGCTGCTTCCGTTGCGGCCGCACGGGGCATCGCTTCGCCAAACCTATTCTAGAACTAGGAACCCTACTGTATTTCTGGAGTACTTCACCCTGTTGTTGGTATTTGCACTTATTGATTGTCACCTCTGGTTCGCTGTCACTACACTGATTGACTGTCACCACTGGTTGCTGTCACTGGCTGTCACTTATGCTGTCACTAATTGATGCCTGTGGTATGTCAGGAATGACCTCCTGTTTCCTTTCTCCCTGTCGGAGCTTCAGACAGTCCTGCGTGCAGTCGTCGTCAGAACTTGTGCTAGAACCTATTGTTGCTGTTACTTTGATTTTGTATTTATCCTAAGTATTTTCTCAGTTGACGCTTGGCGTCTTTCTTGTTACATTTTGCTATCATTGCTCCTAGTGTTCTTACATTAAAAAGGACACACTATTGAAGAAGAGCAAAACCACATCTCCGTCTCCTTCTTTCCTCTACAATTGGAACTCAAATCCTACCTGCACCGTAACACGCTGCAGCCTACCTCTGTCATTGGCCGTGGCTGCAGCTTATACTGTGATGGAGGAGGTGAGGATGGACTCAAGTTCAAGTTTCTTTATTAGTTGTCATACAGAAATACAGAATACTTTTGCATGAAATGCTTCTTTCTGTTTTGCTCCTGAGAGTGTGCTAGATCAAATAAAAAGATAAAATAAGTATAATATAAGTATAAAATAGAAAGTAAAGTACGTAAACAAGTGTAAACAAAACAAAAATTTTCAATATACCTATGTACAGTATATGTACAGTATATACAATGCAGATACAGTACAGTGTAGAAATGGTGAGGTATAGCTTAGCTTGTGGTGCCACCTTGTGGTGGTGAGGTGCAATGAGGTGCACTGAGGTATGAGATTGATGTGCAGATCTCCTTACCAATAAATATAAAGTGTGTTAGTGTCTAAAGTGGGTAAAGTGGATGCTACAGTGTGTTTTTATTAAATAAAAAAGTGTGTAAAGTGAGTGTGTGCATGTGGATGTGTGTGCTGTGGGTGTATTTGATGGTTTGTTATTGTTCATTGAGCATCCTGATGGCCTGGGGATAGAAGCTCCTTCTGAGTCTCTCTGTGCTTGCCATGAGACTCCGGTATCGCTTGCCTGACCGCAGCAGTTCAAAGAGGCAGTTGTTTGGGTGGCTGGGGTCTTTGATTATTCTCTTAGCCTTACCCTTAATGCAGCGCTTGTTGTAAATGTCTTGGAGAGTGCTTCCCTCCAATTGTGCGTTCGGCTGAACGGGCCACTCTCTGTAGTCTGCTACGGTCTTGTGCAGTGCTATTCCCAAACCAGGAGGTGATATTGCCAGTCAGGATGCTCTCTATTGTGCATGAGTAGAAGTCTTGAGGATCTTCTGACTCACTTGGAACTTCCTTAGGCGCCTAAGGAAGTAGAGGCGTTGTCGTGCCTTCTTGATAACACTGTCAATGTGTGTGGTCCATGTCAAGTCCTCGGATATGTGGACTCCGAGGTACTTAAAACTGTTCACTCTCCCAACCGGTGCCGCGTCGATGCTGAGGGGGCTGTAGTCCCTGACCCCCGACCTCCTAAAGTCCACAATCATCTCTTTAGTTTTGCTGACGTTCAGCTCAATAAAGTGAAGTTTGACTCATCACTTTAATTTGACACGCACATAAAAACAGTCTGTCAAACCTCCTTCTACCACTTGAGGAACATTTCCAAAATCAGACCCTCACTCTCCCAGTCTGACGCCGAAAAACGGGTCCATGCATTCGTCAGTTCCCGCATCGACTACTGTAACTCTCTGCTGGCAGGCCTTCCCTCCAAAACCATCCAGAGGTTACAGTACGTCCAAAATAGTGCCGCCCGTGTCCTCACCAAAACCCGGAAAACAGAACACATCACCCCAGTCCTCCATTCTCTTCACTGGCTCCCAATTAACCAGCGGATCACCTTCAAGGTTCTCCTGCTGGTCTATAAGGCCATAAACCACTCCGGCCCGACCTATCTCCAGGACCTCCTCTCCCCTCAACCTGCGTCCAGGTCACTCAGGTCTGGCAGCCAAAACCGTCTCGCCAACCCACCCACGTGACTAGGCTGTCGACCATGGGGCTTTTTCCACACTGGGGCCGCGCCTGTGGAATCAGCTGCCGGGGTCCATCAAGGCCTCAGTCTCCATTGCTGCCTTCAAGGCCAGCCTTAAAACCCATTTGTTTTGCTCTGCCTTCCAATAGGGCCTGTTTTTTAATCTGCTTCCTATGTTTTGTTTATTTAATTTAATTTAATTTAATTTAATTTAATTTAATTTAATTTAATTTAATTTAATTTAACCTTTTTTATCTTTTTATTTTTATTCATTTGAATGTTTTCTTGTTTTAAACCTTTTTATTCTATTTTTTATTTTGTTTTACTTCTGCTGTGAAGCACCTTGAGAGCTCACTGAGTTTAAAGTGTGCTATATAAATGAAATCTATTATATTATTATTATTCAATGATGGCTGTGTAAAAGTGCACCATCATCGTCTTTGGCAGGTTGAATTTCTTCAGCTTCCGCAGGAAGTACATCCTCTGCTGTGCTTTCTTGAGGAGGGAGCTGATGTTCAGCTCTCACTTGAGGTCATGGGAGATGATTGTTCCCAAGAATCGGAAGGACTCCACAGTGTCCACTGAGGAGTCACACAGGGTGATGGGGTTGAGTGGGGCTGGGTTCCTTCTGTAATCCATAACCATCTCCAGTGTCTTGAGAGCGTTGAGCTCCAGATTGTTCTGGCTGCACCAGGTCAGCAGATGATCAATCTCCCACCTGTAGGTGGACTCATCCCCACCAGAGATGAGTCCAATGAGGGTGGTGTCGTCCGCAAACTTCAGGAGCTTGACGGACTGGTGACTGGAGGTGCAGCTGTTGGTATAGAGGGAGAAGAGAAAAGGGGAAAGAACACAGCCTTGGGGGTAACCTGTGCTGATGGTCTGGGAGTCTGAGGTTTTCCCAGTCTCAAATGCTGCTTCCTGTCAGACAGGAAGTCTGTGATCCACCTGCAGGTGGAGTCAGGCACGCTCAGCTGGGAGAGCTTGTCCTGTAGCAGGGCCGGGATGACTGTGTTGAACGCCGAGCTGAAATCCACAAACAGGATCCTGGCGTAGGTTCCTGCAGAGTCCAGGGCCCTCATTTATCAACGTTGCGTACGCACAGATATGTGCGTAACCCGTGCGTACGATCGTTTCTAAGCAAAGTGTGGGACTTATCAATTTGAACGTGTGCTTGACTTTGTGCGTATATCTACGCACAGCTCCGGCCGTGCGTACCTGGCGCCCAGTGGTAGAATATTATTATTGCAGTCTGCAACGCGGAAATAAGCTTCCGTGCATTAGTTTCAACACTGGCGTGTTCAACTTCTGTATGACCCGTAATTCATTATAGTTCATTGTAAAATAGCGACAGTAGTGTAATTATAACGGGCTCACGCTCTAACAAGAAGTTGGCCTGCTTGTTTGGCACGGGGGGGCAGACGCAGAACACCTACCTCCAAACGCAATTAAATATTGTTTCAAATAAAAAGCGAAATACTATTATTTTGCGTCATGTTTCCAAATAAGATTGGCCACAACGAAATGCTTTCTACTTCAATTTGTTGGTTAGAATAGATTACCTCCGTTGAAACGTCACTGAGACTAAAAGACAGTATTTTTATCTTTTTTTTTGCTCCGCACACAGACGTGATAATAATAATAATAACAACAATAATAATAATAATAATAGCTTCATTTTATATAGCGCCTTTCAAGAGACCCAAGGTCGTTTTACATAGATAGGGGGGGGGAAATAACAAAGTAACAAACATAGTGGACAGATACAACATATAAATATGATGATGGGATTCAAGTTCGCATTTTTATTGATCACATAGGCAGGCTATACATAGCCTGCATGGCACGGTCCATCGTGATATTGTAGATGGATCGAGCAATAGACTGTTACTGTACCAGCTGTCAAAGCTCCATCACAAATGCAGTTATGTGAATAGAAAGGGATTCCACTCAGTGATGTGCATTTGCCTGATTCATGTCGTTGCTGCATGCCGGGAGGAAAGGCATGCTGCATGTTTTCAATTCATTAAATAAAACTGATTGTCACATTCTTGCACTGCTCCGCTGTTAAAAAGCAACACGCGGCCAGGCCAGTGTTTCTGGTTGCGGCGGCGCGATAGTTAGATAACCTAAGTGGGGAACAACCAGGAGATCACTGTAACAGAGAGTAATGCAGTCTAAACAGTCATAAATCTTTAATTCAACTTCAGCCCTGATCATAACCATTTATTTTTTGATTTTTTGTAATGTCAGATAAAAAATGAAGTACTCCCACTTTTCTGAAAAGAGTTGGTGTTAAATCTGACATTACAAAAAATCCATCAAAATCTGTGATGCTGCTAATCATTGACACATGCCTAGCCTGTAATAATCCCCCCCCAGACAAATGTACTTTGCATTTGATATATTGAAAATATTTTACTTTTTTGTGTTTTGTTTAACAATAATTTGTGATGCCATCACACAAACTGGCATTTAAAGGGTAAACATTCAAAAATGTATTGAATATGTGTTTTCTTTTCTTTTTTACAATAATTTGTGATGCCCATCACAAACACTGGCATTTAAAGGGTAAAAATTCAAAAATTCCTGCACCAGAATGCAGGAAATTAAGTTTTTGTAACAAAATAATTGTGTGTGTGTGTGTGTGTGTGTGTGTGTGTGTGTGTGTGTGTGTGTGTGTGTGTGTGTGTGTGTGTGTGTGTGTGTGTGTGTGTGTGTGTGTGTGTGTGAGAATGACGGACAATTGCTTGCTGTGTGAGAGAGAGAGAGAGAGAGAGAGATAGAGATAGAGAGAGAATTAAGTACATTTTCTGAAATACAGTTGTTCTTAATTTTCTCACTTGCTATGTGAGAATGTTAGTTATTATGTTCTCAATGCCCCTTGCATTGTATGAGTTGTGTGGAAGCGTTTGCTAGTTCTAGTGCTATCCCTTTGTACATTGTGGCTGTGTCTGACAAAAGTTAACAATAAATAATGGTATTAGGAATACATTTGCCTCCTGCGTGAACTGTGCATAGCTGAATAGACTGTATTTTAACGCCGGTCATATGGTGGTACTTGGAGAGCCAGCTACGTTCTCAGGTGGTACTTGGTGTAAAAAGTTTGAGAACCACTGGGCTACATCATACATGGCAGTGAGATTCCTTGTTCTTGTATATGCTCTCGTATTATTGTTTATATAGGCTACCCAATACCGACATCAAAATAGATTGTATGCCTCTACAAATCATATGCAGCAGGTAGAAAATTTACGGAAAATCCGTCGCGATTTGGAATAAAATTGAGGAGAACTTTAATCCCTGGGTATTAATCGAACAAAACGGAAAAAGGCAGTCATATTTTTCCACATTTCATGGGGGTGTTCCATGACCGTATGGTTAATTACCGGCGGTGCTATATGCAAATACTTAAAATCGTGCACGAGCGTGGATGAATGAATGAATGAAAACTTTATTTAACAGATTGCAGAATGGGTACAATACAGTACGGCTCAATACATACAATTGTTAAGGGGATGCATACCTGAGAAAGCCGTTTGTCTTGTTTCCATCAGGGTCCCCCATTTTCAATTCATATAGACATTTATGACATACACAACATACATGACATTTATGGCATAGGGACATATAGGTATTTAGTACTGATACATTTGTGACATAAACGGTATTCAAATATACAGTACTGTTACCCCTAGATCCTGACAGAGTATATACATATGATGGGGAGGGGACTGTACATTAGGAGGGGGTGGGTGGGTGGGAGAGAAATATACATACGGCGGGGAGGGAATATATACATGCGGTGGGGAGGAGACTGTCTATTAGGAGGTTGTGGGGGTTTTGGGCATTTATGGTGGCCAGTTTCGAATTGCAGCCTCCTGTAGGTGCTCTTTAAGAGCGGTTTTGAATGTGGGTAGGGATTCACATTCCTTTACAGCTTTGGGTAGGGCGTTCCACATTGTTGTGGCATAATTGCGAAACGTATTTAGTCCCTTGTTTGAGCCGAATCTGGGTTTAACATGATTTGTTGAGCTTCCTCTGGTGTAGTGGTTGTGGTATTCACTGACCTTTGGGAAGTATTTTGACATGTACATGGGTACCCCGGTCGTATAGTGTATCTTGTAGACCAGGCCCATTGCAAGTTGCTGTACTCTGTCGTCTACTCTAAGCCATCCTAGGTTGTCAAAGTGGGCAGGGGTGAGGTGGGTTCTGGGGTTCAGGTCAAGTAGTAGTCTGACCAGTTTGTTTTGTGATGTTTGTAATTTTGTTTTAAGCGCCTTTGAGGTGCTTTGGTACCATGAGGTGCACGCATAGTCGTAGTACCCTTGAATGAGTGCTCCTGCCAGAGTCTTCAGGGTATTCTTGTTTACCAGAGAGGAGATCCGGTACAAGAATCTAGTTCGTTGGTTGACTTTTTTTATTACATTGGATGCCATTTTGTCACAGGAAAGATTTGCCTCTAGGATGGAACCCAGGTAGGTAATTTCGTCTTTCCTTGTGACAATATTGTCACCCACTGTAACTGAGAAGCCGTCGGTCTTGCTGAGTTTGTTATTTGAACCGAAGAGAATGGACTCTGTTTTGCCCATGTGTAATGATAGTTTGTTATCAGCGAGCCATATGCAGATTTTGCCTAGTTCCGAGCTGAGGGTTTTTTCAACCTGCAACTTGTTCTTGTCAGAGACCAGCAGGGCTGAGTCGTCCGCAAACAGGAACAAGTTGCAGTCACAGGCTGACGACATGTAATTTGCATAAATTAGGAAGAGTAGCGGTCCTAGTATGCTTCCTTGTGGAACACCACAGCTCACTGTGAGGGGGGGGGGATAGAGTACCGTTTACCTCTACCATCTGTTCTCTCCCCTCCAGGTAGGATTGCATCCAGCTCACTGATAAGCTATCAAAACCAATTGCTTTTAGCTTGTCCATCAGAATGGAGTGATTGACAGTGTCGAAGGCCTTTTGTAGGTCCAGCATGACCATGCCGCAGTATTTGCCCGCGTGGAGCGTAGAACTTAATGGTATTTATCAACACCAGTGGAGGCTGCTGACAAAATTTTTAGGTGAAGCACAAATTATTATATTATATATTAAATTATATTTTTTAAACATCCCCAACGCTGCAACACCCCCATTTCTCCCAGGTGTCAGGCTCCTCATTCGCTTCCATTCATTTTGGGGACCATGTTTAAATATCATCCTTCTGAAGTATAAACAAACTATACTGCTGTGACGATTTCAATAAAACAGACCTTTCTGAGTCAATGGTATGCAGTGGTGTTGTGCAATATGTCGGGGCCCCCCCGCAGGGCAGACCACTCCCCTAAATCAAACCAAGCAGACCATGGCTCGGCGGCCCGATCAAACCAAGCAGACAATGGCTCGGCGGCCCGATCAAACCAAGCAGACCATGGCTCGGCGGCCCGATCAAAAAAGCAGACCATGTACAGTATACAGTGGCTAATATACTATCAATACTACTATTGAATATACATACACTATTCATTTCATTTACACTATACATTTCATCAAACCAGCATGTCATGTCTCCCTTAACTGTCGGTGAAAAGAGGGAGAACAATACAATGACCAGAATTGCCTGGCAATGTTTACTTCCTCCTCCACAGAGGCACTAGTCACTAGATCTGATCAGTGCAACGTACGCTAGCCTAGCCACAAGCTAGCGGCAAACATTCATTCATTTAGGCAGCACCACTAACACAATGCACATAAATATTATCTGCAGGTTGCATTAGCAGCCAGCAGCCAACGTGATACATTACATTGTGTTTATAATGTGACATAGCCAAGTTAACAACGTTGCAATCCCTTAATTAAGTCTCTAAACAATTCAGCTAGCTAACGTTAGCCATTAGCAAAGAACGCTAGCATAGCCACAAGCTAGCGGCAACATTAATTCATTTACACTAACACAATGCACATAAATATTATCTGCAGGCTGCATTAGCAGCCAGCAGCCAACGTGATACATTACATTGTGTTTATAATGTGACACAGCCAAGTGAACAACGTTGCAATCCCTTAATTAAGTCTCTAAACAATTCGGCTAGCTAACGTTAGCCATTAGCAAAGAACGCTAGCATAGCCACAAGCTAGCGGCAACATTCATTAATTTACACTAACACAATGCACATAAATATTATCTGCAGGCTGCATTAGCAGCCAGCAGCCAACGTGATACATTACATTGTGTTTATAATGTGACATAGCCAAGTTAACAACGTTGCAATCCCTTAATAAAGTCTCTAAACAATTCGGCTAGCTAACGTTAGCCATTAGCAAAGAACGCTAGCATAGCCACAAGCTAGCGGCAACATTAATTCATTTACACTAACACAATGCACATAAATATTATCTGCAGGCTGCATTAGCAGCCAGCAGCCAACGTGATACATTACATTGTGTTTATAATGTGACATAGCCAAGTTAACAACGTTGCAATCCCTTAATCAAGTCTACTACAAGTATGTATTGTTCTCTAAACAGTTAGCTAACATTAGCATCCAGGCTAATCAGGCTTTCGTTTTACAAACACTACAACTTACTTTTTTCTGATCCAGGTGCATAAGTCCACTTCTTCATGTTGCTCAGTTGCTGGTTTATACTTTGGTCCTAATGTTGGCACAAAGTTTAATTTAGCCTACTGTGTGTTGTTACAGCTGTACTGTAAACTACTAGCTACAAGTTAGCTTGCCTTCACTGTCCAAGATGGCACGTTCACGTCAACTACAACTACACTAGTCTTCAACTGAGATAAAAAAAAATATATATATATCATCCAGTGCACAACAATAAGTGAACAAGTGAATAAAGATCTTAAAATATGAATGATTATATTAGGCAAATTAATGTTCTTCTTCAGTCAAAATGCACACATGAGATGATGGAACACAACTTTGACTAGAACACTGACGCCAGCCCAGCTGCAGTTCTGCATGTATTTTACCAGGCAGACTCTGATTGGATTTGCAAGGCTGCCAATCATTCAACCTCCGTGTATTGGATGTCAAGGGCTGTCAATCATTAAATCCTCCATTCAATGGCAAGAGTTTAACTGCACAGTCCGTGCTTAGATGAAGTTAATAGCCTATTTTGATTGGCTGTTATTTATTATTTATTTAACAATGGGTCAACCTGTGAAGTATTCTGCACGAATAATTACTGCAGGCAATACTGCAGTGCAGGCCTGTTCAGAGCTGTCAATTTTGGCCATTTTTGAAGAAAAAAAAATTCACTGGCATTTTTTTTGCAGAGGAAAACATTTCAGAACACTTCCTGTTCAGGAAAACGAGTATTTTTTATTTTATATAGTAACGTTATATTGTGCATTGGAAACACAAACATACTTAAAATGAGTAAATATTATTCATTTTAAACATGTTTATATTATTTATAGGGCTATAAAACAAAAAACTAAAAAATAATTGTTCTTGTTCTTCTCTCATATAACCAGGGCGCGTGCATATTAAAGGCAACCAACTTGTGTTCAGCTTTTCGTTCAGCGTTTCTCTGATTGGCCACACGGCCAATCAATCAATCCACTAGCACACGCCCTTGCGGCACGGCAGAAGCGCTGGTCGAACCAGCGGTGTTCTGTTGTGTGACTGTACTAAACTCTTCCACCACATGACCGACATTTGACATACAGTACACCTCCTATCTATGTTGGGATTATGTTTGGTCATGACAAAACAATAAAAATCGCTACTGTTAGTAATGCTGCCACCACCCACTTCAATGACAGAGCTCTCATATTTGCGAATGCATAAACTATATCTTAAATTATGGCGATGTGTCTAATATGGCTGTCGCGAAGTCATTGATAAGCGACAGCCATATTAGACACATAGCCATAATTTAAGATATAGTTTATGCATTTGCAAAATATGAGAGCGCGCCGCTGTCATTGAAGGGCTTCCTACAACAGAGCACCGCCGCTGCTGCTGCTGAAGCTGTATCAAGCTGGCGGCGGCGCACGAAAGCCGGGGATAAACCACCGCGTCGCCCCGCTGGCGCTTCAGGCTCAGCAGCCTCCACGGGCGAAATAACATATAACGTTACAGTTCCACACTGATGTACAGTGAGTGTCTAATATGGCTGTCGCGAAGTCATGCCTCTCCCTCTGACAATATCATAATGATGTGTTTTCTATATTATATCCACAATCATTCATCTAAAAAATTGTATGGGCTTTGATTAAACATGTAACCTACACCTACTGTAACTTACTGTACCTCTGCTTCCTACAGCACAGCAGGTAATGGCGTTAATCAATGGAACGCGAAACATAATAACGTTACGCTTTCTAGTTCAGCGCATTTCATAACTGTATGGGCTTTGTTTATACACGAGTGAATCTGGTAGTTGGACTTGGTTGTTAAAAACGCGAAACATAATAACGTTACGCTTTCTAGTTCAGCGCATTTCATAGCGCTCCACTGCTACCGCAGCCCAACACAAGTGCGTTGGAACAGCAGCCACAAGTTGGTTGCCCGCGCTGCCGCTCGCGCGCGCTCCTTGGATTTCATTTGGGACATGGGACGACTGCGCTTGCCTGCGCGTGGGGGCGGGGGGGGGGGGGGGCGCGGCCAATCAGAGAAAAGCCGAACACAAGTTGGTTGCCTTTAATTTTCACGCAACCAGGGCAGGGCCTGAGGGGGGGCGGCGCCCTAGCGCCCCCCAGTGGCGGCCGCCACTGCACAGACCCATTGATACTAACCCCCCATTGCTATAAAACAATGCTAAACACTGGAAAAGGCCATTAATAAGACACGAGACCTTTAATAAATTACGCCATATTTGTAATTTGTAATCAGTCTTGTGTCGTGCATTTTGGGTCGCTCACAAACCATAACACTAAGCTTGCCAACTACAAGTTGGTGGATGAAACTGGCCACATAGGCTGGCAGGCCAGGAAGTGCATGCTGGAATATTTTTCACATCGTCAAGTATTTTATTTGAACCATCCTGACAAAGGGTCACGTGACTACACGGTATGGCACGGTAGTTCGCTTTCGTAAGTGACAGACCAATTAAGTTATTATTTCACCTCTAAAGAAAGAAAAATCCATGCAACTTCAGGAAAAGGTTTCAATACACTAGATGTGTGAATGACAGGTCCTGGAAACCGTGCAGAGACAAGACTGTTGTCTAAGAAACATGAAATCGGTTGGCGTACTGCCAAACAAATTATGGCAGACAAAGACACCCCCGCTTGGGCGTCGCACCTAATTGCGGAGGTTTCGATCATCAAAGATTCATTCCAGCCAAGGTTTGATGAGCTCAATGAATCGATCAATGGAGTAAAGAAGGACAAACGGGCTATTCTGCAAAGAATATACAAATCGGAGAACCGTATTGGAGCGGTAGAAGATCAGATGGCCGTTGTAACTGAGGGGTACAATTCCCTGACTGTATTAAAGAGTATGATATATTAAACCACTACTAGTTATGTACTTTAATTACTGGCGATACAGTACATGAATATATATGGTGAACACCCACACAAGAATACGGCATTGACACATAAAGTTCTATTTGGAGGGTATTTATTATTATTAAGCAACGTTAGGTTACAGATTGAGAATTAGGCTCGCGCTTGTATGGCGAAGAACACACTGAGAGAAACAGGGTTTATTCAATGTATGTGATGTATAGATTGGGGGGAGATGACCACAGCTAAAACGGTGCCGGGTCAGAGAGATCAAAATGTGCATGGTTTGCCTATGAAGAGAGTGATAGAACAGTGGTCCAGTAGCCAGCAGAATGTTTAGCAGTCAGCCCAATGTTTTGCATTCCTCGCAGGAACAAACTGATAAGAGTGTACTGTAGGCCCAGGAGGGAGAGAGGTTCATCTTAATGAAAGTTTAATGGTGTAAAGGTTAAAGCAGTTGTCATGACAACACGTCGCATGACAACCAGAAGGCGGGGCCGTCGTTGCGACGACGAACCTCTATACTGTAAGTCGAACGGTGTTTCCGGGTGTAAGGCAGACTAAAATCTGACTGAGACTAAGAGGGAAGAAACCAGAAGAGACTCTCTCTCCTCTTATCACGGAGGGGGGGGGGGGGGGGGGGGGGAGAATGCCACACATCATTAGCTTCGGCTAACACGAGGAGGGTTAGGCTGACGACCAGGCCTGAACACTATTGGACTGGATTGTGCATTGGAAACACAAACATACTTAAAATGAGTAAATATTATTCATTTTAAACATGTTTATATTATTTATAGGGCTATAAAACAAAAAACTACAAAATAATTGTTCTTGTTCTTCTCTCATATAACCAGGGCAGGGCCTGAGGGGGGGCGGCGCCCTAGCGCCCCCCAGTGGCGGCCGCCACTGCACAGACCCATTGATACTAACCCCCCATTGCTATAAAACAATGCTAAACACTGGAAAAGGCCATTAATAAGACACGAGACCTTTAATAAATTACGCCATATTTGTAATTTGTAATCAGTCTTGTGTCGTGCATTTTGGGTCGCTCACAAACCATAACACTAAGCTTGCCAACTACAAGTTGGTGGATGAAACTGGCCACATAGGCTGGCAGGCCAGGAAGTGCATGCTGGAATATTTTTCACATCGTCAAGTATTTTATTTGAACCATCCTGACAAAGGGTCACGTGACTACACGGTATGGCACGGTAGTTCGCTTTCGTAAGTGACAGACCAATTAAGTTATTATTTCACCTCTAAAGAAAGAAAAATCCGTGCAACTTCAGGAAAAGGTTTCAATACACTAGATGTGTGAATGACAGGTCCTGGAAACCGTGCAGAGACAAGACTGTTGTCTAAGAAACGTGAAATCGGTTGGCGTACTGCCAAACAAATTATGGCAGACAAAGACACCCCCGCTTGGGCGTCGCACCTAATTGCGGAGGTTTCGATCATCAAAGATTCATTCCAGCCAAGGTTTGATGAGCTCAATGAATCGATCAATGGAGTAAAGAAGGACAAACGGGCTATTCTGCAAAGAATATACAAATCGGAGAACCGTATTGGAGCGGTAGAAGATCAGATGGCCGTTGTAACTGAGGGGTACAATTCCCTGACTGTATTAAAGAGTATGATATATTAAACCACTACTAGTTATGTACTTTAATTACTGGCGATACAGTACATGAATATATATGGTGAACACCCACACAAGAATACGGCATTGACACATAAAGTTCTATTTGGAGGGTATTTATTATTATTAAGCAACGTTACAAAAAAAAGGTTACAGATTGAGAATTAGGCTCGCGCTTGTATGGCGAAGAACACACTGAGAGAAACAGGGTTTATTCAATGTATGTGATGTATAGATTGGGGGGAGATGACCACAGCTAAAACGGTGCCGGGTCAGAGAGATCAAAATGTGCATGGTTTGCCTATGAAGAGAGTGATAGAACAGTGGTCCAGTAGCCAGCAGAATGTTTAGCAGTCAGCCCAATGTTTTGCATTCCTCGCAGGAACAAACTGATAAGAGTGTACTGTAGGCCCAGGAGGGAGAGAGGTTCATCTTAATGAAAGTTTAATGGTGTAAAGGTTAAAGCAGTTGTCATGACAACACGTCGCATGACAACCAGAAGGCGGGGCCGTCGTTGCGACGACGAACCTCTATAAGTCGAACGGTGTTTCCGGGTGTAAGGCAGACTAAAATCTGACTGAGACTAAGAGGGAAGAAACCAGAAGAGACTCTCTCTCCTCTTATTAATAATAATAATAATAATAATAATAATAATAATAATAATACGGTACGGTACGGTACACACTGAAACTCGTTCGGTACGGATACGTGTACCTTTACACCCCTAGTGTTTGTGTTTCCCCGCGTGCCGGTCAGGTTGTGTGTGTGTAAATGCGTGTGTGTTTTTTCCCCGACAGAAGCTCCTCTCCCTCTCTCTCTATCCCTCTCTCTTGCTCGCTCGTTCTCTGCCTCTCTCTGTCGGCACCCGCTTGAGGAAGTGCAGGTATTTCGACTTGCATGGTTGCGCTACAACCATAGAGGGGGCGTTAGTTATGCAGATCAGTGCCTTATTCACGTCAGCAAAACAGTCAAATCAGAATGACCTAATTCACTGGTGGAGGAGATTGTCCCAACTGAATTAGAGCAATCTGCCAAAATGGTAATTAGAGACACAGACCCAGTAGCGGCTGCTGGATGCTTCGCCACTAGGGGCGCTATACCAAACATTTTGCAAACATGTACAAGGCACGCATTGGCAAATATTATCACCATTGCCATCGATCAATATATGATCACAGTCAGTCAAATGCAACCACGTTTCCAATAGCCCAACACAAACACGCACAGCTCTCTCTCTCTCTCTCTTGCTCTCTCTCTCTCCCTCTCTCTCCCTCTCTCTCTCTCTCCCTCTCTCTCTCTCTCTCTCTCTCTCTCAGATCGATTCAATAAGAAACACATATGTATATATTGACATTTTAAACAAGTTACCATTCATTGTCTGAGTGGTTATGCTCTACCCGCGGCGAAATTAGAGAGAGAGAGAGAGAGAGAGAGAGAGAGAGAGAGAGAGCGAGAGCGAGAGAGGGGGAGAGAGAGAGAGAGAGAGAGCGAGAGAGAGGGGGAGAGAGAGAGAGAGCGAGAGAGAGAGAGCGAGAGAGAGACCGAATTAACTCACTGTTTACGTGGTCCACTCACTGTTTTCCCGACTCCCCAGACTGTTGATGTATATCAAGCCGGAGGGCTTGATAAAGTGTATAATCCGCTGTTGATGATGTATATCCAGTCCACTGTCCAGACTGCCATATAGCTTGTTAGCTGTTAGCAGTTAGCACCACACAACAAGTAGTTTGATTTCTTTGTCCATTTCCGCGTCGAACAGACTGCAAACTACCTGGCATTCTATCGCCATGCTCTAAGACAAACTCTAACCTTAACCAACTTTGAAAGAGTGCCTAAGCTTAACCGTCGAAAGAACTTGCAGTCACGCTCTAAGACAAATAGCTTGCATCTCAGTCACAACAACACAACTATGATCTCTACCACCAAGCTAGAATTGGAACATAGAAATTGGATTCGGCCAATCAGAGATCGTCTCCGCGAAATGCTGCTACGGAAAAAAAAACTGACGTCGGCCAATCAGAGAGCGTCTCCGCGAAATGCGGCTACAGAAATTCTTGGCGCTGCTGCCTAGACCGCTTCAAATCGCGCCCGGATTCCAACATAATAGTCATATTTCAACGAACAACGCGTTACGCACTGATTGGCTGAGACGGATACAGCGATCACACAGTGACGCGCACTCAGAGCGCTATCGCGTCTAGCCCGGGCCGAGAAATACAAAAAAAAAAAGAAAAAGTGAGTCACTTCCTGTTCAGGAAAACGAGTATTTTTTATTTGATATAGTAACGTTATATTGTGCATTGGAAACACAAACATACTTAAAATGAGTAAATATTATTCATTTTAAACATGTTTATATTATTTATAGGGCTATAAAACAAAAAACTACAAAATAATTGTTCTTGTTCTTCTCTCATATAACCAGGGCAGGGCCTGAGGGGGGGCGGCGCCCTAGCGCCCCCCAGTGGCGGCCGCCACTGCACAGACCCATTGATACTAACCCCCCATTGCTATAAAACAATGCTAAACACTGGAAAAGGCCATTAATAAGACACGAGACCTTTAATAAATTACGCCATATTTGTAATTTGTAATCAGTCTTGTGTCGTGCATTTTGGGTCGCTCACAAACCATAACACTAAGCTTGCCAACTACAAGTTGGTGGATGAAACTGGCCACATAGGCTGGCAGGCCAGGAAGTGCATGCTGGAATATTTTTCACATCGTCAAGTATTTTATTTGAACCATCCTGACAAAGGGTCACGTGACTACACGGTATGGCACGGTAGTTCGCTTTCGTAAGTGACAGACCAATTAAGTTATTATTTCACCTCTAAAGAAAGAAAAATCCGTGCAACTTCAGGAAAAGGTTTCAATACACTAGATGTGTGAATGACAGGTCCTGGAAACCGTGCAGAGACAAGACTGTTGTCTAAGAAACGTGAAATCGGTTGGCGTACTGCCAAACAAATTATGGCAGACAAAGACACCCCCGCTTGGGCGTCGCACCTAATTGCGGAGGTTTCGATCATCAAAGATTCATTCCAGCCAAGGTTTGATGAGCTCAATGAATCGATCAATGGAGTAAAGAAGGACAAACGGGCTATTCTGCAAAGAATATACAAATCGGAGAACCGTATTGGAGCGGTAGAAGATCAGATGGCCGTTGTAACTGAGGGGTACAATTCCCTGACTGTATTAAAGAGTATGATATATTAAACCACTACTAGTTATGTACTTTAATTACTGGCGATACAGTACATGAATATATATGGTGAACACCCACACAAGAATACGGCATTGACACATAAAGTTCTATTTGGAGGGTATTTATTATTATTAAGCAACGTTACAAAAAAAAGGTTACAGATTGAGAATTAGGCTCGCGCTTGTATGGCGAAGAACACACTGAGAGAAACAGGGTTTATTCAATGTATGTGATGTATAGATTGGGGGGAGATGACCACAGCTAAAACGGTGCCGGGTCAGAGAGATCAAAATGTGCATGGTTTGCCTATGAAGAGAGTGATAGAACAGTGGTCCAGTAGCCAGCAGAATGTTTAGCAGTCAGCCCAATGTTTTGCATTCCTCGCAGGAACAAACTGATAAGAGTGTACTGTAGGCCCAGGAGGGAGAGAGGTTCATCTTAATGAAAGTTTAATGGTGTAAAGGTTAAAGCAGTTGTCATGACAACACGTCGCATGACAACCAGAAGGCGGGGCCGTCGTTGCGACGACGAACCTCTATAAGTCGAACGGTGTTTCCGGGTGTAAGGCAGACTAAAATCTGACTGAGACTAAGAGGGAAGAAACCAGAAGAGACTCTCTCTCCATTAAAATGACACAACGCAGAGGAATTGGATGGAGAGCCAAACAGACGAAGACGTGATACTGGCCAGTTTGATCAGAATCTTACAACACGTAAAGTCAGTCAAGAGCGTAAGTCAATGAGAATAGTATGAATACTAGGATGGGTCTAAACTGACGCCACCTGTGGTATAGCAATTACATAGGGCACACTAGTACCAGCTGGAGACACTGGGGGGTTCCCTCCGGGTGTAAGGCCGGTAGGGGTAGAGGAATGTTCGGGTACAAAGTCTGGGTCAACGAGGAATAACGAGGCTCCAGATACAGGAGCCAGTGCATGTACTCCCTTGAGCAGCAGACAAAGCAACAGCTATAATCCAGTATGCTCGACAGCATGGAAGACAGCTAGCCAGCCTCTTCCTAGAGGCGGGCTCGAGTGATGATCCTCACGGGGGGTAGATCCCAAACGACAGTGGGATCGACGGTTCTCTGCTCCAGCGGTCACGGTCCCAAAGCAATATAATCCAACCAGAAATGGTTCTGCAGTCGCCGGTGTAGGTTCTCCGGTGTACATATCCAACGGTTCTCGTCTAGGACTCCTCGGGTGGGGGCACTAGTTTAGGCCGCCCAGCCTGGATAAGTGCACTAGCTATATACACGACGAACCGGTGGTAATGCTGGTCACTGAAGAACTGTAGCCGCACGATACACTATAAATGATAGACTATTACTTCACATTAGAATAAGTCGAACTCAACGTTACTGCGTTAAACTCTGACACTTTAGCAATCTATTCGCACGCGGTTCTCAATACTCTACTTAGAGGCAAAGTTGCTAACTTCACTGCACGTTGTCTCGTGGTGAAGGCATCAAGGTTTTGAACTGAACTACTGCTGTTTACACCTGCGCCGTATTTATACGTAAGGTGAATTATCTAGTGCCAACCTCAGTTCTGTCTCGTATTACTGCGCAGACTCTGGACATGTTGAGACATGCCCGGAGTTGCCTTTGAACTTGGTCGTTGGCGCCTAGGGGTCGCTGTCCAATAGGAGAGCGAATATTACTCTGGTTTGTACCCAGGTAAAGGGATATTCCGTGTATATATACAAAGAATATACAAGGGATATCAAACGATATACCAATATTATACAAGGGATATCAAGCAATAAATATATATATTCGGTTTAATCTGACCCTTTGTAACAGCCGTAGACAGCAAAACTTTGAAAGACCTGACTGCAGACGTGGGCTATTTGAAAACTAAATTAACCTACATGGAAGCGCAGAGTAAGAGAAATAACATCGTATTGGTTGGCCTGAAAGAAGGAGAGGAAGCCGGTGACCCGAACAATATGATTAATGGCATCCTGAGATACATCCTGGATTTAAAGGACACTGACCAGGTACCAGAGGTGGAAAGGCACCATCGGACTCTCCGACCCAGACACGAACCATCGGCACCTCCTTGCCCGTACCTTATACGGCTGCTGAGATGGAACGACAGGCAGGACATCTTGAGAGCCGCGGGGAAGAAAAAGAAGCTGACATGGGGAGGAAGGCCGCTTTACGCATTCCAGGATTTACCCGTGGAAATTAAAAACCAGCATGCCGGTTATACCGACATCAAGAAGAAACTGTGGGACGCGGATGTCCGAAATGGCATACTGTATCCCGCGAGGCTGATAGTAACCATCGACGGCGAAACATGCATCTAGATAATAACTCCACGGACGCAGCGAAAGGTTTGAAGATCAAGCTTCCTAAGATGTTTGGTTAATGGACAGAGCATAGAGGTTTGACACTGACAGTTGAGACAGTTGACAGTTGACAACCGATTTATTTAGTGTGGGTAATGAGCAAAATTGCGTGCATGGTATGCAATGACCATTAAGGGCAGCCTTTTTCGTTATTTCGGCTGTGTGTGTGTGTCATGAGCAGATAACAGGGACTCTTAAAGTTATCCGTGAAACGGACAACCACTAGACTGCTTACGCAGATATTTTAGGAGAGGGGAAAAATTAAACAACAGAAAACAACCTTTACAGGTGGACATCTCAAAGTGAGTAATTAAGAAAATAATCTAGTCCCAAAAAACAGGACAACTCTCATTAAAGAGGAATATTATAAAAGTAAATAAGCCACAAGGACACCTCCTAATAAAGGAGTTTATATTGGAAAAAGTTAAACAATAAACCTCCATCACGTGAGTAGCCTAAAATAAGAATGACTACCATAAAGCTCAATTCTGAATCAGAGATCAGACTACACTTCAATATAATGAGCGTGACCAAAAGGACAGCCAACACTAGGAAATGAAAAAGCAGTTGACACTGCGATCTCCAAACTTAAATAGACTCCACATGGCCATAGGCACAGCTGCACTGCATCAGGTGCAATCAAGCCCACACACCTGCCGACCCATGAGGCAATTAACCACAGGGAACAGGGATTGACAGCTATCCCTCACAGAGAGGTGAAATAAAGCAAAAAATAGACAGCTGTCCCTCACAGAAAGGTGAAATAAGGCAAAAACCATGACAGTTCTACTGTTTATTATTATGTTTTTTTGTTTTGATGTGATATACTGTAATAATAAACTTTATTTGTATAGCACCTTTCATACAGAAACTGCAGCTCAAAGTGCTTCACAACAGAAAAAAGACAGGCATAAAATGAGCACATAAAGTGCAGACAGAAAATCACAGTTTTTCACATTAGGAGCTAACATCCCAACAGGCCACCTAGTTTATGGTTTGATTCAGTTTTAAATAGACAATAATAAAAGGAGCAAGATAAAAGAGACAGGGTAAAATAGTGCAATAGTGCAGTGCAATAAAATTGTAGAATAGATTAAAAAATATATCAATTCAATTCAATTATCTTTAATGACCACCCAGCCAGGCTGGTGGAATTTGATTTCAGTGCAGCATGTTACAGCATTGTTCCAACATAGAACATAGAACATATAACATCACTTACAATACGTACATACTACATGCAGTTCAATACATAAATAGATAATTACAAGACCACAATATCAAAGTTCAGAGTTTATGTCCATGTCTATAGCAATAGAGGTAGGGGGGGGGGGGGGGGTGCTACAGGGAGTTCAGTGTCCGTATGGCAGTAGGGAAGAAGCGGTTTTTAAAGCGGGATGTTTTGGTGGCCAGGGATCTGTAGCGCCTCCCGGATGGCAGCAGCTGAAAGATGTGGTGTGCTGGGTGAGTGGGGTCAGAGATAATTGTTCTAGCTCTTCTTATTGTGCTTTGGCGGTGGAGTGATTCGAGAGATGGGAGGGGGGTGCGGATTATTTTGGAGGATTTATTGATTATTCTTTGGAGTTTGTTTTTGGAGTGAGTGTCCAGACTGCTGTACCAAACTGTTATGGAGAAGGTGAGGATGCTTTGAATGATGGCCTGGTAGAAACGGAGCAGGAGATGTTTTCTGACTCTGTATTTTTTTAGCTGGCGGAGGAAGAAGAGTCTTTGATTGGCTTTTTTGTGGATGTGGTCTGTGTTGGTTTTCCATTTGAGGTTATTGCTTATGTGGGTGCCGATAAATTTGAAGGAGTCTGTGGTGATTATGGGTTTGCCGGAGATGGATATGGGGGTTTTGGGGTTTGGCTGGCGTCTGAAGTCGATGATGAGTTCTTGGGTTTTTGATGAGTTGAGGAGGAGGTTATTGTCTGTGCACCAGGTGATTGTGTGGTTGATCTGTGTACGGTATTCTGTTTCATTATTGTCTGTGATGAGGCCTATAAGGGTTGTGTTGTCTGCATATTTGTATATTTTGACGGAGTTGTGGAGGGATATGAGCAGGTTGGTGTATAGGGAGAAAAGCCAGGGTGAAAGGACACAGCCTTGGGGGGCTCCTGTGCTGAGATATAGAGGGTGGGATGTGATGTTGTTTATTTTGACCTTCTGTTGTCTGTTGGAGAGGAAGCTATGGATCCACACACACACACACACACACACACACACACACACACACACACACACACACACACACACACACACACACACACACACACACACACACACACACACACACACACACACACACACACACACACACACACACACACACACACACAGGCGCGAAGCAGCGCCTCTACCACCTGAGACAGTTAAGGAAGTTCAGAGTATCTGGGAAGATACTCCAGTCCTTCTACTCCGGAGCTGTAGAGAGCATCTTGACTGGAAACATCACTGCCTGGTATGGAAACAGCACGGCACAGGACAAGAAGGCCCTACAGAGAGTGGTGCGCTCAGCCAACAACAGCCAGCAACTAGGACAGAGAGACTTCGGCTCAGCTTCTTCCCCCAGGCCATCAGAGCCTTGAACACTGAACTCTCCACACATAAGCACACATGAGCACACACACAACACACACGCTCACACACTAGCAGCCTCTTTAACATGAGCACACACACACACTCATGCTGCACACGCTCACACTTACAAGATACAAGATACAAGATACTTTAATGACACACAACAATGGTTGGTGGTAATTGTTTTCGGTACAGATTGTTAAACACTGGTTACATCAACATGAAACAGACATCAAACATTAAAAAAAATTCACTTTACAAAAGGAAAGGTCACTTTAAGAATAGTATAGTATAGTATTATCAATTAAGCAATGCGAACGGAAATGTTGCCCCATAATTACTCATGCGATCCGGATATGGCGTGAAACACAAAAAAAACATTCTAATCCACATAAATGGCATAATCATACTCCCTTATTCAATAACAATGCACTCTTGATTGAAAAACGACCTATAAGATTCCCTATATGGGAAAAGCAAGGCATACACTCATTAGGTGATGTTTTTAACAAACAGGGTTTCTGTAGCTATGAAGAAATACGCAAAAAAATGTATCTCACCAAGTCCACACATTTTTTTTTACACACAGTTATTGTTAAGTTTGAAGTCTCACAGTGTTCCATTAAAGATACCAATTGAACACCACAGATACCACAAATTCTTCTATGAAAGAGAGACATCGAGAGGTTTTGTTTCAGATTTTTATCATCAATTACTAACGTCCTCATATGAAACCCTCCACCTAGACTCCGTCTGGAGGAGGGATATACCAGACCTGGAAAGCAATTTTGATTGGCAAGAAGCCTGGACAAATATTCGATTTACATCAAGGAACCCGGACCATCAACAAATAAATCTTAACTATATTCACAGGACATACTTGACTCCTATAAGACTGAAAAAAATGGGTCTTAAACAAGACTCCAAATGCTCCTTATGTACAAATGGGGACGAGGGGACATTTATGCACAAAATATTCTGGAAAGAGGTGACCCAGCAATTATCAAATCTCTTAACTCTGAATATACCTGTACACCCCTCTGTACTACTGCTGAATGATGTTTTTGAGTATGCAGTAAATCCACAGCTAAAGAGATTGGTTTTATCGGGTATCACAGTGGCTAAAAAGCTGATAGCATCAAGATGGTTCCAACCGGAAAAAATTTGCCGAAAGGTCTGTGTAACTGAGGGGTACAATTCCCTGACTGTATTGATAAGTATGGTATTATTAAACCACTACCACTTGTACTTTAACTTCTGGCCATCCAGTACATGATATAGATATGATGAACACTTTCCCACCTGATGAAACGAAGTCCACACAAATGTATAAATCGAATATTTTATATAGCAAAGGGTATATACAACGTTCACTTAATGACATTTATGATTTGAAATGCACTTGTAAGGCAAATGAGTATTCGTAGGTAAATCAACATT
Organism: Notolepis coatsorum; assembly: GCF_963971535.1. Taxonomy (NCBI): domain Eukaryota; kingdom Metazoa; phylum Chordata; class Actinopteri; order Aulopiformes; family Paralepididae; genus Notolepis; species Notolepis coatsorum. Next base: position 94,752,315 of record NC_140172.1, on the reverse strand, counting down.
GAATGTCCAATCTCTGGTTACGCAGGGAGCAAGTATACAACCTGGTTCTTTAGGGAACTATAGCAATGGTACTTAAATGATTATAGCTGGATACACTAAAGGGGGGTCCCGCTGGTTGTAAGTCAGTAGGGGGGGGGGGGTTTAGGAGAGCCGCTGGCGGTATCCCATCTGGCCGACGATTTCTTGGGAGAATTCAGAGTGCTGAACACGGTGCCCACAGAACCTCGGTCCGCAGATGAATACAGCTGGGCCCTCTGGTGGACGGTAGCTGCTGGTCCACAACGAAGAGACGTGAGGCGACCTCACTCGGGGTAGAGCGCCGTCTCACCTGGACTCCTCTCGGGGGGGTAGTTCCAACACTCAGCAGTGTTGGCCGTTATCCATGGAATAATCAAAGCACCCAAAGCACGTAGATAATCCAAGCCGTGGAAGGCTCGCCGTCGTCCGGGTAAAGTAATCCAATGTACAGGTCCACTCGTCCTGGCCCGGAGCTCCTCGGATGCAAGCACCACACGTGGTCTGCCCAGCCTGGTTAAGACTCCAGATAACGTCAGGAACGATGGGGGTACTGCTCACTTTATAACTCTAACCGAACGATGCACCATACATAATAGACTATTATTAACTTAATAGAAATACGTCCAACTCGACGGTATAGTGCCAAACTATGACAATTCAACTATTAATCCACACGATGTCTCAATGCCTATTCTGAGGCCAAGTAGGCCATACTGCACCACACGTGCGTCGTGGGTGAGGCTTCACGTCTGTTACTAGGTTGGAGGGTAAAGGACTAATGGACTAAAAGAAAGTTCTACTTTACTTGCGCCATATATATATGCGCTGTGAACAAATAGTACCATTCGTATTTCGCCAGACGTATTCCTACGCGGAACTGGGCTTGTAACGACATGTTCGTCGGCACGATTGAACTTGAACCAAGGGGCTTGGCTGCTGGCGCCAGGTTCTCGTCCAATGGTAGAATGAAACTATTATGGGCTGTTAGTAGACTAAAGGGATATTCAGTGTATATTGTACAAGGAATATACAGGGGATATCAAACGATATACAAATACTATTAAATATATATCCATAAATAAATATATATATTCGGTTTAATCTGATCCTTCACAACAGTCTGGATTATTACATATCTCGATGTGATTTATCAAGAAATATCTACAGCTAGAATTTTGGGTCTCAATGAATCCAAAATGACAATGTGGTTAGAAGTGGTGGAGATAATAAAAGCGAGCATATAATGGTAGTGTCTGGTTAGGAGCGAGGTATAATGGATGGATTATCCAATGGGGGGTCCGGGAGGGGGGGGGGTACGAGCTAGAGCATAATTTGTGTAGGGTATTAGATAGCAGGTATTGGGGGTATATCCTGTATAAGACAATTAACTATAAGGTGATTTCATTGGATGTGCACTGTTAATAATGCTTGTATATTTTATCGTGTGTTGTCATGTTTGTCTATATGTTAGTTTAAAAAAAAAAATTGTATAGTATAACTTGAGATTGTATAATATAGCATTGTATAACAGTGTACATAAAGACCCAGTGCCTCATCCGTAGCTAACAGTGTATTGCACTACCACAGGACCTAGCATGTCCTACCATGCTCTGTAAATAACTCATGTACATATACCGATATGCCCTACTTTGTTTACTTGTTTTATTGCACAATGTCGTTCTATTGGATTCTTATTATATATTACTATTGTATTATGCACATCGTTGCGGGCAAGACCCCCCGCATTTCATTGTATACTTGTATGCCGTGACAAATAAAACTCTTGACTTGACTTGACTTGACACACACACACACACACACACACACACACACACACACACACACACACACACACACACACACACACACACACACACACACACACACACACACACACACACACACACACACACACACGGCATCGGGTCCCCCCAGGGCTGTGTTCTGAGCCCCCTGCTGTACTCACTATACACACATGACTGTGTGGCCAAGTTCAGCTCCAACTCCATAGTGAAGTTTGCGGACGACACAGTGGTGGTGGGGCTGATCTCGGACAACGACGAGAAGGCCTACCGGGAGGAGGTTGAGGTACTGGAACGCTGGTGCCAGGACAACAGCCTGCTCATGAACATTGGTAAAACCAAGGAGCTGATTGTGGATTATAGGAGAGGACAGCAGGAGACACACACACCACTGAGGATAAACGGGGCTACCGTGGACAGGGTGAGCAGCTTTAAGTACCTGGGGGTCCACATCGCAGAGGATCTGACATGGACAACACACATAGAATCAGTCGTAAAAAAGGCAAAGCAACGCCTCTACCACCTGAGACAGTTAAGGAAGTTCAGAGTATCTGGGAAGATACTCCAGTCCTTCTACTCCGGAGCTGTAGAGAGCATCTTGACTGGAAACATCACTGCCTGGTATGGAAACAGCATGGCACAGGACAAGAAGGCCCTACAGAGAGTGGTGCGCTCAGCCGAGCGTACCACGGGTATTGCACTACCACCCCTGCAGGTTCTATACAACAAGAGGTGCAAATCCAGAGCCTGCAGAATAATGAAAGACCCACACCACCCCAACAACAGCCTGTTCATGCTGCTGAAGTCAGGCAGACGCCTGCGAACACCAGCTACTAAGACAGAGAGACTTCGGCTCAGCTTCTTCCCCCAGGCCATCAGAGCCCTGAACACTGAACTCTCCACACACAAGCACACATGAGCACACACACAACACACACACTGTACACGCTCACACACTAGCAGCCACTTTAACATGAGCAAGCACACACTCATGCTGCACACGCCCACACTTATGGCCACTAAGGAAAGGTCACTTTAAAAATAGTATAGTATAACCGGAGATTGTATAAATTAGCATGTACAGAAAGACACTACCAAAGGACCTAGCATGTCCTCCATGCTCTGTAAATAACTTATGTACATATACCGATATGCCCTAACATGTTACTTGTTTACTGCACAATGTTACTTGTTTATTGCACAAAGTTGATTCTATTATATGTTACTTATATGTTACTTGTTTATTGCACAATGTTGATTCTATTATATGTTATTTGCACATCGTTGCGGGCAAGACCACCCGCATTTCATTGTATACTTGTATGCCGTGACAAATAAATCTCTTGACTTGACTTGACTTGACTTGACTTGACTTGACACACACACACACACACAGCATGTTGTTGTCCATTGACAACTCACATAAGCAGGGCCGGACTGGGGAAATGATGAAATATAGTGTGAAATATAATTTTCTGCATTCTAGTGCAGGCATTTTTTTTATTGTACCTTTTAAATGCCAGTGTTTGTGATGGTGACAAAAAGTGAAATATTTTCAATATATCAAATGCAAAGCCGATTTGTCTGGGGGGATTATTACAGGCTAGCATGTGTCAATGATTAGCAACAACACTTTGGATTTTTTGTTTTTTGTAATGTCAGATTTAACAACAACTCTTTTCAGAAAAGTGGGAGTATTAAATTTTGTATCTGACATTACAAGAAAAATAGAAATCTGGGGCTGAAGTTGAATAAAAGATTTATGACTGTTTAGAATGCATTAATCTCTGTCACAGTAATCTCCTGGTTGTTCCCCACTTAGGTTATCTAACTATTGCGCCGCCGCAACTAGAAACACTGGCCTGGCCTGCTTCTAAGTTCAGTGGCATGACTGCGGACAAAAAAAAATTATAAAAAAAAATTAAGAAATGATAATAATTATTTTTCTTTATCTTTTTTTTTAAGTAGCACCAGCAGGGGGCCCAAGTACCACCGGTGGTATGCGTACCACAGGTTGAGAACCACTGTAGTAAGGTGATACATCATCTTCAACACCTTGGCGCTAATATTGCCTTCCTTCAAGAGACCCACTTAAAGGGAACAGATCATATCAAATTAAAGAGGAGATGGGTTGGTTAGGTTTATCATTTGTCGTTTCAAGGAAATCTAGAGGGGTAGCCATTCTAATCCATAAATCTGTCAATTTAGTTTACTCCGATATTATCTCAGATCCTGGCGGGAGATATGTGATAGTTATAGGACAGCTGTATGACGTACCAGTAATTCTGGCTAACGTATACGGCCCCAATTGGGACAATGAGAGCTTTTTCCAAACACTGTTTGCCAGGCTACCTGATATGTCAACACATTATCTGATTCAGGGTGGAGACCACAATGTCTGGATTAATCCTAGATTAGATCGCTCATCACCCAGGAATAGTGTGCCTTCAAGGTCTGCCAAAACCATTCATGCTTTTATGAATGAATTCAAGGTCTCTGACCCCTGGCGATTTTTAAACCCACAAGGAAGACAATATTCTTTCTTTTCACATGTTCATCAAACTTATTCTCGTATTGACTTTTTTCTGATTGATAATCGACTCATCCCATCACTACACTCCTGCTCTTATGAAGCGATCGTGTTGTCGGATCATGCTCCAGTGCTTCTGGAGTTGTGCTTCCAGGAATATGACAACTCGCCACCTCCCTGGCGCCTAAATTGCAGTTTATTGTCAAATGAGAATTTTGTTAATTTCATAGATTTTTTTATATCAACTAATAAGACCCCTGAGATTTCAGCATCTTTACTGTGGGAGACATTGAAGGCATATCTGAGGGGTGAGATAATTTCATATAGTGCCTATGAAAGGAAGGTTAGAAAATGACAGATGAGTGACTTGACTAAGCAGATTAGTCAATTAGATAGCATACCTGCTACTCAACCATCGCCGGATATCTATAAAGAACGTCTCTCCCTCCAAGCTAAATTTGATGTCCTCCCCTCTGCTTATGTGGAGGATCTAATGATTAAATCCAGACAGACTTACTATGAGCATGGAGACAAGTCTAATAAACTACTGGCCCATAAGTTACGACAGGCCTCTGCCTCACACCAGATCCCTCAAATTCAGACACCCACTGGTTTAACTACGGATCCCAAGCTAAACTTGTATACCTCCTTATATACATCTGAACAAACCTCTGACCCTTCTGCCTATGATAATTTCTTTAATTCATTGGATATACCACAGATAAACCCGGAGGCGGCCACGGGGCTGGAGGGACCTATCACGATAGATGAGCTCAGAGAGGCCGCCCGCCTACTCTATGCAAACAGGGAAGTGTCCGGGGCTAGATGGTTACCCTATAGAGTTCTACAGGAAATTCTTTGATAAACTGGCACCCATTTTAATTGACATGTATGCAGATTCATTTAGGTCACTTAAGTTACCCCCATCCCTTACCCAAGCCTCGATTTCTCTGTTGCTAAAAAAATCTGTGGAAGTTATCGTCCTGTCAGTCAGTTGACGGTAGATTTAAAGCCCCCATGACCGTAGCCCCCAAAATAAGACATGCACCGCTCACCCCGTCTCCGCTCCCATCTGCTGGGTTCCTGTTTGGCTTGGTCATTCTGTTACAGTTGCGCTTTGGTGGCATGATGAAATGGAACCCAATTACAGATATAGCACACGGAGAGCTTGGAGAAGGCAGGCAGGAAACGGTGGTGGGGTAACAAAAGCTTTACTTGCAAGAATTGACAAAGGATAACGTGAAACACAAAAACATGAACCAACACAAGGGTAACATTAAACAATGACCCAGCAAGTGAATGCTGGGCCCACAACACCTAAATACAAACACTAATTAGAGACAGAGGGTGATTGCTAACAAGACACAGGTGTGGTAGACAGAACTAACAGAAGACAGAACACAGGGGAATTACTATAGTGAATGTACAAACAGAGACATACAAGACTAAAACACATTTAAAAAACACAGACAGTAGGGACACAAGTCTAACACAGTGGACATAATACAGACAACAAAGACAATGAATAAACAACACATAAGTGGAGGCAAATAATATTCAACAAGAGTGAGTGAGCTGATCGCAGATCTGCCACATCTGGATCAGCCCACCAGGTGAAAGTGTTGTAGTGTGTAGTGGTGAATTGTTATTGACAGGAGTTCTGAAGGGGAGTTGTGAAGGTCCAACTGGACCGGGGGAAGCGTTACACTGAGAGGTTCATCCATGTTCAAGAAAACGTGGGGTTCATTCCTTGTGCTTGTGGATGATGTACAGTTCCATACTATTCCAGAATAGCAATTCTCATGCTGCTTGCTTGTATTAATCTGTGTGAACGATAATACAGCGTGATTTATTTGATATATATATACATTAGAGAAGCATATTTGGGTACTTGAACATGTGCTATATATTTGATATACTATTATTATATATGTATATGTATATATATATATACTTTTGAGATGACTCTGTTGTGCGACCAAGTCAGTGTTTGTTTGTCTTATTGTTTACTTTTTTTCTTTCTGTTTAATGTTATCTGTTCTATGTGGACAATACAACAATGCATATATGCATATATATACTTTGATTTGTATGTCCTCTAAAAAATATAATAAACAAGAACAATATTTTTTTTTTTTTAAATAAGCATTTTATTTGAATTAACTTCAATCATTGTCCATCATTGTCCATTGGAATACATATTCAGGAAACATTACACTTTCTGAACACAAGACGGTGATACTACACAGGTTTGCTGCTCAGAGCCTCAGGGAATCTGTTTCTCTCTGGCGGTCTGTTTACAACATAGAAATGCCATAGTGAACCTATTGTTATTGCTATGCCTATGCATAAAAATAACATCCTTCCTATGCTTCCTATTACAGTCTAGTGCTAACATGCTAATGCTAATAACTATAATTGGAGAGTGGTCAGTTTGTCTGTCGGTCATTGTGTTTTCTAGGGTTAGCATGCTAATGCTAATAACTATATGAAGAGCGGGCAGTGTTTTTGTGTTTGTCTGTCTGTGTGTCCGGAGTGTCGTCTGGTGGAGATTTTCGGTCTACTGTGCGCACCTTTATAATTCAATATGGGCAGGGGTGTAAAGTACTTGAGTAATTGTACTTCGTTTCAATACTTAAGTACTGTTTTTGGGGATTTGTACTTTACTCAAGTATTATTAGGTTTGTATACGTGTACTCTTACTCAATTACATTTCAGAGAAAAAAAACATACTTTTTACTCCTTACATTTAAAATGCAGATCTACAAAGTACAAATCTCACAGGTCCAACCATTTTAATTAGTATATTTGTTTCTCTGGCCGAACTAACGTTAACGTTATTAATCCTGCGGCCGCTCTTTATTTAAAAACAGCCAATCAAATCCCCATCAAGGAGAAATGAACCCGCCCATACCCATGCTGTTTGGTCCTTGTGCAAGACTAGAAAGCGGTGATCTTTGATTAAACACCTGCTATCAGAAGAATAGACAGTCAGTGTGACAAGCTACAGAAGATGGCCACAAACGATAGTACGCGTGATGAAGAGGACGAAACGGAACATTTCATTGCCCTGGAATAAAAAAAGTTTTTACTTTAACTTTTTAGTATTAGATTTAAAAGTAGAAACTGTTTTACTTTCACTCAAGTGTGTTTTTAGCCAGATGACTTTTACTTGAGTACGATTTTGAGACGGTACCCATACTTTCACTTAAATATAATTTCTGGGTACTTTTTACACCCCTGAATGTGGGTATAATATGAGTATAGGAAGCAGCGGTTAGTTTAGTTCTATTTGGGCAGAGATGTTTGACACAGTGGAACTTCTTCCAACTTTCTATGTAGGAGTGTGTCTTGCTGCTAGTGTCTATTTCCAGGTTCTCTGGTCCACTACTTCCGTAAAACACACGAACGAATGCACCAAAACTTTTTAGGATTATTTCCTTCCCTGCCTGGCTGCGTCAATATTTTAGGTAACCAACTTGTGTTCAGCGTTTCTCTGATTGGCCACGACGCCCATGTGACGGGCGTGGCTAGACGCAAGTTGGTTACCTTTAATGATTAAGCTGCCTGCGTACCCCACACACCCAAGAGTCAATTGAGTCACGTTCCTGCCTGTAAAGAGAGACAGAGGCTCACTTAAATGTACTTTGTGTGCACTGTGGAGTACATTTCTGAGTGAGCCTCTGTCAGCTTGTAGAGATAGGAGCAGCCTGTCCCCATTAACTTTGTATTGGTTTGTGGATTGCGCTGAGAAAGGACTCTACCAATCAACATCACCATTGGTAAGTAAGAAATATCTCTTCAAGACTTTTAACGTTGGCCAAATCTATCCATGTCATTTTCCCCCAGTGCCTAAATAAAATTTCAGACTGCCAAGTCCATGCAAATCCTGCATCAGAATTTGATTCAATAAATACATATACCTTTTAGCAATCCATGGCAGAGACTTAAGAGGGGATAAAACACATTCTACATGTTATTATCTTTGGCTTTTGAGTAAACAAAATGGTGTGGTCCACTCACACAATCACCCAGAACCACAAGAATCAGTCAAGCTGCTCTCTATTATCCTATCAGCTTAACATACAAATTTGAGTGGTCTATTTTTAAGCTCTATTTATGCTTACGTTCAGTTCCAATCAATCACAGGGACATAAACACTTCAGATACATGACATGGATATTTACAGGATGTGCTTGTTTCACAATCAAATACATAAGAAAAACAACACAAGACAGTCAGCTAAAAAACACAGTAGGTTCTTCATATACAAAATAATGACTCATCCTCCCTGTTATTATGTCTGGATTATCACACTAGGGGCCTGGGGGCAAGAAAGTGTTGTATTTCCCTTATGCTGAGTTCAGACTACATGATTTTCCCACCGAGAGACTCACCGTTACATTGACTTTGAACTAGTGAGGGACCACAAACAGAATGAAGAAACTCTGCCTTTGAAAAGAGAAGAAAATTATTAAACTGGACTTTGAAGGTCACCCAAGTGGCGACCCATGTAACGCACTGCGTCGCGAAACGGCCGACCCGGGTTTGATTCCCGGACCCGCCGTCCTTTGCCGAATGTCTTCCCCCCGCTCTGTCTCCCGCTCTTCCTCTCTCTCTCTTGCTACCGGACTGCCCGGTAGTGAAAAACACAATAAAAATCTACAAAAAGAATTATAAATCTTTAAAAAACTGGCCTTTGAAGAAGAAGTATTTTATTCATTGCACACGTTGACAATGTCGTCATGCAGTGACACACACATGCGATGGGCGGCACACACAGATACACCACACACATGCAATATTCTTTCTTTTGGGTCGCTGATGAAATTTTCCTCTCTGCGTTTGACCCATCCCGTCGTCCTTCCCCCCAAGGGCAGCTGGGAGCAGACATGGATTGCGGCGTGGGCCACGCCCAGGGACCAATCCAAGTGCTCCTGTCCGTCTTCGTCAGGGACGAGACAGATTTAGCGATCTGTTGTGCATGTTTTTCCATTGGGTTTTATCCTATGGGGAGGGGAAACCCTTGCGAGCACGGGGAGAACATGCAAACTCCCACACAGAAAGGCCCAGGAGATACCCCACCTGGGTAACTGGCAACACGGCAACCTGGTCCCCAAACGGGAATCGCACCCAGGACCTTCTAGCTGTGAGACGACAGTGTTTACCACTACACCACCGTGCCACCACCGTATGAAACTGTTCAGCCTATTGTAATGTTCGATGACCCTGCCCTGTTATTAGTGTCTCTGTTATTAGTTGTCAATTCATTCATTCATGATTTTAGGGACATTTTCAAAAGGGGATGGGTGGAAATCTGGAAGATGCTATACAGCCCATTACCAGAGTGTGGGTGACAAATCTGCATAGTTCTCCTCTAGCTCGTTATGATACGATCATAATCATCGTAATGCTTTTACAAACTTCATAGCTGTATTCATCACCTGAAATTGGCAATAAGAGTTTGTTATTCTGAATATCCAGAATGAGAATATGGAAGGAGAATAACGAGTAGAGAGAAAGAGTTGAGGCAGTGAGTATGGCGTGGGAAAAAACAAGACCCAGATAAGGAAAGAATGACAGCTCATTCCCTCAGAGCAAAATACTTTGCCCTGGGCTTCTTTTCTCAATTGTATTCCTCTTGACCAAAACCTGTATCATTTCTTGCGTGTGTTTTCATGACAAAACGTAGTTTGGAGACCAACCAGACTAGTCAGGGATTCCTCCTGGTGAAAGATCTTAATGTCTACCCTCTGTGGCGACGACGACTTCAAGATTCCAGATTACAAGACAGAAAATTGTGTTGTGTGAACAGCACAGTGATCAAGTCATGTAGTGTTTGGGCTCCATTACAGAACATAGTTACAGAAATAACCAGAACATGATTTAGGCAACTGTCCTTTAGGCATGTTTATTCAAGATTCAAGATTCAAGAGGTTTTTTCATCACATACGTATATACACAAGACATAATAGTGAAATGAAGGTGGCCAAGCCCGCTTAGATTGTGCAAAAAACACAAATAATAATAGAATAAAATAGAATAAAAATAAAATAGACATGATAAAAGTACTAAGATAAAATACAAAAGGTAATGAGTCCTATGTACACTATTATACAATATACAGTTATACTCTATGTCACTATGCTATCCTAACTATACTATACAAAAACATACTATACAAAGACAACATTTAGGTATGTTTATTTAGTACAAGCAGAGACAACATTAATACTGAGGAAGGCTTATAGCTGAAACACGGTACAGTACATTGTCTCTGCCTGTACTAAATAAACATATCTAAAGGACAGTTCTGTGAGGGCTGGTAACTATGGACCGTGTACCCAGTAAGTTGTGCTCGCACCCTCTTTATTCTCCATTACAGGACAGACATAACTAGGGTACTATCAGGGGTGTAAAAAGTACCCAGAAATTATTGTGAAAGTATGCCGTCTCAAAATCGTACTCAAGTAAAAGTCAGAGTATCTGGCTAAAAACACACTTGAGTAAAAGTCAAACAGTTTCTACTTTTAAATAGTAAAAGTAAAAGTAAAACATTTTCATGGAGATAGGGCCATGGGTGCTCGTCTTGTCCGTCCACGCCGACCGTTTCGTCTTCTTCATCACTCGTACTATCATGACCATCTTCTGTACAGTAGCTTGTCACTCTGACTGTCTATTCTTCTGATAGCAGGTGTTTAATCAAAGATCCACGCTTTCTAGTCTTGCACAAGAACCAATCAGCATGGGTATGGGCGGGTTAATTTTCAGATTTTTTTGATTGGCTGTTTTTAAATAAAGTGTCGGCCGCAAGATTAATAACGTTAACGTTAGTTCGGCCAGAGAAACAAATAGTTGGACCTGCGAGATTTGTACTTTGTACTATGTAGGTCTGCATTTTAAATGTAAGGAGTAAAAAGTATGTATTTCTTCTCTGAAATGTAATTGAGTAAAAGTACAAGGGTAGCACTTTATAATAACACCCTGTTATAATACATTTATAAGGTATTTGTAGATAATGAACTAATCATGAACAAACCATTTATATACATTCATAAATGATTATTAAATCATTTATAACTATATTTGTATACCATTTACAAAGTATTTATAACGCATTAGTGGATAATGAACTAATCATGAACAAACCATTTATATACATTCATAAATGATTATTAAATCATTTATAACTATATCTGTATACCATTTACAAAGTATTTATAACGCATTAGTGGATATTAATGAACTAATCATGAACAAAACCATTTACAACTGATTAGTACATCATTTGTAAATGTACTCGTTTAAAATTCGATCTGTTGGTCACTTCTTTCCACATGATCAACCTTATTTGTTCATTATTAGTGCAACATTTAATAATGATATCTTATGTGTAGTAACACATTTGTAGATGCTTTGTAAAATGGATATGAAAAACCTACTATACCTCCATTTATTTGTTCATGTTCAACAAATGATTTGTTAGACATTCATAAAAGATCTATAAATCATTTGCAGATGCTATTGTGTGCCCTAATCTAAAGTGAACACTATTCATCATTAACACATGTGTAATACAGTTTGTTCATTATTTGTTGACTTTCAACTCACCTGTTATGTTATGCACGAAGAATTCCCTCCCAAAACACTAGTCTAAACGCAAAATTAAAAGTGAGAACGCAAGTCAAGTCAAGAGTTTTATTTGTCACGGCATACAAGTATACAATGAAATGCGGGTGGTTTCAAGTTTCTTTAATAGTTGTCATACAGAAGTACAGAATACTTTCATACAAAATGCTTCTTACTGTTACGCTCCAGAGACTGTGCTAGACAAGATAGTATCAAACATAGTATACGTGTAATTTAGAAGAAGAAAAAGAGGTCACAGTGTTCGGTATAGACATATGTACAATGTTTTGAGTTACCATATAATATACAATACTATGCAGTGTACTAATGTACAGTACTATCTAGTGCAAAGCAGAAATGGGATGAGGTACAATTTAGGTACAATTTACAGTAAGGTGTACGAGTTGTAGTGCAATCCTTCATCAATAAATATAAAGTGTGGGGAGTGGGTGCTACAGTGTGTTTGTTTAAAGTGGGTGTGTGGTATAAAGTGTGTGGAGTGGGTGCTACAGTGTGTTTGTTTAAGTGAATGTGTGCGTGTGGATGTGTGTGCTATGTGCGTTTGGTGGTTGTTGTTGTGTAGTGTTCATTCATTGTTCGTTTAGCAGCCTGATGGCCTGGGGATAGAAGCTTCTTCTGAGTCTTTCTGTGCTCGCCTTGAGACTCCGGTATTGCTTGCCTGACCGCAGCAGTTCAAAGAGGCAGTTGTTCGGGTGACTGGAGTCTTTAATGATTCTCTTAGCCTTGCCCTTGCAACGCTTGTTGTAAATGTTCTGGAGGGTGGGGAGCCCCCCTCCAATTGTGCGTTCGGCTGAACGTGTCACTCTTTGTAGTCTGCTTCGGTCTTGTGCAGTGCTATTCCCAAACCAGGAGGTGATGTTGCCGGTCAAGATGCTCTCTATTGTACATGAGTAGAAGTTCTTAAGGATCTTCTGACTGACTTGGAACTTCCTTAGGCGCCTGAGGAAGTAGAGGCGTTGTCGTGCCTTCTTCACAACACTGTCAATGTGTGTGGTCCATGTCAAGTCCTCGGATATGTAGGCTCCGAGGTACTTAAAGCTGTTGACTCTCTCAACCGGTGCCCCGTCGATGCTGAGGGGGCTGTAGTCCTTGACCCCCGACCTCCTGAAGTCCACAATCATCTCCTTTGTTTTGCTGACGTTCAGGGAGAGGCTGTTTTCCTGGCACCATCCCGCCAGGACCTTGACCTCTTCCAGGTAGGCCCTCTCGTCGTTGGCAGAGATCAGGCCCACCACCACTGTGTCGTCAGCAAATTTGATGATTGTATTGCTACTCCGCTGAGCCACACAGTCGTGTGTGTACAGGGAGTAGAGGAGGGGACTCAGAACACAGCCCTGGGGGGCCCCTATGTTGAGGGTGATGGATGAGGAGGTGCAGTTGCCTGCTCTCACCACCTGGGGTCTGCCAGTCAGGAAGTCCAAGACCCACTGGCAGAGGTCATAGTTCAAGCCCAGGTCCCTGAGCTTGGCTATGAGTATGGAGGGGACTATGGTATTGAATGCCGAGCTGTAGTCGATGAATAGCATTCTCACATAGTTCCCCTGCCTCTTGTCCAGGTGTGATGCTGCTGTGTGCAGCACATGGGCTATGGCGTCCTCCGTGGACCTGTTGGGGCGGTATGCAAATTGCAGGGGGTCCATGTTGATGGGGAGGGAGGAGCAGATGTAGCCCTTTACTAGCTTCTCAAAGCACTTCATGGCTATGGAGGTGAGAGCTACAGGGCGGTAGTCGTTGAGGCAAGCAGGCTTGGATTTTTGGGTACAGGGATAATAGTGGACTTCTTCAGGCAGGTGGGGATGACAGCCTGTTCTAAGGACAGGTTAAATATGTCAGTGAATACTGGGGCCAGTTGGTCGGCACAGACTTTTAGGACGCGGCCGGGGATGCCGTCCGGACCTGCTGCCTTCCTGATATTCACTTTTTTAAAGGTCCGCCTCACCTCATGCTCTGTTACCCTGAACACTGCGCCTCCATCAGCAGCCGACCCCCCCCCCCCCCCCCCCCATTGCCGTGGCTTGTGAGCTGGTGTTGTTATTACCAGCATCAAACCTCGCATAGAAGGTATTGAGGTCATTTGCTAAGGAGATGTCACTGTTCAGTTTGAGGGAGGCGCCTTTGTAGTCTGTCATCGTTTTGAGCCCCTGCCACATAGCTCTAGAGTCAGCTTGTTCAAACTGGAGTTCAATTTTATCCCTGTAGCGCCGTTTGGCCTCTGACACTGTCCTCCTTACGTTGTATCGCGCCACCTTGTGGTCATTCATGTTGCCTGCCACTAGGCCGTCGTTGTATGCTTTGGTGCGCTCTCTCAGAGCTTCACGGACGGATTTGTCTACCCAGGGTTTTTGATTTGGGTAAACTCTCATTTTGGTAGTGGGGATTGTTTCTTCCACCCTAGTACAAACATAGTCCAGCACTGTTTCCGTGTAGACATTAATGTTATCTGTGTCGCGGAACACATTCCAGTCTGTGCAGTGAAACACAGACCGGAGCGTCTCCTCTGACGTCAAATCCCATTTCTGCACCTCTCGCGAGACTACAGGAGTACTTTTTATTCTCTGTTTGTACTTTGGTGAAAGAAAGATTGACGCGTGATCTGATTTACCAAAGCCACTATCAGAATGAGCCTTGTAGCCACCTTTAAATTGCGTGTAACAGTGATCTAGGATGTTACCGCCTCTGTTGTTGCAAGTCACATGCTGATAGAAGTCAGGCAATACCTTTCTCAGATTGGCGCTATTGAAATCTCCCAGCACCAAAATGGCGGCGTTAACGTTCGTCGCTTGTATTCTATTTACCTCGTCGTGGAGTCTGGAGAGCGCGGCGTTGTTGCTGGCTTGCGGTGGAATATACACTCCGATCAGGATGATCGCCGTTAACTCCCTCGGGAGGAAGAAAGGACGGCACTTGATGGTTATATACTCCAGGTCTGGGCAGCAGTGGTTGGATAATTCCTTCACGTTAGTTGGATCGCTCCAATTTTTGTTAAACATGAAGGCAATACCTCCTCCACGTTGTTTACCGGACAATGCTGTCCGATCCTTGCGATGGATAAAGAAGTGATCGGCTGGTTGAATTGCGTGGTCTGGAACCTCCGGCGTGAGCCACGTTTCGGTGAAGCAGAGAACGTTGCAGTCCCTAACGTCTCTTTGGTATTGAATCCTTGCTCGGATGTCATCCAGTTTATTGTCAATTGATTGTACATTGGCTAGCAATATACTGGGCAATGGTGTTCGGTGGCGTCTGGATCTCAGCCTGTTACGGATCCCAGCTCTCTTCCCACGCCGTCTGGTTCCTCTGTTCCTGGGATCAAGGAACAAAGGATCTGGTCCTAATCTCCGGAGAATCTCTTCAGGCCATTGTTGTGGTCTTGCCCGCAACGATGTGCAATACAGTGGTACAACATAGAATCCAACAAAAACAACATTGTGCAATAAACAGGTAACAGGTAACATGGTGGGACATCTCGGTATCTGTACATAGTTATTTACAGAGCATATAGGACATGCTAGGTAGCTTTGGTAGTGCAATACACTGTTACTGTTGTTATACTAATTTAAAGTGGCCTTTCCTTTTGGCCATAAGTGTGGGTGTGTGCGGCATGAGTGTGTGCCCGCTCATGTTAAAGTGTTAAAGTGGCTGCTAGTGTGTGAGCGTGCACAGCGTGCGTGTCGTGTGTGTGCTCATGTGTGCTTGTGTGTGGATAGTTCAGTGTTCTGTGGCACTCAGTGTTCATTGTTCAAGGCTCTGATGGCCTGGGGGAAGAAGCTGAGCCTAAGCCTTTCTGTCCTACTGTAGTAGCTGGGGTTCGCAGGCGTCTGCCTGACCTCAGCAGCTGGAACAGGCTGTTATTGGGGTGGTGGGGGTCTTTCATTATTCTGCAGGCTCTGGATTTGCACCTCTTGTTGTATAGAACCTGCAGGGGAGGTAGTGCAATACCCGTGGTACGCTCGGCTGAGCGCACCACTCTCTGTAGGGCCTTCTTGTCCTGCGCCGTGCTGTTTCCATACCAGGCAGTGATGTTTCCGGTCAAGATGCTCTCTACAGCTCCTGAGTAGAAGGACTGGAGTATCTTCCCAGATACTCTGAACTTCCTTAACTGTCTCAGGTGGTAGAGGCGCTTTCTTTACGACTGTGTCTATGTGTGTTGACCATGTCAGATCCTCTGAGATGTGGACCCCCATGTACTTAAAGCTGCTCACCCTGTCCACGGTAGTCCCGTTTATCATCAGTGGTGTGTGTGTCTCCTGCTGTCCTCTCCTATAATCCACGATCAGCTCCTTGGTTTTACCAATGTTCAGGAGCAGGCTGTTGTCCTGGCTCCAGCATTCCAGTACCTCAACCTCCTCCCGGTAGGCCTTCTCGTCGTTGTCCGAGATCAGCCCCACCACCACTGTGTCGTCTGCGAACTTCACTATGGAGTTGGAGCTGAACTTGGCCACACAATCGTGTGTGTAGAGTGAGTACAGCAGGGGGCTCAGAACACAGCCCTGGGGGGACCCGATGCTCAGGGTGATGGTGTTGGAGGTCTGACCCCCCACCCTGACCGCCTGGGGTCTTTCGCTCAGAAAGTCCAGTACCCAGGCGCTCAGGGCGGAGCTCAGACCCAGCTCGATCAGCTTGTCCACCAGTCTGGTGGGGACTATGGTGTTGAACGCTGAGCTGTAGTCAATGAACAACAGTCTCACATAGCCCCCCTTCTGACGGTCAAGGTGAGAGAGGGTGCTGTGCAGTACCTGGGAGACCGCGTCGTCAGTGGACCTGTTTGTCCTGTATGCAAATTGCATAGGGTCCATATCACTGGGGAGGGAGGCACAAATGTGGTCCTTGACCAGCCTCTCGAAACATTTCATGACCACAGAGGTGAGTGCCACCGGTCTGTAGTCATTGAGACATGTTGGGGAGGGTTTCTTCGGTACAGGGATGATGGTAGACATCTTGAAGCAGGCAGGGACCACTGACTCCGCCAGGGATTGATTAAATATGGCGGTGAACACCGGGGCTAGCTGGTTGGCACAGGACTTAAGTATGCGTCCTGTTATACCATCTGGGCCTGCCGCTTTCCTGGTGTTCACCTGCATAAATGCTCTTCTCACACTGTGTTCCGACAACGAGAGAGCGTCCCCGCCCCCCCGCGGTTGCCCCCCCCCACTCCACAACAGCCGGCGCGCCAGTGACGTCACTAGCCGGAGAGCTAGCGGCGCCACTGTCTACACCAAACCGAGCGTAGAAAGAGTTGAGTTTGTCCGCAAGAGAGGCGTCGTCGCTCCCCATTGAGGGGGCGCTGACTTTGTAGTCAGTTATTGTCTTCAGTCCCCGCCACAAGCCTCTTGTGTCGTTTTGTGCCATTTGTGTCACTAGTTTATCAGCATATGTCCTCTTAGCAAGTTTAACAGCCTTGCGCAGAGTATAGACTGAAGCCTTGTACTCCTCCATATTTCCTGACTCTCTGCCCAGGTTGTAAGCAGTGGTGCGAGAGTTCAGGGCTGCTCTAATAGTACTGTCCACCCACGGTTTCTGGTTTGGGAAAACCCGCACCTTTTTCGTGAGGACAATACTATCAGCGAGTGTTGATATGAAGCTCACAATGGTATCTGCGTACTCGTTGACGTCACTGGCGCTTCCTCGAAACATATCTCAATCCGTGTGTGAGGATTGGTCCGTTGCCGCCGCACGCTTCAAGGTCTTCAAGGTACCAATTACCGTCGCGCACCTGAAGTGAGTTCTAATCAGCTCGCTGGAGCCCTTCATATACTCTGGGTTTCCTAACGTTCATTGTCGGGTCGTTTTGGATTTCCACTGGCTGCTGCTTGTTCCCCCCGTGTTATACCTCGTCTTTTTCTCTCCAGGACGTCTGTTGGAAGTCGCCGCTGTTGCTTGCTCTGCCATCCTTTGGATCTTTGCCTCTTAGACCGCTTTGCGCAATTGCGCCTTGGTAAGTTTTGGAACGTACCTTTTTTTGGATACTCTGTTTTTCTCGCAAATTCCGGGACTCGGGACCTTTCTGTTTTTTGTGTGTTTTGTTAACACTGAAGAGGAGCCGCTTGTTGTTATTACTGACTCAGCTAATCAATACTGGACTGCCTGTTATCCCGTTCGCTCGTCTCTTGACATGATCTCTCTCTCTGTTTTCCCGAGTGGATCGACAAGTAGCTGCAGAGCAGCAGAGGCAGAGGCGCAACGCCACGGTGCCATCTCTGCTCAGAAGACGAGCTGCAGAGCCGCAGACAACTCTGCCAAGAACATTTCTCCCCTTGTGCTTTTGTTGTTTTTCGCTCATTCCTATTTTGTAAATAAATACGCCCTAGTTTTTGGCTAACTCTGAACTACCTGTCTGTGCCATGCTGTTGGGGTCGGTTTCAAACCATAACATTACGACCCGACCATGACGACCCCAGCCGACACAGACAGAGTTAGGGCAGCGTTGGCGGTCCAGATCGAGTTGACCAACGACCACAGCCTACAGTTAGGTGCGGCTGCGGCTGCTGTGCAGGACCTCCGGGCCCAGGTTTAGTTTAGTTTAGTTTAGTTTATTCGGATCCCCATTAGCCATTCCAGCCTATTCAGGAGTATCTTAGCTCTCTGGCTACCCAGCAGACAGCCCAGGGTAATCAGCAGGCTGATATTCTGCACCAGCTACAGACGCTCAGTGCAGCATTTAACACCCTGCTTTTAACCCCACCTGTCCCAGGAGTCTCAGCCAGATCACCACCCGCAGCCGCGGCAGACCCCGCACCTCCCGACCTCGCACCTCGGGAGCCCCGTCTCTCCGAACCACGTTTGTTCGACGGTAACTTCGAGGATTGTGCCACATTCATCATGCAATGTGAGTTGGTTCCCAGCCGATTTACATCAGAGGGAGCCCGAGTAGCTTACATGACTAACCTGCTCTCAGACCGAGCAGCACAGTGGGTTACTGCCTCCTGGTCTATGAGGGCTGATTTTTGTTTCTCCTACCCAGACTTCGTGGCAGAGCTCCGCAGGGTTTTCCACCACCCAGCTCGTGGCCAGGACCCAGGAGCTCGGTTGGGCACCTTCCGGCAGGGCAGTGGCAGTGTCACCGACTACGCGCTGGAGTTCAGACTGGCCGCAACCGAGAGCGGTTGGAACGATCAGGTGCTTCGTCTCACCTTCCTGAGGGGGCTCAACGACGCAGTAAGGGACCAGCTCGCGACCCGAGAGGAGCCCGATTCTCTCGAGGGCCTAATCGACCTCGCTATTCGCATCGACGGACGCCTCCGGGAGAGAAGGCGTGAGAGAGCCCGACTGGGATCCCCGGACGTTTCCCAGACCCCCCGCACTTGTGACAGTACTGCGGCCCGTCCTGCTCCCTCTGTTCCCCTCCCGGTCGGTGACCGAGGAGGAACCCATGCAGCTGGGGCGCACACACCTTAGCCAGGCTGAACGGGAGTCCAGGCTCAGGTCCGGCCTTTGCCTCTATGCGGCCGGGATGGACACCGTGTCTCCAATTGCCCTACCCGGCCAAAAGACCAGGCTCGCCGGGACCCCGGGAGATCCTGGTGAGCCGTTTTTCCTGTTCCCACACCCGTGCACCACCTAACCGTCTGACGAGCGTCACCCTGGCCTGGGCGGACCAACGGGCGACGGTGGAGGCACTCATTGACTCGGGTGCTCAGGCCAACATTCCACTTGAGGACCTCGAGAGGCCCTTGGAGGTTTTCGCGCTGGATCAGCACCGCCTGGCTGACATCACTCAACGCACCTGTCCTGTCCTCCTCACCATTGCTGGTAACCACGTTGAGAGACTCCAGTTTTTTATTACCAGATCCCCTCTTGTCCCAGTAGTCCTGGGTCGGCCCTGGCTCGCGCTGCATGAGCCCCACATCGCCTGGTCCTCCGGCACCATCAGAGGGTGGAGCTCCTCCTGTCATGCCCAGTGTCTTCAGGCGGCGTCCAGTCCCTCGCCCCGGAGTTCCCTTTGTGAGCCGCCCCCGGACCTCTCAACTATTCCCCCCGAGTACCACGACCTCGAGGAGGTTTTCAGCAAGTCCCGGGCTCAGGCCCTTCCGCCTCACCGGCCTTACGACTGTGCCATCGACCTCCGCTCAGGGGCCCCCCTTCCCGGCAGCCCCCTCTACAGTCTGACCATCTCTGAGAAGGCAGCGATGGATAAATACATCTCTGAGTCCTTGGCAGCAGGCCTCATTCGGCCTTCGTCCTCCCCGGTGGCGGCCGGTTTCTTTTTTGTTGGGAAGAAGGATGGAGACCTTCGACCCTGCATCGACTATCGCCAACTCAACGAGATCACCATTAAGAACAAGTATCCTCTTCCTCTCATGAACTCCACCTTCGAGCCCCTCACCCAGGCTACCGTCTTCACCAAACTGGACCTCCGGAGTGCCTACCATCTGGTCCGTATCCGAGAGGGCGATGAATGGAAGACCGCCTTCAAGACTCCCAGGGGCCATTACGAGTACCTGGTGATGCCGTTCGGCCTCACCAACGCTCCGGCGGTATTCCAGGCGCTCATGAACGACGTCCTCCGTGACATGCTCGAGGAGTTTGTGGTGGTATACCTGGACGACATCCTCATCTTCTCCAAGACCCTCGAGGAACACGTCCAGCATGTCCGCCGTGTGCTGGAGAGCCTCCTCTACAATCGGCTCTTCGTTAAGGCAGAGAAGTGCCCGTTTCCACTCCGACTCCGTCGATTACCTGGGCTTCATCGTGGAGAGCGGCCTGACCCGAGCTGACCCTCGCAAGATCCGGGCCGTGGAGGAGTGGCCGGAACCCACCTCTCGGAAGGAGCTACAGAGCTTCCTCGGGTTCGCAAACTTCTACCGGAGATTCATCCGGAACTACAGCCAGGTGGCGGAACCACTTACCAGGCTAACCTCTCCCTCCCTGCCGTTTGACTGGTCTCCAGCGGCCTGCACTGCGTTCCGTTCCCTCAAGAAGAGGTTCACCACCGCCCCGGTCTTGCTCCACCCAGACCCCAAGAGGCAGTTCATTGTGGAGGTGGACGCCTCGGATACTAGACTAGGGGCTATCTTGTCTCAGCGGGCGGCAACGGACCAGAAGGTCCATCCGTGCGCTTTCTACTCACGTCGTTTCCTTCCTGCCGAGAGGAACTATGACATTGGCAATCGGGAGCTGCTGGCGGTAGTGGCTGCCTTGGAGGAGTGGCGTCATTGGCTGGAAGGGGCTGAGGAACCGTTCACCATTTGGACAGACCATAAGAACTTGACGTACATCCGTGCTTCCAAGCGCCTCAACGGCCGGCAGGCAAGGTGGGCCAGCTTCCTCAGTCGGTTCGACTTCTCGCTGACCTTTCGCCCTGGGTCCTGCAACACGAAGGCCGACTCTCTGTCCCGGTTACACTCCAAGGGGGCTCCAACCACAGAGGATCCGACTCCCATCCTCCCAGAGGCCAGGGTGGTGGGAGTGGTCACCTTGGGCATCGAAACCGTGGTCAGGCGTGCCCTACGTTTCCATCCCGCTCCCAGCAACGTACCTGTTCGTCGCCTCTTCGTCCCCGACTCAGTCCGGTCCCGGGTTCTCCAGTGGGGCCATACCAGCCGGTTCGCCTGCCACCCCGGCGTTCATCGCACTTTCTCCTTCCTGGCTCGTCGATTCTGGTGGCCCACCATGAGGAACGACGTCAAGGAATTTGTTCTGGCCTGCGCGGTCTGCGCCCGCAGCAAGGCCTCCCACCAGGCACCCTCCGGGCTATTGCAGCCGCTTCCCATTCCGAGCCGTCCTTGGTCCCATGTGGCGTTAGACTTCGTCACAGGTCTTCCTTCGTCCCAGGGGAACACGTGCCTACTGACTGTGGTGGATCGGTTCAGCAAGGGGGTTCACCTCGTGGCCCTTCCCAAGCTTCCCTCGGCTTCCGAGACTGCGGACCTCCTGACAAGCCACGTGTTCCGCCTCCATGGTTTTCCCCAGGACGTCGTCTCGGACCGGGGCCCCCAGTTCACTTCCCAGGTATGGCGGGCCTTTTGCAAGGGATTGGGGGCAACAGTCAGTCTTTCCTCTGGTTATCATCCTCAGACTAACGGACAAACAGAGAGGATGAACCAGAGCATGGAGTCTGCTCTCCGTTGTGTTGCCGCCAAGAAACCCGCTTCCTGGAGCCGGTTCCTCCCCTGGGTCGAGTACGCCATCAACTCCCTGGTCAGTTCCGCCACCGGCCTCTCGCCATTTGAGGTATCCCTGGGCTACCAACCCCCTCTTTTCCCTGCACAGGAGTCGGAGGTGGCAGTTCCCTCCGTGCAGGACCATCTCGACCGGTGTCGGCAGGTCTGGGAGATCACCAGGACTGCGCTGCTCCGGTCATCGGAGCGCGCCAGTCGTGGAGCTGACCGACGCCGGATCCCTGCGCCGACGTACCACCCTGGGCAGAGGGTATGGTTGTCCGCCAAGGATCTTCCGCTTCGATCCTCGGCCAAGAAGCTTAACCCCCGGTTCGTCGGCCCTTTTGAGGTCCAGAAGGTGAGTCTTAAGCTTCCTGCGTCCATGCGCATTCACCCCATTTTCCATGTGTCCCGGGTTAAACCTGTCTCTCTCAGTCCCCTGATGCCTCCTGCCCCAGACCCGCCTCCTCCCGAGATGGTGGACGGACACCCCCAGTGGAAGGTCCGTCAGCTCATGGACATCCGACGGCGGGGACGGGGGTTCCAGTACCTGGTGGACTGGGAGGGATACGGTCCGGAGGAACGGAGCTGGGTCTCCCGCCAGCTCATCATGGACCCCGCCCTGATCACCGACTTCCATCGTTCCCATCCGGACAGGCCGAGGCCGGGCTGGTCGCCGGGTGGCTCCCGTGGAGGGGGGGGTACTGTGAGGATTGGTCCGTTGCCGCCGCACGCTTCAAGGTCTTCAAGGTACCAATTACCGTTGCGCACCTGAGGTGAGTTCTAATCAGCTCGCTGGAGCCCTTCATATACTCTGGGTTTCCTAACGTTCATTGTCGGGTCGTTTTGGATTTCCACTGGCTGCTGCTTGTTCCCCCCGTGTTGTACCTCGTCTTTTTCTCTCCAGGACGTCTGTTGGAAGTCGCCGCTGTTGCTTGCTCTGCCATCCTTTGGATCTCTGCCTCTTAGACCGCTTTGCGCAATTGCGCCTTGGTGAGTTTTGGAACGTACCTTTTTTTGGATACTCTGTTTTTCTCGCAAATTCCGGGACTCGGGACCTTTCTGTTTTTTGTGTGTTTTGTTAACACTGAAGAGAAGGACTCGAACTAACTACAACACGACTTTGGACTAATTAGCAAGATATTTTCGAATGGCCATTTCCCCCCCTGAACTGTATGGGAGACACAATACACATCCCCCTATAGGGAGGTGTAGTCTGATGTCACTTTAGTTTCCCTGCACGGTCCACCCGTATAGGGATTTATCATTGGGAACATTTATTATCTGCTATTGTAATAATTCTGCCTCATGAACATTGGCAAGCTTTCCATTTTTGCACAAAATGAGTCACTAACATTATTGTTTAAGCATTTTTGGTTGAAATAAAGTTAGTTATAACGTTTTTAATTTGTCGTTAAAAAAGAACTACACTTACCAGTAGTTGTCGCCTAATACAGCCAAGAGTCTACGCTGTGGTGACATCAGTCAGCAGCGCCAAAGTGAAGTGTAGTTATTTTGCTACTTTTACGATTAATTGCGAATTTTTCCATGTTGAGCTATAGATTGTGGATAAACACAGAAAGGTACACCATGCCAATGTTCATGCTTTATTTGTTTTAAACGAGATGATTTAGAAATGGGTCCATTGGAAATACATTGCGATTTCAAGGAGTGTGGACCGTGCGGGAAACAACAAAGACGTAACCACTACACCTCCCTACAATACCGACACGCAACAGTAAAACATGAAACAAAAACTTGTAACAATAAAACCCACCCTCCCCTCCCTCACTCTACATCTATATTCTACCCTGTTAACCTTATGGGTTATTCGTTTAAAACCGTACTTAGCCCTAACCTAGTTCCTAACCCCTTAACCCCAATGACTAACCCGTTAAAGGTAGTCAAACTCACATTAATTTCTATTGGGATCATAGATTCATGTAAACGTGTGTGCTATAAGGGAACCAGACTTCCAGGCATTCCATGATAATATAGAGGGCCACAGGGTCTTGTTTTTCAACAGTGGGAGGAAACGTGGTACGGCTGTTTTTGAAGACCCTTCCAGAAACCCGTTCTACAGCTGCACTGGCAGACACTCCTCATTTTTCATGTTATGATCCTCTTCTCTTCCCTGAACCCCAACAAATTGTTGTTATTCAAGGCCCTAATACAATCCAGAACTCAAGATGATCGGCATTGTCTCTCTGGCATGCAACCGTATCCTCCTGTCTACATGGACTAACCAACATGAGCAATAGAGAGCACAGTACAGTCACCACAGATTAGTACTATGAGTGAAGCAATGGAGAGTGGAGTCTTATACAAAGAGTAATGGGAAATGCTTCTGTCAGTCATTGTGGGTCCTTAAAAAACAGGCCTCAGACCCCTGGCTCTCGATGTTGAGAGATGAACCACAGACAGTCAGTTGCTAAATAAATTTGTTCCTTCTTGCTCCAGTAGTCTCCTTCGTCATGATTATCTTGTATGGGAATTCCAATTTTCAATATAAGTGTTTTTATGTTTCCACAACCATGAGGACCACAACTTTAAGTGTAGCTATTGTTTAGAATAGTGACTGTATGTTTTTCGGTCTCATATTTCTAAAATGAGAAAATTCCAACCTGGAACATTCCAAAGCTTCCTCTGTCACGTCAGTAGTCTATTAGTTGTCCTTGAAATGGATATCCATCCTTAATAATCATCAAATAGCGGTATTATGTCATTAATGTCACTGTTATTACCGGTTTAACACTGAAATCAGACACAGTATCAAAGTCTGTTGTAACATCAAGACACACATACATATCTGACAATATCATGGTGGATTACCTGGAAAAGGAACTTAGAAGGCTACTTTTAACCTCTTAAGGCGGGCATAAAAGTGGCAATTTTTTTAAGCTTAGTTTTATACTTTATAGTTATAGCACATGCATAAGCCTGGTCTCTTTTGAAAGATAACAGTCTGATGTTACTAATGCAAAAAAGGAAAATCACTTTTAGTGCTAATGAAATAGAGCAACATAGGTCTGAACTTGAGGTGAACTTGAACTTGAACTTGTACTAAACATTTTCTGTAGTGGTTGCAATATAAGCTGGAAAACACTGCAGATCCATAGCCTGAAGTCTTATGTAGTACAGGGGTGGTAATCTGACGCGTGTGTAAAAAGTTGCACGCCTGACATATCGTCATGTAACTCGAGAACTGAGGCACGGATTTGGTCGAGGTGGCGTTCGAACAGAAACAAATAAAGCTTTAATTCGGTCATTTATATCTTCAGCAAAAAAATTCAGCCCGAGCCGCTAGACACTTGCAAAGTCCCGCGACTTTCGTCTGTTCCGCCGGCCGCATCGTATAAGTGCACGTTAAGAGGTTTTAAGGTGCTATTATGTTATTGCAATTTCATTCAAAGCAGTATTACATTAATCCATATACTATCCCTTCATCTAACCCTGATGAGGAAATTATTAAATGTCAAGGGGAAATGTCGACAAGACCAGGCGTAGACTAAAGTGTAGACTACAATATACTAGTACCAACAGAAAACCAGTTCTTACCCCAGTGTGGTATTGTTAGCCTCCCGAGTGTGTTTTTCTCTGCAGTGGGTAGATCTGTCTACTAGCTACTATGATTATCTTCTCTGTACTTTATTAAACAATAATTTCCCACTGACTAACCCTCTGGAAAATAACCCATTTAATACAGATAAATATCTAATAAATCTTCAAATCAATAATGACTGGTCCTCAGAGTCTGTATCTGTTATGGAATTGTGCTTGAACTTTATTTTATTTATTTATGTATTAGAGGTTACTGAAGAAAAGTTAGGATGAAAGTTATCATTTCAACAACTTGAGCAAATTATTCTTTGTTCTTCTTGGAGAATGTCTCGTCTACTATGAGGTACATGTGTTCTCAGTGGCCTCAGCCATGCACCAGCAGAACAAGTCAAAGCTCTGGTTAACCCTTTCACAACCACACTACAAAAGGTTAACCCTTTCACTACCACTCTACAGACGGTTAACCTTCTGTAGTGTGGTAGTGAAAGGTTAACCTTCTGTAGTGTGGT
This sequence comes from Notolepis coatsorum, assembly GCF_963971535.1. Lineage (NCBI taxonomy): Eukaryota > Metazoa > Chordata > Actinopteri > Aulopiformes > Paralepididae > Notolepis > Notolepis coatsorum. The sequence continues at coordinate 94,726,151 of NC_140172.1, read as the reverse complement.
AGTGAAAGGTTAACCTTCTGTAGTGTGGTAGTGAAAGCTTAACCTTCTGTAGTGTGGTAGTGAAAGGTTAACCTTCTGTAGTGTGGTAGTGAAAGGTTAACCTTCTGTAGTGTGGTAGTGAAAGCTTAACCTTCTGTAGTGTGGTAGTGAAAGCTTAACCTTCTGTAGTGTGGTAGTGAAAGCTTAACCTTCTGTAGTGTGGTAGTGAAAGCTTAACCGTCTGTAGTGTGGTAGTGAAAGCTTAACCTTCTGTAGTGTGGTAGTGAAAGGTTAACCTTCTGTAGTGTGGTAGTGAAAGCTTAACCTTCTGTAGTGTGGTAGTGAAATGGTCAGTGTTGGGAAAGTTCACTTTCTACATGAACTAGTTCAGTTCACAGTTCACAATTTTTAAAATGAACTAGTTCAGTTCATAGTTCATAATTCAAAATGTTGAACTAAAGTTCATGGTTTCAAAAATGAACTAATTTAGTTATTTTTAGTTCTTTTTTGATATATATATTTTTTTTATATAGATTTTTCACGTACAGTTACTTACATTACAAAAACACACATTGGGACAATGGAGGGGGGGGTCCTCCAGTTCATCTCTATGCCATCATCCACACCATAAGCAAGCAAAAACAAAACAAAAAGAAAAACAAGCAAAAAAGGAAAAGCAAACCAAGACAGGCACTGTACAGTATTGCACTTGCCTCGAGCCCATTCACATGTAGACATATATTTATTTTTTCCTATCCTAGGTCTGTCCATACAATGGGGCACTGGGCCTTTAGAAGGATCCGAGTAATTGCAGCAGGAAAATAGTCTAATAGTGGGGCCCACACCTCCTGAAAGGAAGCGTTGTTGCCTCTATGCATTTGCACAGTGTCTTTCATGGGGTAGCACACCGAAGATCTCTCTATACCACATTTGTAAAAATGGAGGCTTATCCTTAATCCAGTTTATCAGAATGCATTTCCGGGCCGAAAGTAGAAGTTTATCAAATAGTTTGAATTGTAAAGGGTGTCACCCCTCCTACCCAACCCCCCCCCCCCCCCCCCCCCCGAACCACCTCCAATGTACAGTCCCGTCCCCCCACCTACCCAACCTCCTCCAATGTACAGTTTCTATGTCAAATGTATATAGGCCTACTCTCTTTTCTGGACTCTTTTTGTATCACAAACAGTACTGTATTTGCAAATCTGGTATGTCATAAATGTATAGATGTAGCAGTACTGTCTATCTGTATGTCATGTATGTCCTGATTAATTGAAAATGGGGGACCCTGATACAGTACAGCTCAATACATACAAGTGTTAAGGGGATGCAGACCAGAGAAAGACTTTCGTCTTGTTTACATCAGGGTCCCCCATTTTCAATTCATGACTGAGCTGTACTATACTGTACCCATTCTGCAATATGTTAATAAAGTGTTCAATCAATCAATCAATCACTTGGCCCCAGAACCTGGATAAACACTTAGATTCCCAAAAGTAGTGATAGACTGTAGCCTGTAGGTACCCAGGTCTGTTTGACATTTCGAACATAAAGGAGATATTGAACGGCCCATTTTGTTAGTTCTTTTTTCAATACGTTGCTGCAAACTATTATTTGTAAAAAATATTGAACCACACAGACAGCAATCAGAATACTGGCATTTCCATAACGCTTTGCCACCGCGCATTCAGTCCACACTGCAGCTTTCATCTCTACAGTATATTTTCAAAAACATGAGGAACAACTTTGCTTGAATTGTCTTTATTATGAAAACTAAAACAGGACGTTTGCATATTCTCAATGTTGCTGTCGACGTTGTCGCGTCGATGTGGGGACTTGCTTCTTCAAACCGGGTGGACAAAGTTTACAGACAAACGTTAGATTGTTTCCGTCTGAGTCAGTACTGACTTTAACGTTAAACTATTTTAAATCCCCAAGCGCCGACATCTAGAGGTAGAGTTCTCTGAGCGAGTGCTGCTCTCAACTTCTGCTCGCAGACGCAGATTCAGCTGTTGTTGTGATGAGTCTGATGACGTAGCAGGGGGTGTACAGGCGCGTTGCCAGATCGGTTGGTTTTCCACATAATTTTAAAGCCTGTTTACGGTGTGTTTTCACTGGGTTTTCGGCTGAAATACATATGAAATCTGGCACATATTTGAACGCCGTTATAACAGATGCTGAGAATGAACGCACTTTTGAACTCCGTTACACAGCGCTGAGAATGAACGCGTTCTCAATTACGTTCATTTAGCGGATAATCAGTACGTTCAGTTCACGTTCGCCCAAAATACGAACGCGTTCATGAACGATCGTTCATTGAACGCGTTCAGGTACATCACTGGAAATGGTTAATATCAATTAGCATGCAGCCACCAATTGACTGTAAACATTATTAATTACATTGACAGTTGACTTCTTCTGCTCTCCGTGATGTTCAACGGAGGCTTCACAATACACTCAGTTTGGCTGAAGGAGTCTTCTAAATGTTTATAAGGAAGTAGCTCAGCCTATTACTGACTCTTGGCAACAGTGGCTCACTTGTTTTGTGATTGAACTTGTACAGAACTTGTAAGTCGCTTTGGATAAAAGCATCAGCTAAATGTCAATGAGTACAGTGATGTTATAAAGTATTTTCCATATTGAGCCATTGATAGAAGGGTTACAATAATTTGTAAGGAATTAATAAACTTTGTAATCTTGGGGGAATTCCTTGTCTCTGTCCATCATCTATTGTCACATGTATCGTTATAAAGAATCTGTGGTTTTTTTGTTGGTTTGACTTGAGTATTAAAGGGTCAGTGCAACCTAGAATTTTAAAACCAAATCCGGGTCTTGCCACGGCCTGGCCGCCGCACATAGCATGTTACAAATTGGCAGCAAACCGAGACTGATAATGACACTTAGGAGACATCTGGCCTCGATGAACTAGGAGACATCTGGCTTTGATGAAATCGATGTTGAAGATGATGCGAGTGACTTTCATCCGGTAAGAGGTCCATGTTTCACACACAGTGTGCAATTGGTCAGGGGCGGATTTAGGATTGTAGGAGATCCGGGGCTTAGCCCAGATAGGTGCCCCCGTAAGCGGGCACGGAATCTTTTTACTTTGACACCACAACCTTTAACTTATACCACCACCTTAAAGCGGACAAAAGGCACTAGAGAACACTTAAATTCACACCCTTTAATTAATGAAGCAAACAAATAATAATGATCTGTTTTTTTTGCATCTTGACCGGAAGAAACTCAATGACAATCGACTATATTATTAGATCCATAGCTATAATATATAATAGCTTTAGGCCTGCAAACACAGCCACGTATCCCCATGTTAAAAGGCGCTGGCCTTTCAACAGTAACAGTAAACAGTGCCATCTGGCGCTTAGGCGTCTTTGTTTACGGTTTGATTATCACTGATACAAAGTAAAATAGTGCAGTGCAATAAAATAGTTAGTAAAATAGAATAAAATAATGCAATAGTGCATTGCAATAGAATAGTTATCATCGTATTTTTTCGGGAGGTCAGTAAGGAGTGCATTACAGTAGTCGAGTCGGCTTGAGATAAAGGCATGGATCTGGTTTTCAGCGTCCTTTTGATTTATAAATGGCCGTACTTTAGCTATGTTTCTAAGGTGGAAGAATTATGTTTTTGTCAACTTGTTGATTGTGATTTAAAGCTTAGGTCTGAGTCTACCATAACACCAAGACTTAACTCACTCAAATACAGTTAGCAGCTGGATAGACTACAGATGGAAATTAGCTTCTGCTAAATCTGGTGCAAACATATTTTCATGTAACAATGAATAATTGTCCAAACAAAAAAAACAAAAAAATAGATTAATATATATATATATATATATATATATATATATATATATATATATATATATATATATATATATATGTTTTTTTTTTTTTAAGTAGATTCGGGGCTTTTCAGAAAACATTCGGGGCTTGAGCCCAAGTAGCCACCCCCTAGCCCCACCCCTGCAATTGGTTGTATGTAATGCCATGAAACAAGATGGTCCTCTGACAACATTAAAAGGGCACTTTGTCGATTTTCAACCTTAATCTTATCATTCTGTTGTGAGGAGGACATGTGATAATCAGACATGTAACTAACATGTTCTGTTGTGAGGCGGACATGTGATAATCAGACATATAACAACATGTTCTGTTGTGAGGAGGATATGTGATAATCAGACATGTAACTAACATGTTCTGTTGTGAGGAGGACATGTGATAATCAGACATGTAATTAACATGTTCTGTTGTGAGGAGGACATGTGATAATCAGACATGTAACTAACATGTTCTGTTGTGAGGAGAACATGTGATAATACTAATTGCTGTGGGGCACTCTGGACTGTGGTCCATGTGTGAAAATAAAGTACTATATAGATAGTTATTAATATTTATTATTGTTTATATTGTAGAAATGTGTGCATTGAAATGTCTGTAAAGTCTCGACGACATTGAAAATGAGGGTGACCTCAATTGTCTTTTCGAGAATAAATAAAGGTTTGAATATGGTATTGTATCCAGGCAGAACACAAATATTGGTTCCATCTTTTGGTGTGTGTCATGAAGCATGGTGGTGCAACATAGCCCCAGTTTCTGCACAAGAGACATGCACTAGTCTAGTATATATATATATATATATATATATATATATATATATATATATATATATATATATATATATATATATATATATATATGTTTGTGAAAGTACTGTATGGTTGAGGTGTTGCAATGTAACAAATCCATTTAACTTTGTCCAGTCAAAGAGACTTGGGGTGTCCATGTTGATGAGCATTGTGTGTGACTAATTATAGGTCTTGTATTTGAGAATACAATTTTAAGATAAGATAATCCTTTATTGATCCCCGTGGGGGAAATTCAGGCATCATAGCAGCATGGGGAGGGGGGGGGGAGGTACATATGGGCAGGGTAATAGTAGAAGACATAAATACAGGCAATACACTTTTAGTACAGTAGAAAAGTAAAATATAGGCAGTGGAAACAATATAATTATCTCTGAATATATTAACTTGCAAATGAGCATACAACTGTCTTAGTCATACAACTGTGATAGTGTGTATGCTAATGTTATTATTTTGGTCTTTTGGCAGCATGCGGTAGATACACTGCCAGTCTCACTGGCTAGGTCTAGGTCTATCTCAATTGTTGAGTTCTCTCTCTCTCTCTCTCTCTCTCTCTCTCTCTCTCTCTCTCTCTCTCTCTCTCTCTCTCTCTCTCTCTCTCTCTCTCTCTCTCTCTCTCTCTCTCTCAATTGTTGAGTTCTATCTCTCTCTCTCAATGGTTGGGTTCTCTCTCTCTCTCTCTCTCTCTCTCTCTCTCTCTCTCTCTCTCTCTCTCTCTCTCTCTCTCTCTCTCTCTCTCTCAATTGTGAGTTCTCTCTCGCTCTCAATTGTTGAGTTATTGTCACCAGACCCCCACGGGAAGTATCCAGGTCTAAGGCTAAGGTGTGCAAATGCACGGATACACTTCCCAAAGGGGTCAGCCGACCTACCACCACGAATTTCCCCAAGACCACAAACAGACACGGGAGAATGCTCCGAGAATCAGTAAAGCTTTTATTGTAGGAAAAATATATATCTAATACAATGGTTATACTTTACATACATAATTAGTAGTTAGCCTATTTAAAAGACCCACGCCTCCTAGGCCTAGGGTAGTTAAAAGGAGGAAGCGCTCAATGCCCTGTCAACCCACCCCCAGGCTGTTGCTCCCACCCACGCTACCTATCCCCGCCCCTGAGGCACTACACACATGAATAAAAGGGTTTGCCCTGCACACGGGTCTATGACTATCACACACTAGTCTAGAATCACACCACACCTCAAAACACGGTTCACTGCAAATAGCCTAAAATAGGTATCGATATCACACCATCTCTCGGGGAGCCACGGCAAATGATTATAGGGAACATAGGTTATGTAAATACACACTAAGTGTCACACAGAAACTAAGGGGGCTGGGATAAAATAGTGGGGGCTGCTCACCGCTAGGGGTGGTGACTAGGCCTAGAATACTCCTCTCATATCCTAACCTAGGTTTGGGCAGTGGAAGCGCTGAGTTTACACACACTACAAAAAAGGGTTTAGTTATGACCGGGGCCCGAAGGTGAGGGCCGGAAGGACGCCACCCCCTTCCGCTCCCGTAGCCCCTCACGCCTTCGGGCTAAAACCGTTCTGTCCATACTGGGGTGTTTTAGTATACTCCAAGCACCAGGCGTATAATAATGTCTTCCCGCCTGTAATGGAAGGCAAAGTCAGTAATAGCAAGGTCCCCCCGTTCCCGGGTTCGTCACAATGCACAAATTAGATATTCTCCATATGATACAACAAAGAGAGAGAGGTAGTTCACAGAGGATGGAGTGTCCAAAATACTGGGTTAAAATCTTCTACAGTTTTACTGGCTTACTGCATGCCGTTCTGATAATCTTCAGCTCCACGCTACTAATAATATTCCTAATTCCAATGCAGTCACTGTTCTTCTATTTCTTCATTTACCACTCGGGAAACAGTTCGCTTGTCAGGCGCGTATTCTGATATCTTGTATCCATTTACTCACGGCGTGCAGTGCTGCGACAATGTCTCTCCTGTCTGAGGCTCCACCCGTTCCACAGCGGGGGGGAACACCGCAGTCAGCAATAGGAAAATGTTCCACTGGAGAAAAGCACAAGACAAAAAGAGTTGCGTGTCCTCGTACTCTTGCAGCTCCGCATCCTTTGGTGTCGTCCTCTCGACTCCCGTTTCGTTCTGCTACTGTCCACCATTGATCCTCCTTTCAACAGCGCCAGTACTTCCTGGCACCGCCCCGCCATGCCAGCCAATCCACTTCTTGCTCCCTCCAACGACGCTCCCCAGCTGCGTAAGAAAGAGGGCACACATGTGTAGACTGCATGACGTTAAGTAAGCTACCCCCCCCTGGTGGTCCTGCACTCGCCTGCTATAGCTGTCTTCTGCACAAAATCACCATCCTCCCAAGACGGCTCTCCACTCTCCCACCGGGACTTCCTGGACTCCGTCTAGACAAGAAAGCAGGGACAGCATGGTGCAGTACAGTGACAGTGATTCGAATACCCATCATAGGCCGATATACACTTGCCTGTTATATCAGCCAGGTAAGCCTTTTAGGTCCTCTTCCAGACCATCCCGGGACACGTCCTCCTCTTGGGATCCCGCAGGTACATCCACACCCCCATACAGACACCCATATACCCCCACCCGGGACATTCCCCCCCCCCTATTTCGATGGCCGTCCCGGCCATCACAGCTGGACCAAGCGGATGGGGGGCTTGCCCAGGTTGCTGCGCCGGGATCGTCGAGGCGGTACCACCTCCAGGGGGACCACTGCAGGCTCTGCTGCCTCTAGCTGTACAGGTAACCTGGGTTCCTCCGCAGGTCTTGGTACAGCGGGGCCAAAGTGAAGCTCTGGGACCAGGAGGATGTAACCACCCTGGGCGGTCGCCGGGGGCGGCAGGAAGGGGAAGCGGAGACCCTGGGTTTCTAGGGGGGCCCTACCTTCTGCCGGTCCCTCCAGCACTTCATCAGGGTGTAAGAGCACTCCTGCTGGACAGGGGCGGAGATTGTTTCTATGCAGGGTGCGACCGGGCCCTTCCTGGCCCTCCGGCCGAACCAGATACACGGGTTGGTTGGATCGGGGCTGTCCGATAACCACATGGGGTCTTGGTACCCACCGGGGTGCCAACTTCCCCTGGGCCCGCCGATGAAAGTTCCTTATCAAGACCCGCTCTCCCGGCAGCAAGGGTACTGCTCGCACCCCTCGGTCATAACGAGCTTGATCCCACCTTGGTCTCTTGGTCACATTCGCCTGTACACGCTCGTAGGCCTCTGTCAGCGTCTGGTGATGGCCGTGAACCCATCCCTCCAGGGTGGCTCTCCATTGCGGGGGTGAGACATTGTGTATCAAGTCCACTGGTAACCTGGCATGGCGACCAAACACTACAAAATGAGGAGTCATACCGGTACTTGCATGTATGGCATTATTGTAGGCTTGGACTAGGTATGGAAGCTGATGGTGACAGTTTGGTTGGATGTCTGGGTCGAGGGAGCCCAGCAGAGAGAGCAGCGTCTGATTAAAGCGCTCACAGGCCCCATTGCCCTGAGGGTGGTATGGAGTCGTGCGGCTCTTCACGCACCCACACATGTCACACAACTGCTGCATCAGCCGGGACTCAAATGCAGCCCCCTGATCCGTCAAAAACCGTTCTGGACACCCAAAGGGTTGGATCAGTGTTGTCCATAGCGCCTTGACCGTACTGGACGCCGTCTGATCTTTGGTGGGAACGGCAAAGGCGTAGCGAGAGAACAGGTCAGTCATCACCAGGATGTAGGGATAGACATCGGCCGGCCGCCCCAAGAATAAGTAGTCCAAACCCACCACCTCAAACGGGTAACTACTCCGGATGGAGCTCAGAGGCGCCCGTTGTTCTGGTCCGGCCTTGCTTACTGCACATGTGGGGCACTCCTTGGTCCAGAGCTGCACTGCCTTGCCCATGCCTGTCCAGAAGAACCGCCGCCGCAGCAAGGAGAGCACCTTCTCGGCACTAGAATGGCCAGCGGCCTGATGATAGTCTTTCCAGAGATCCTTGGCCAGACTGAGGGGTACAACCAGTTGGTCAGCGGTCAGGTGGGTATCAGACTCCACCCCTCTTCTCACAATGAGCCCTCTGTGGAGGTTCAGGCACTCCCATTCGGCCAGCAGACCTCGTAGGCCCGGACACAAGGGATGGCGGCGGTCTGGAGGTGGCGGTGCCCCCTGGGTCAGCCATTGATGGACTTGTCGCAGGTCCGGATCCTCCCGCTGGCTCTGTATCCAGTCCCGTGCCTCCGTGGCTGCCGCCTCCGTGTCCGTAGCTTCCTCCGCCTCCTTCTCCGGCGGGTCCCGTCCTTCCACTGCCTGGACCGTCGTGTTCCCCATCTCTGGCAACCGAGACAATAGGTCGGCATTCTGATTGACAGCCCCTGGCCGGTACTTGATTACGTAGGAGTAGTTCACGAGCTGGGCCGCCCAGCGCTGCTCGTGTGCCCCCAGCCGGGCTGTTTCCAGGTGCACCAGCGGATTGTTGTCCGTGAAGATAGTGAACTGGGCCCCCCAGAGGTAATCTTTGATGACTCCTTTATCCGGGGCAGCGGGTATGCATCCTTGTGGGTCACGGCATTCAGCTTCCGGTAGTCTACGCAGAAGTGCCAGGATCCATCCTTCTTGCGGACCAACACCACTGGGGCCGCCCATGGACTGGAGCTCTCGCATACCACCTTGCTGTCGACCATCCCCTGCAGCAGCGTTCTCAGCTCTGCGTATAGCTTTGGTGGAATCGGACGGTACCTCTCCCGAATCGGTAGTGCGGTTCCAGTGGGGATATTATGTTGAATCACCTTGGTACGTCCGAAGTCCTCCTCGTGTGCAGCGAATACATGGGTCCATCGGCGCAGCAGGGCCACAAGCTTAGCCTCTTGGTCTCCGGTCAGTCCCTCTCCTCTCAGATCTAGGGCCGGGTGGTCGGCAAGGGGGGGTTCAGCTACTCGATGCACGTCCACTTCTACCACCCCAGGGCCGGTGTCTCTCAGAATCAGCTGGTTGGTCCCATGGATATCCTGCAGGGGGACCAGTGACACTGTGGCCAGGGAGCACCACTGGGGGATTAGCACAGAGGATAGGTGGGGGTTACAAATACGCAGTGGCACCTTACCCCCCTGTACCCAGCTGATGGACCGAGCCACTCGCCAGCCACGCTCTCCTACCACCAGGTCTGTGTGGTCTTCCACCAACACCGGGCAGTCCTGGCGACTCATCCGTGGACTAACCTCTGCCCAGACCACGATCTCCGACTATGGGGGGCACCAGGACAGGGGCCTGCCGCCGCAGTCTAGCTGTGCCACTGGCCACATCAGCTGGGGGGGTGCTTTGTACCTGCTGACAAAGGTTAAACGCCTTTTCCCACACCCTCCGGGCCGTTGGAGGAACAGTGGATGTGAAAGCTTCCCGCCCCGGGTGTCCCCCCTGAAATATGCCCTCCCAACATTCTGAGATAACGTTCATGCCCAACAACCCATATTCCGTACTAATACAGTCATCGTTTACAATCACCACTCCCCGACCCAGTACCTCAATACCACCGATGGTAAAGTCCAGAACCACGTAGCCCACAAACGGAATCTGTAGTCCATTGGCAGTCGCAGGGTCAGCCAGGGTGGTCCTCCGGGCCCCTGGAACCCTTCGCCCCCGAAATGGCGCTGAAAGAATGATTTGCCAAACATAGTCACCTGTGAACCCGTGTCCAGCACACAGGGTATCTTCTTGCCCCGAATCAGGACCTCTACCTCTGGACAGCGACCCACCATGGTTGGGCTCTGTAGGGCCTCCATCGTACCTCCTGAACCGGTCACTTGCCCTGTAGTGACCGGGACTGTTGAAAATCCGGGGGAAGTGTAGTCCTACGCGTGCAGTACCTCTCGATATGTCCTGCCTCCCCGCAGTTCCTGCAGATGGGCCGACCCTGCTCATCCCACTGGTAGTCTCGCGGCTCCCGGTTGTCAGGGCGTTGGCGTGGCCTGGCAGAAGGTCTAGCGGAAGGGCCTGGCTGTTCCCACCTCTGTGCTGGCTCGGGTCTAGGTCCAGAACCCCGCATCTGGCTCCATATTTCCTCTGCGAGGGTGCTCCCCAGCAGTGCTACCTGGTCACGTAGTTCTTTCTGTAGCTCCACCCGTAGCGAGTCTCTCAGCTGTTGTAGGCCGCTCTGGGGTACTGTTTCCACGCCGGGAGGTGGGATAGCTGGGGCAGCTCGGGTCTGGCAAGCCGCCACCACCTCAGTGGAAGCTCGTTCCTCCTGCTCAATGGAGCTCGCTTCCTGCCGAACCTCCTCAAAAGTTGTCTCTGGGTTCCGTCTCAGGTGGCATAGGAGTTCGCGCTTGATAGGGCCTTCCCGTAGGCCTTTAGTAAACTGCGCCCTCTTATTCTCCTCCCCCGCCCCACCTAGGTCACTAACTCTCCATATGTAAAGGCACTCTCTAAGGCGCAGGGTGAACTCCTCTATCCCTTCCTTCTCCGCCTGTCTACAATAAAAAAAAACCTTCCTGAAGGATATCAGAAGACCTATGGTCCCCGTACTTAAGGGTTAACGCCCTGATTACTTCCTGGGGGGAAGATTTAATAGTGGCTGAGAGGAGCATGGCTTCTCTATGTGCAGGGCCATCAAGGGAGCTAAACAGGAAATCTATTCCCTGTGGGGGGGGGGTAAAGTCTGTGCTCGCAAAAAGGCCTCCACCTGGGTTAGCCATTGACTATATTTAGTGGTCCCCTGTTCTCCACTAAACTTAGGAACCCAATGCGACCCCAAGTACCAGGGCATCATGACTGCTTGCATCCCAGTTTCTTTAACATTCTCATCGACCATGTTTGCTGTGGACTATGGGGAAATCCTACCGACTACGCCAAAATATGTTACCAGACCCCCACGGGAAGTATCCAGGTCTAAGGCTAAGGTGTGCAAATGCACGGATACACTTCCCAAAGGGGTCAGCCGACCTACCACCACGAATTTCCCCAAGACCACAAACAGACACGGGAGAATGCTCCGAGAATCGGTAAGAAAGCTTTTATTATAGGAAAAATAATAATAATAATAATAATAATCTAATACAATGGTTATACTTTACATAAATAATTAGTAGTTAGCCTATTTAAAAGACCCACGCCTCCTAGGCCTAGGGTAGTTAAAAGGAGGAACCGCTCAATGCCCTGTCAACCCACCCCCAGGCTGTTGCTCCCACCCACGCTACCTATCCCCGCCCCTGAGGCACTACACACATGAATAAAAGGGTTTGCCCTGCACACAGGTCTATGACTATCACACACTAGTCTAGAATCACACCACACCTCAAAACACGGTTCACTGCAAATAGCCTAAAATAGGTATTGATATCACACCATCTCTCGGGGAGCCACGGCAAATGATTATAGGGAACATAGGTTATGTAAATACACACTAAGTGTCACACAGCAACTAAGGGGGCTGGGATAAAATAGTGGGGGCTGCTCACCGCTAGGGGTGGTGACTAGGCCTAGGATACTCCTCTCATATCCTAACCTAGGTTTGGGCAGTGGAAGCGCTGAGTTTACAAACACTACAAAAAAGGGTTTAGTTATGACCGGGGCCCGAAGGTGAGGGCCGGAAGGACGCCACCCCCTTCCGCTCCCGTAGCCCCTCACGCCTTCGGGCTAAAACCGCTCTGTCCGTACTGGGGTGTTTTAGTATACTCCAAGCACCAGGCGTATAATAATGTCCTCCCGCCTGTAATGGAAGGCAAAGTCAGTAATAGCAAGGTCCCCCCGTTCCCGGGTTTGTCACAATGCACAAATTAGATATTCTCCATATGATACAACAAAGAGAGAGAGGTAGTTCACAGAGGATGGAGTGTCCAAAATACTGGGTTCAAATCTTCTACAGTTTTACTGGCTTACTGCATGCCGTTCTGATAATCTTCAGCTCCACGCTACTAATAATATTCCTAATTCCAATGCAGTCACTGTTCTTCTATTTCTTCATTTACCACTCGGGAAACAGTTAGCTTGTCAAGCGCGTATTCTGATATCTTGTATCCATTTACTCACGGCGTGCAGTGCTGCGACAATGTCTCTCCTGTCTGAGGCTCCACCCGTTCCACAGCGGGGGGGAACACCGCAGTTGGCAATAGGAAAATGTTCCACTGGAGAAAAGCACAAGACAAAAAGAGTTGCGTGTCCTCGTACTCCTGCAGCTCCGCGACCTCTGGTGTCGTCCTCTCGACTCCCGTTTCGTTCTGCTACTGTCCACCATTGATCCTCCGTTCAACAGTGCCAGTACTTCCGGGCACCGCCACGCCACGCCAGCCAGCCAATCCACTTCTTGCTCCCTCCAACGACGCTCCCCAGCTGCGTAAGAAAGAGGGCACACATGTGTAGACTGCATGATGTTAAGTAAGCTACCCCCCCCTGGTGGTCCTGCACTCGCCTGCTGTAGCTGTCTTCTGCACAAAATCACCATCCTCCCAAGACGGCTCTCCACTCTCCCACCGGGACTTCCTGGACTCCGTCTAGACAAGAAAGCAGGGACAGCATGGTGCAGTACAGTGACGGTGATTCGAATACCCATCATAGGCCGATATACACTTGCCTGTTATATCAGCCAGGTAAGCCTTTACGTCCTCTTCCAGACCATCCCGGGACACGTCCTCCTCTTGGGATCCCGCAGGTACATCCACACCCCCATACAGACACCCATATACCCCCACCGCGACATTATCTCTCTCTCAATTGTTGAGTTCTCTCTCTCTCTCTCTCTCTCTCTCTCTCTCTCTCTCTCTCTCTCTCTCTCTTTCTCTCTCTCTCTCTCTCAGCAGCTGATTGACGTCTGTGGGGTTCAGGTGTTACAGTCATAATGGAGACACTGGTAAAACTGCTAAAGAAAAAAATACCATCTTTCTATGAACTATAATTATGTACAAATGGCTACTGACAATCTACAACATCCATTTAATGCTCTGCAAGATGAAGCCTTAATACGCCAACTTTTTGGGAAATTAGCTTATTTGCCATCTACCCTGGAGTTAGACAAGCAGATACATACCCTTTTATTCTCTGTGCATGCATTAGGCTTAGGGAACAGCCGCACCGTTAGCCTAGCTTAGCGTCATTTACTGGAAGTAGAGGCCCTTCGTTGGGAGGAGGACATTGAAGTGGGAAGGGAACGGAGACGAAATAGTGAATAGGAGGTGAAGTCTGTTGAATCCAATGTAGTTACTGCTGGGACACCCACTAAACCAGAGTCTGTCTTATCCAAAATGCTTGACATACTAAAGAATCAGCAGGCTTAAATAGATGATGTTGTCAAAAACTGTCCAACTTGTTAGGGTTTGGAGCAAGGCGCGCAGGAATTTGAAGGCAGCAGCCAAGATTGTATCCCTCTGGCAGGCCCATTTGTTTTAAATGTCAGACTGTCGGACATCCCTCTCCAGCCAAAGTAATTCTTTCATTCCAATGATTGCTGGTGTTGATGGCGAGGCTGCCCATGGGTCTGGGCCACAGGGAAATGCTTTCCCCCTGTGGTAGAGAACCACACTGCAGGTGGGGACTAGTTAGGCTCAGAATCTAATACTGTTTATACAATGGCATGCACATATCTTGATTCTGATTGGCTGAAACAGTCAAGTTAGCCGTTGTTATTTCGTATAACACACTCCACGTGACCCCAGATCCCTCCCACAACCGAATAACTTTTATATTTTTTTCTGAATGAGTCTGAATGAGTTCGCCATAGATAGACAAATGGAAGTATGAATATCTTTTGAACGAATCCTCCAAAAAAGATACAGTCAACTGGAATGTTAGTTTGTTACACATATGGTGGATTATGTAATTGGTTTGTCATGACCCATTGTGAAACAAAAGAAAAATTGCGGACGTAAAAAAAAAATTATAATGGCCGTCGATTTTTTTTATATATTTTTTTTGTCAGACCATTGGATCTACTATTGCCGGATCTACTTTCTCTGTGGATGGTTTTGTGAATAAATCTCCATTATGATTCAATTACTGTGTGTTTATTGTATAGAAATAAGGTTGGGTGAATTGGGCCATTGTATAAAAGCATTACATCACTTGAAGTCGTGTGTTATACTCATTAGATCACGCCTAGGGGGGTCTAACGACCCTCTGCTGCGCGTCGGGCCTAACAACCACCCCTAGGTGTGATCTAATGAGTATAACACATATTATATGATGTAATGCTTAAATGTGCCACACTAAAGAGGGGTATGAATGTTTTCCCCCTTGTGAATGTGGTAATTATAGGGATGTTCAGATGAAGTACCTTCTGTACACCAGTTCTAATGTGACAACAATTACTCAGGCTTTATTTGAACAACACTTTAAATCAAAGTTGAGAGACTGATTGGCTTTCTTCATCTGCAGCCAATGGTTTAGGCATTCACTACCTTGGTTACCTTGAAAGGGATGTGGAGGCCTTGGGCAGGACCATGACTTGTAGGGGCATTTTGGTAGCGAGAGATCCTACAGTAGTCTTCGAAAACAAAAGAGCTTCCCTGTTTTTTATTTATTTTTTTATTAATGTTATAAAACAGTTCTATGAGTTGGGCTAACCTAGCAATGGTCCTACCCAACATCTGATTTCGCTGCTCAAGGTGACCAATGATGGAAGTTGATCACATTTAATGTGTGCCAAAACCAGCTTGTCTCTCCAGATGGGGGACATTGTGTTAGGACTGTAGCTCCTTTCAACATGCCAGCAGTCCTTACTCCTCCCCCTTGGTGATCATAAAGAAGAAGCATGGCTCCATGCAAATGTGCGTGTATTACAGGATATTGAATGATAAAACAAGAAAAGATTCCTTCCCCCTTCCGCATTATTGAGGAGTCCCTGGATTCATAGAATGGTGCCAAGTGGTTTTCGACACTGGATCTGGCTAGTGGCTACAACTAGGTGGAAGTAATGGAGAAGACTGCCTTCTGTACACCCATTGGCCTGTACAAGTTTTTGTGGATGCCCTTTGGTCTTTGACTGTCCCGTCATCCAAGCTCAAAAACTTTGGTGACCTTCTCACGCACTGCACCTCGACTCTGGAACTCCCTCCCTCAGGCCATCAGAGACTCCCCCACACTCTCCACCTTCAAATCCTGCCTCAAAACCCACCTGTTTGTCCTAGCCTTCAACCTTCCCCAACCTTAACCCCCCCCCCTCCAACCTTGTGGTCTTTGTTACTGTGTCCTTATGTTTTCTGTGTATCATGCTGTTTTCCCTGTTTCCCCGTGGTCTTATGTTCCTTTAGTTTCTTTGTTTTCTCTGTTTTCCCCACCTAATGTCAGTGCCTTTGGGTTCCTGAGAAGCGCTTTATAAATGCAATTAATTATTATTATTATTATTATTATTATTATTATTATTATTATTATTATTATTATTATTATTATTATTATTATTATTATTATTATTATTATTATTATTATTATTATTATTATTATTATTATTATTATTATTATTGTAATGTGCCTGGAACCTTTCCGAGATTGATGCAGTACAGTATCCTGGGGGACCAGCAGTTTCAGTCCTGCTTCTGTATCTGCATAATGTAGTGGTTTTCTCTTCCACCTTTGAACAGCATCTTGAACAACTCAGTCTAGTTCTGTCTCGTATTGAACATCACAATCTTAATGTCAAGTTCAGCAAGGGGTTCAGGTCTAAAGTCTCTTATATAGGCCATGTAATATCCGCCAAAGGGGTATCCACCAATCCAGAAAAGATCCAGGCAGTAGCAGCGTGGCGTTGGCCCCAGAATGTGGCTGAGCTGAAATCATCGTTGGTGACGAGCGCTTAGACCGCTGCGCCACCCAGCCGCCTCCGACCGTTCTTCCTTGAAGTGGATGCCAGTCATGAGGATTTGGGGGCTGTTCTTACCCAAGAGGTGGATGGCCAGAGGAGGCCTGTAGCATTATGCATAATTTGATCTTCAGAGAGGAACATGGATAACTATGCATGCTCCAAAGTGGAAGTCTCTACTTACAGTTTCATGCGCTGATAAAGACTTTTTAACAACCTTGCAACAAGTTGATCCACTACACTACTTTCTTCGTTATTGAAATACTGGGCTAGGGCCCAGAAACTGAATAAGGAAGAGAGATTACAAGAGGCTCCTGAGACAGTAGAGCTGTTGAGACAGTAGGATAGAGTCGTTGAATGGAATGGCATTCTGTATTGGGAGAGGTGTGATCAGGAGGAGGGGCAGTTGAGCCAGATCATACGGTCTGTTTAACTGCTGGAGGAGGTATTTACCCAGATGCATACAGAGCATGGACATCAGGGGATGGAAAGGACTCTCAAGCTGGTATGCAATCTTTGCTACTGGTTCTGCAAGTTCTGCAAATCTTGCGAGAAATGCATCATGTGACTTCCATGGGGAGCTTATTATTGGCATTCTGGTCACTGGAGGTGGTGGACCTTACTGTTCTGGAGCCCTCGTCTGATGTACATAATAACCTCTTGGTCTTCTTCTTCTAGTTGCTGTACGGTACCTACCCATGATCAGCATGCCATAACAGTGCCTTGTGAAGTTTTGGATTCAACCTTATGGAGTTCCAACTCGAATCCATTCAGATCAAGGTAAATGCTTTGAAGCCAAAGTTTTCCACTCCTTGTGTAAGCTTTATGGAATAAAAAAGGGCCAAACTACCCCATATATCATGCTCAAGGAAATGGACAATGTGAGTGCTATAATAGATCTCTACATGATCTGCTCCACACTCTTATTCCTGAGAAGAGCAGATGGGTGGAGTACTTTCTTGAACTCTTGTATGCATATAACATGACAGAGCATCAACATACTGGCTATTCTTTCTCTTCTTTGGGTGAGCCCCCTGTTGTGCCATTGGATATTGTGTTGAGAGAAGAGGGCATCCAATTTCAGTGTGAGGTGCATGACTGGGTTGAGGAGCACCAACGATGCAGGCGGCTTATGAGAAGGCAGGGACCCAGTTGAGGCAGGCGGCAAGCTCCTGGCAGAAGTATGCTGGGGATCCTATTTTTCCACTTGTTCATAGATCAAGTAGAAGAACTGCAGCTGTCCACTCCAACCCGTTCCACCTGCCAAGATCAGAAGTCAATCATCAAGGTGGAGTGATGGGGCTCTTTCCATACAGGCAGCACAGCTTCAACAGTCTTGCACAGCAGTGTTGAGGGATGTCTTGAGGGAAGTTTGGCCGCAAGCCTAAGGGGTTAGGACCCAGGTAGTTGGAGGAATATCAGTGGGAATGTAGCCAGGCATAACAAAAAGATTGGTTCCATCTGCTGGTGTGTGTCAGGAAGCATGGTGGTGCAACATAGCCTTGGTTTCTGCTAAAGAGACAGGCACTAGTAATGCAGGCGTGCCATTGTCTGGGGTTGTGTAGTGTTTGTCTCTATGTAATGTAAGTGGTCATTATGTTGTAGGATGATTTGTGTCATTACGAGAGGGTAACCTAGGAGTGTAGAAGTAGCAAACAGAGAACAGATGTGAACCAGTGTCGCAGGTGTTACCTTTGTATGTGATATGGTTCTATGTGTACATACTGTTTGGGTTGAATTGCTGTTTAGTAAATGTATATATTGTGTACAAGTGTTAAAGACTGTTAGAGGGAAATTACTTTAGCTCACACTAGCTAGACGTTAGCTAAACACCGGAGCTGTCCCACATGCTCTCTCTCTCTCTCTCTCTCTCTCTCTCTCTCTCTCTCTCTCTCTCTCTCTCTCTCTCTCTCTCTCTCTCTCTCTCTCTCTCTCTCTCTCTCTCTCTCTCTCTCTCTCTCTCTCACACACACACACTTTGAGTCAGAAAACATAGTATCAATGAGAGTGTCAATAATACACCTGAGTGAAGTCTACAATTTCTTTCTTTTTTTTTTTAAAGTTAAAACAAATTCTTAATTTTTTTGTTTAAACGTTAATCGTGCGTTAAAAAAATTGTGGCGTTAACAGAATTGTGCGTTAACGCGTTAATGACGCGTTAACTTTGACAGCCTTAATATATATATACATATTACTTTAACTTTGTCCAGTCAGAGACCTGGGTTGTCCATGTTGATGAGCAGTATGTGTGGCACCACGTTCCATTGCTGGTGGGGACTAATATAGGTGTTGTATTTAAGAATATGATTTTAGCCATACAACTGTGATGCTAATGTTGTTCTTTTGGTCTTGTATGCCCACAGCACTGCTTTAGTCTCACTGACTAGGCCTATTTAAATTGGTTCAAACTGAGATCATAGTGTCTGGTTGTAATGTGTGAGCAAGGGCTCAAAAGAAACATTGTGTTGCACTTTAGTGGCTGTACCGGTCCAGTTACTTTAGTGTGTATTTAGTTTTTTTGTTGATTTTAGTTTTGTGTGAATATCCAATCTGCCTCTGGGGTTTTCTTAAATAATATTTAGTGAATAATTACCATCTATTTTTATATTATATGTGTCCACATTAAATATTTATATTTTAAATACAACCATTATGCCTTGGACTGTTTATCTTACAAAAGCCTGGCTAGGAACCGTTTATACTGTAACAGAGGGATTCAGGTGTTACAGTATTGTATTTATATACGTGTTATGTATAAATTGTCTACAATAGGTTTGTCTTGTATTGTTCTTTGAGCTGCTACTGTTTCAAGTTTCAAGTTTTCAAGTTTCTTTAATAGTTGTCATACAGAAGTACAGAATACTTTTATACAAAATGCTTCTTACTGTTACGCTCCAGAGACAAGTGCTAGACAAGATAGTATGAAATAAAATAGTATAGCATGTAAAATAGAAGTAAAACAAAAAGTCACAGTGTTCAGTATAGACATATGTACAATGTTCGATGCAGAATAGAAGTAACTGAGTTACCATACAATATACAATATACTATGCAATGTACTAATACCAAACTATATAGTGCAGAGCAGAAATGGGATGAGGTACAATTTAGGTACAATTTACAGTAAGGTGTACAAGTTGTAGTGCAAATCCTTTACCAATAAATATAAAGTGTAAAGTGTGTTTAGGTGATCTAAAGTGTGGAGAGTGGGTGCTGCAGTGTGTTGTTTGTTTAAGTGAGTGTGTGCGTGTTGGTGTGTGTGCTGTGTGCATTTGATGGTTGTTGCATAGTGTTTATTGTTCGTTGAGCAGCCTGATGGCCTGGGGATAGAAGCTTCTTCTGAGTCTTTCTGTGCTCGCCTTAAGACTCCGGTATCGCTTGCCTGACCGCAGCAGTTCAGAGGTTCTTGTACCACATGTGTCAGTACAGTATGTATTGTGAAACTCTTTAAGTTGTTATATATTTGCACCAATTTTACCAGGACTAAGTTGTGTACATTTGTGGTTCCGATTCACTGGTATACTGGAATAGTAACTCTTCAAAGAACATACTGAAGGCGAGAAACCACCAGGGGGCACATTTTCTATTAATTAGCCTATACATATATTGTGACAAGCCTTGTCGTGTTCAGGCTCGACACGGACCAAAACAAACAATTCCAATGTCCACACAAGCACAATTTCAATAAACAAATGATATTTATTGATCAGCAGTACAAGTCCGATGGGCAATAGAGTAGTCGTATAACAGTCCAGGGTCAAAACACGTTCCAGGCTCTCGTACAAAAAGGGAATGTTCAATATTCAGGGTTTGTCATCCGGTCCAGGGTCAGATTCACAAGGGGGTATCTCAGCCAGTACAGGGTCCAGTAACACGAACACCTTCTCGCTCTAACCTCTCCTTCAAACTAACTCTCACCTCACAAACTCAGTATCTCACTCTCTCACTATACAAACTCAAGTTTCAAGTTCAAGTTTCTTTAATAGTTGTCATACAGAAGTACAGAATACTTTTATACAAAATGCTTCTTACTGTTATGCTCCAGAGACTGTGCTAGACAAGATAAGTATGGAATAAAATAGTATAGCATGTAAAATAGAAGTAAAAATAGAAGTCACAGTGTTCAGTATATACAATGTACAATGTACAATGTTCGATGCAGAATAGAAGTAACTGAGTTACCATACAATATACAATATACTATGCAATGTACTAATATACAATACTATATAGTGCAAAGCAGAAATGGGATGAGGTACAATTTAGGTACAATTTACATGGGTTGTAGTGCAAATCCTTTACCAATAAATATAAAGTGTGTTTAGGTGTTCTAAAGTGTGGAGAGTGGGTGCTGCAGTGTGTTGTTTGTTTAAAGTGAGTGTGTGTGGATGTGTGTGCTGTGTGCATTTGATGGTTGTTGCATAGTGTTATTGTTCGTTGAGCAGCCTGATGGCCTGGGGATAGAAGCTTCTTCTGAGTCTTTCTGTGCTTGCCATGAGACTCCGGTATCGCTTGCCTGACCGCAGCAGTTCAAAGAGGCAGTTGTTTGGGTGGCTGGAGTCCTTGATGATTCTCTTAGCCTTACCCCTGCACCGCTTGTTGTAAATGTTCTGGAGGGTGGGAAGCCCCCCTCCAATTGTGTGTTCGGCTGAACGTGTCACTCTCTGTAGTCTGCTCCTTCCTCACCTCCACTCAACTCTCCTCTGTCTCTCCTAGGGTTTTATGCTATGTGTGTCTTGTCTGTGTGTGTGTGTGTGGGATGTGGGTGATCACGTGGTGCACAGGTGTATTCCATCAGTCATAATAAACTCCTCCATTAACTCTCCTCTGCCTGTGGCAGTAGTATCTCCCTTCCTCCACATAGCCAGGGGTGTAAAGTACTTGAGTAATTGTACTTCGTTACAATACTTAAGTACTCACCAAACAGGACACAATAGAAATTCAAATCCGGAGAAGGAAGTGGAAGTGGATAGGTCACACACGCTGACATGGAACCCACAGGGCAGGAGGAAGAGAGGCAGACCAAAAACCACCTGGAGAAGAACCACAGAACAGGAGATGAAGAAAGAAGGGTTGTCCTGGCAAGATCTGGAGCGGAGGGCACAAGACCGAAGAGGATGGATGAGCTTCATCGATGGCCTATGTTCCTTTGGGAATTTAAAGGCCTAAGTAAGTAAGTAAGTACAATACTTAAGTACTGTTTTTGGGGATTTGTACTTTACTCAAGTATTATTAGGTTTGTATATTTGTACTTTTACTCAATTACATTTCAGAAAAAAAAAATACTTTTTACTCCTTACATTTAGAATGCAGACCTACAAAGTACAAAGTACAAATCTCGCAGGTCCAACCATTTTAATTAGTATATTATATTAATCCTGCGGCCGCACTTTATTTAAAAACAGCCAATCAAATCCCCATCCATTCCTAATTTATGCAAATGACATCAGCTTGTGACTGCAACTTGTTCCTGTTTGCGGACGACTCAGCCCTGCTGGTCTCTGACAAGAACAAGTTACAGGTTGAAAAAACCCTCAGCTCGGAACTAGGCAAAATCTGCATATGGCTCGCCGATAACAAACTATCATTACACATGGGCAAAACAGAGTCCATTCTCTTCGGTTCAAATAACAAACTCAGCAAGACCGACGGCTTCTCAGTTACAGTGGGTGACAATATTGTCACAAGGAAAGATGAAATTACCTACCTGGGTTCCATCCTAGAGGCTAATCTTTCCTGTGACAAAATGGCATCCAATGTAATAAAAAAAAGTCAACCAACAAACTCGATTCTTGTACCGGATCTCCTCTCTGGTAAACAAGAATACCCTGAAGACTCTGGCAGGA
Organism: Notolepis coatsorum; assembly: GCF_963971535.1. NCBI lineage: Eukaryota > Metazoa > Chordata > Actinopteri > Aulopiformes > Paralepididae > Notolepis > Notolepis coatsorum. The sequence continues at coordinate 94,703,906 of NC_140172.1, read as the reverse complement.
GCACTCATTCAAGGGTACTACGACTATGCTTGCACCTCATGGTACCAAAGCACCTCAAAGGCACTAAAAACCAAATTACAAACATCTCAAAACAAACTAGTCAGACTACTGCTTGACCTGACTCCTAGAACTCACCTCACCCCTGCACACTTTGACAACCTAGGATGGCTTAGAGTAGACGACAGAGTACAGCAACTTGCAATGGGCCTGGTCTACAAGATACACTACACGACCAAGGTACCCATGTACATGTCAAAATACTTCTCAAAGGTCAGTGAATACCACGATCACAACACCAGAGGGAGCTCCACAAATCATGTTAAACCCAGATTCGGCTCAAACAAGGGACTAAACACGTTTCGCAATTATGCCACATCAATGTGGAACGCCCTACCCAAAGCTGTAAAGGAATGTGAATCACTACCCACTTTCAAAAACACTCTCAAAGAACACCTACGGGAGACTGCAATTCGAAACTGGCCCCTACAAATGTCTTAACCCAGTTGTACAGTAAATTATGGCTTTGTCAGTATTCCAATGTACAGTGTACAGTGTCCCCCACCCACCTCAATCAATCAATCAATCAATCAATCAATCAATCAATCAATCAATCAATCAATCAATCAAGGGAAAATGAACCCGCCCATACTCATGCTGTTTGTTCCTTGTGCAAGAATAGAAAGCGGGGATCTTTGATTAAACACCAGAAGAATATTCAGAAGAATAGACAGTCAGAGTGACAAGCTACAGAAGATGGCCACAAACGATAGTACGAGTGATGAAGAGGACGAAATAGAACATTTCATTGTCCGGAATAAAAAAAAGTTTTTACTTTTACTTTTTAGTACTTAAAGTAGATTTAAAAGCAGAAACTTTTTAACTTTTACTCAAGTGTGTTTTTAGCCAGATACTTGAGTACGATTTTGAGACGGTACCCATACTTTCACTTAACCTTTTAAGCCGGTCCCGAAATGACATCATGTCATAAATCAATATCTCCAGACTGTTTGACAAAAGTATCGTTTTTATTTTCAAACGTATTCAAGTATAAACATCATAACCATGTCACAACAGTATTTATAATGTATATTATCATCAATACGTTAGTTTAGCAATAGCAGGGCTGTACACTGCAACGAGATGATCGCAAATTGCGAGTGGAAAATAATATTTGGGGGCAAGCTTGCGAGTAGTGATTTCAACCCTTCATTCGCATTTCACTCCTAAATTAAACCATACAAATTGGATAAAAAAAATTATAAAACATTAGCCTACAACCAGGGCTGTACAGTGCGACACAATGTCGTGGTGCTATGAAAGAATCTGTCGGCAATGAATGAACTTACTGCGATAGCCTGTGTGGAAAAAATATTTACGTGTGGAGTGAATCTGGGCCACTTGGTAGTTGTAGTCTATCGTGCGATTAAAGACCATGTCCCTGTCTGCGTAGAGTCTATACATCCAACACCAAATCCCATAATTCCTAGCGAACAATCCCAACTAAACTGAATGTTGCATCTTCCTTTCAATAATAATATGGGCTATTGCATCGCCAAAGAAGCACTTCCTTTCAATAAGTTTAAGCCGCTAATTTTGCTCTGCAAGAACAACGGAGCGGATATCAGTCCATCTTATGACAACCACGTCCGATGTGGAGAGATGATAAGAGACCATAGCCGGTGAAATTAAGTCGGACCTGGCAGTGATGATGATTGACGGTGACACGGACACTTCTAACGTTCAGTTCAGTCATGCATTAGGTGAGTAGCCCACTATTAGGACATGAAATACTGTCTACTTAAATTTCCCTCCGGGGATCAATAAAGTATCAACCTATCTATCTATCTAATAATGAGACAATATGCAAATAAGATAATACTAATAATTGTCACGGTTGCCCGTATATGAAATTAAAGTGGCTTGCAACTTACTGCTGGTAAAATCACTGTTTATTTCTCGTTTTACATAGTATTACATTCCACTTCTATAAACAATCAAAGTCCTACCGTAAGAGCCTCATACAGGTCAATTAAACCTTTTTGATTAGTCTTTCCTTCGAGCTAAGTTGGACTGAACATTTCACTGTCAAAAGCGCAAATGTAAAGGTTGCGTCGCAACACGGTTTTCAAAATAAAGGTCACATATACAAATAACTCTCAATTCTTATAAAAAAAAGTCCCGGATATACATAAACATTAATTGGCATGGGGAGCTCCAGTAGCTTACCGCGTACCTCGAACGCTATTTCGGCGTCGGGGACAACCGTGCGCGTCACGGATCATCTGGGGTACACGAGTTTGACTCCCGGACTCGCCGTATTTTCTCAGAGTGTCTTTCCCCCCATCTATACCCCATTCAACCTGTTTCTGTCGGTCATACTTGACCAGAAAAAGCGATAAACGCGAAAAGAACCAGCTGACTGGTCAAAGTTAAAAAAAAAAAAAACATTAATTGGCATATATCTCTATAACGGCCCAACACATTGATCACTTTAGGCACACACTGAAACCAGTAACATCACAAATATGAAGCAGGTAATTACCCATAAAAATAATAAACCTTTCATGGGGTTATTTACAATAATAATAATTCATTTGATTTCTAAAGCACTTCTCATTGTGAAACAAATGTATGCAGAGTTTCTTGTCCTCCTGATTAATGCAATGGTGTGTGTGTTGTGGTGATCTCATTCAAGGAGCACTACACAAGCGCGCGCACACACACACATACACAGTTTGTTGTTTTTGTTCTATTAGTGATTTACACACTTTCTCAGTTGATTCATTATAAAAGATACAAACCTGAAAACAAACACACTTAAATGTTAAATAAAATGACCACAGTAATGAGGCAGGAGGAACATATTTTTTTAATAATGGTAAAATTGTTATTTAAAAATGTGCCCCTAAAAAATATTCTTTGCCCCTAAATTTCTCATTTAGGGGCAAGTGTGCCCCTAGTGAAAAAGCTTAGCGTACAGCCCTGAATAGGTTAATGTGTTATTAGATAGATTTTACTTTTCAATTTGGTCTGTTAATTTCGCGAGAGGCGACCATTTTGGAAATTTCGAACCATGGGAATTGTAGTTTTTTTGCTGCCATTTTGTAGAGGGCAGCGCCAGCTCTGGATCTGCGTTGGAATTTTCCGAACTACACTTCCTGAAAGCTTCTATGGGGTTTCAAGCTTCATAGTTCTGTATGCATTTTTTCTGTATGTGTAAAGAACCAATTTCCTCTGTTTATAACGTTAGACTTGATTTTACGTGGAATTGTTTTATGCTGTCTTTTATTTTGAAATGCTGTCTTTTATTTTTGAAGATTCTGGTTGTCCCGCTCGCGCTGTTTCTACCTTGCGTAACAACGACTTCCGGTTAACGTTACTCCACAGAAAAATGCTTGACGGGAGAGAGAAAATGTAAATAAAGGATATCTCTCATTAATAATAACAGTTTGTGAAGGAAACCCCCTTCTTACCTTGTTTAGCACCTAGCTGGAAGGCGAAGAGGTACGTGTTTATTTATGGATTGTGTTATTTGTTTATATTTGGCAATATTCATATTTGTGTATTGAGCTAAACTAGCTAAGATGCTAGCCCGTGCTATACTTTTCACTGGAAACGTGGTTTGAACAAACAAATGACTGTATGTCTGTTTCCACTTTCAGCTCTTACGGTGTCAAATGGTGAAACTGTAAATAAATGGTTGGCATACCGCACCATAGCCATCAGTCTCAAGGAGTTCATTTTGTCTGAAGTAAAGTCCAGCTTGGGGAAATGCTACAGTAAGAGCTCTGGCCCCTCATCATCCCTGCCGCCCGGCGCTGCACCGAGGAAGCCTGGTCTACGACGACGAAACCACGGGGGCTGAGTTGCTGACAACGGACAACAGACAATTCATCAAGCAACTCGGCGCCATTCCATGGGTCTTGTAGACAAAAAAGACTTCACGTCAGTGACAGCTGGCTAAAGGTTTGATGCGACGGTCAGACAAAGGAAAAGGAACAATTATTTCATTAAAAAGGGTACAATTCATCTTCAACAAGAACATTCATAGCTGGCTGGAGGTTTGAGGCGACGGTCAGACAGAGGTATGGAACAATTACCTCATTAAAAGGGAACAATTCATCTTCAATAAGAACAATTGATGCTCACATTGACAGTTTGAAGAAGAAATCGATGTCAACAATTAAGAAACCTTGTTTTTTTTGCACTGATTATAATTTATTAATTTAATGCAGAATTCTAAGGTACCCTCCACACTAAAGGTATTTATATAGAAACCTCGTTATTTGCCCTGTGATTATAACTACTGTTAGTTACCTAATCAACTCGACTGTAAAATGCCTCTATGGATAACTATGTGCAGTCTAAATGGTAACGTAACTGGGTATTCACTGGAATGAAAAGAAACATTTATAATATTCATTATTCAGCACATTATTCAGTGTTAGGTTTGGTCCTCTCTGAGTAGTATAAACAATTAGGATTCTTGGTGCAGTAAAAATAGCAAGGATTATCTGATATTTTATAATAATAGTAAAAACTACGGTTTATTATTCAGATCAGATTTAATTTTGCATATTTAAAAATGAAGCAAGTAGAGCCTGAGCACCATCCTCCACAATTAGAGCTGGAAAATCAAATAGATAGCTTACAGTTTAAAATTAGTAAGCTCGAAGTGGCTCTCGAACAAACGCTATAGATACTACTAAGAGGGAACGTATAGAGAAGGAAATTCTAAACAAAAAATAAATCCTAAATAGCCTCAAGGGTCACAGTCAGGAGGACGGCGAGGAGCACCTCCGACGCTCAGACCGAATAAGATATCCAACCCCTAAATTGCTCGAAAGGCAACAAGAAGAGGCACAGAGAAAGGAAAGAAAATTCGCCTCAGCGTATAAAAAGTGGAAAACTGGAGTCCGTGAGTCAAGAAACCAGCTCAAATCGGAACTTAATGAAAAGGAATTGGCATTAATGTCCGAAGCTCTGGAGGAAGAGAAAGAAGCCGTGTTGAGCGCCTACCTTGAAATACGAGGTCACAACACACCCTCAGTTGAACTGAGAAGCTGCATCGATACATGTGAGGCAGTTACAACAGAGATTAAGAAAGTCGTCTATGAGAGGATTTTTGACATTGAAGAAGAATTCGACGGAGAACAAGTACGACGTCGTCTCAAAGAATTGCTTAAAGGCAGCTATGCTCGGTCCATCTATGGATCCACCGTCTCGAGAGCGAGTCACAAATCATCCATCACTCATGACAGCGCCACTTTGACAGTCAAACTGGTGGACGCTGCGGCAGATCTTGCCGCTAAGGAGGTGGAGTACGAAGGGTTGCTGGAAGAAAGGAAGCAAACAGAGAAAATAGAAGATTTAGAGGGGCAACAAAGAAAGCAGCTTGCAGTTGAGAAGCGTGAGCTTGTACGCCTCCAGGCAGAGAAGGACGTGAAGACAGCCCGTGCCAGGCTGCAAGTTTACACACAGGAAGGCAGCGTCCACTCAAATATTTCCGAAGGAATTCACCATGCCTCCTCGGCGGCAAGCGCCTCCTCGGCGGCAAGCGGACAACCTCCCAACGTCACAACCTTGTCGACTGATGTAAATGTATCATCCCTAGCCAAGGCCTTCCAAGATAGCATAGCTCTAAATAGACTTCCAGTTCCAGAGCCATCTGTATTTAATGGCGATCCTATCCAGTTCCTTGAGTGGAAAGCCTCATTTATGTCACTCATTGACACAATAGCCGTCTCATCTGCTGAGAAACTTTATTATTTGAGGAAGTATGTTGGGGGCCCTGCTCGTAAAACCTTGGAAGGAACCTTCTATAGAAATGACAGCGAAGCCTACAAGGACGCGTGGGACAAACTAAACCACAGATATGGCCAGGCCTTCGTTGTACAGAGAGCCTTTAGAGACAGGCTCGCAGATTGGCCAAAAATACAACCAAAGGATGCAGAGGGACTAAGAGACTTTTCAGACTTCTTAAACGCCTGTCAAGACGCAATGAGGCATGTGAAGAGTCTCGAAATATTGAATGACTGTGAAGAGAATAGAAGGCTAATCCAAAAGATGCCAGACTGGGCAATGTCAAGCTGGAACAGAAAGACCACCGAAGCCTTGAACAGGACTCAAGAGTTCCCCAGCTTCAAGGACTTCGCCACATTCGTGGAGATGGAGGCAGAAATCGCTTGCAATCCGATCACCTCATTCCATGCTCTCCGCACCCTTGAGTCCAGCACAGAAAAACGAAACAACAGGGACCCCAACAGGAACAAGGCGTGTGTTCTCAGTACTCAAACTGAGGCCGACAGTGACAGGCAAAGACCAGCCAAGGGAACCGTAAGGCCCCCTTGTGTGTTCTGTCAGGACAATCAACACAGTCTACATGGATGTCCCAAGTTCATCGTAAAGACTCTGCTATGGCTGCACGAAATTCAGTCATAGCGCCAAGGACTGCCGTCATCGACATTCCTGTGACACCTGCGAAGGTAAACACCCCACTTGTCTTCATGATGACAGCTATGTGAGAAAGGAAAGGCCTGCACCTCGGGAAAACATTTCCCAAAGCAAATCTGTTCAAACAGAGGCTGTCACAACGTCACTGGCAATCACTACTGCTGGAGCAGGACAAGCCACCAACACGTCGATGATTGTGCCTGTGTGGGTGTCCTCAAGGAACACGCCAGGAACGGAAAAACTGGTCTACGCCCTGTTGGACACACAAAGTGACACCACTTTCGTCGACCAGGAAGTCAGTAGCACTCTAAAGGCAGACTCCTGTGCAGTTAAACTGAAGTTAACTACCATGATAGGATGAGACACAATAGTCAAAAGCCAAAGAGTCTCAGGGCTTCGTGTACGAGGTTACAGCTCCTCCCTGCACATCGATCTTCCTCCTGCCTATACCAAGGATTGCATACCGGTGAACCGCACCCACATTCCAACAAAGGAAACGGCCAAGACATGGAATCATCTCTCCACAGTCGTAGACGAGATTCCACCGCTACAGGATTGTGAGGTTGGTCTCTTGATAGGATATGACTGTTCAAGGGCCATGGCACCAAGACAAGTAATATCAGGAGGAAACGATGAACCTTATGCAGTCCAAACCGATTTAGGATGGAGCATTGTGGGGTGCTCTTCACAGCGTCTTGACACTCCAAGCCAGGCGAGAGAATGCTTCCGGATCACGGTCAAAGAGCTCCCACCAGCCACCCCTGCAGATGCCATTCGCGTTCTGGAGTCCGACTTCAAGGACGCCAAGGAGGATGGAAAAACAGTCTCCCAGGATGACATCCTGTTCCTAGACAAACTAAAAAACGGCATCAAGAAAGACAGTCGAGGTCACTACGAGATGCCCTTGCCCTTTAAGGAGAGACCCAACTTACCTGACAACAAACAGCTTGCCATCATACGGCTCAACCATCTCAGGAGGAAGCTGTCAAAGGATGAAAGGTACAAGGAACAGTACGTCAAGTTCATGGAGGAAGTCATAGAAAGGGGTGATGCAGAAGATGTTCATGATGATGGGAAGGACGGGGAAAGATGGTACATACCTCACCATGGCGTCTACCATGATAAGAAGCCAGACAAGCTACGTGTGGTATTTGACTGTTCCGCCAAATATAAGGGAACCTGTCTAAACGATCATCTGCTCACAGGACCCGACTTGATGAACAATCTAAATGGTGTTCTACTTCGTTTCCGGCGGCACTCTGTTGCATTAATGTGCGACGTGGAGAAGATGTTTCACCAATTTCATGTGAGTGAAGCGGACCAAGACTATCTGCGCTTCCTGTGGTGGAAGAACGGAGATCTCAGCGCACAGCCTCAAGAGTACTGTATGAAGGTGCATATCTTCGGCGCCGCATCGTCTCCTGGTTGCGCGAACTACGGCTTGAAGCACCTGGCCACAGAGAACAGAGACCTATACCCGCTAGGCTCACAGTTCATTATGAGAGACTTTTATGTCGATGACGGGGTCGCAAGCATGGACTGTACCGAACAGGCTATTCGGCTTGCTCAAGAAGCCAGAGAACTGTGTGCCCTAGGTGGTCTTAGGCTGCACAAATTCGTGTCCAATGACCGAGCTGTTTTGGAGAGCATACCATCATCTGAACATGCATCAGACATCAAAGACCTCAACCTTACCTTCGATGACTTACCTTCAGAAAGAGCATTGGGTATCCAATGGCACATTGAGTCAGACTGCTTGAAGTTCAATGTCAATCTCAAGGACCAACCTGCAACGCGGCGAGGTATGCAGTCTGTGGTCGCCTCTTTGTACGACCCCTTAGGGTTTGTAGTCCCCTTCTTACTCATTGGAAAGGGAGTGATGCAGGAAATGTGCAGACACGGAACGGGTTGGGATGACCCCCTGACTGAAGAACTTCGTCCACGGTGGGAGGGTTGGAAAAATGACCTGGCCAACTTGGAGAAGATAAACATACCCCGGATTTATGCACCTGCAGACTTTGGAAGGGTCATAAAACGAGAACTACACCACTTCTCTGACGCAAGCATGACTGGCTATGGACAGTGTTCATATCTGAGACTCAGAAATGAAGAAGGAAACATCCACTGCGCCCTAGTCATGGCGAAGTCTCGTGTTGCTCCGACGAAGGTCACAACGATCCCAAGATTAGAATTAACAGCTGCGGTCGTCTCAGTGAAAACCAGCGATGTGCTGAAGGAGGAGCTCGGATACGCTGACACCGAGGAGTACTTCTGGACTGATTCTAAGGTCGTTCTAGGATACATTAACAACGAGGCTCGACGCTTCCACACGTTCGTTGCTAACCGTGTTCAGAAGATACACCTCAGCACAACTCACCAGCAATGGAGATATGTCCCCACTGACAAAAACCCGGCAGATCACGCTTCCAGAGGCCTCACTGTCAGTGAGCTGATCTCATCAAACTGGTTCCAGGGGCCTGCGTTTTTATGGGAAAGGGAAATCAGCCTCTCGGAAGAGGTGGTCACAGAGCTGCCAGTAGGAGACCCGGACGTGAAGGGAGCTCAGACACTGAACACAGAAACTACAGAGCAATACTTCCTGACAGATCGGCTGTCAGTGCTCTCATCCTGGCCTCGGGCCGTTCGAGCAGTAGCTCGTATCCTGCGACGAATCAACAAAGAGAAGTCTAATGGTCTCTCCACAGTAAGGGAACGAGAGGACGCGGAGCGCCTCATAATCAAAGACCTACAAGGACAAACATATCCAGAGGAACTGAAGTTACTGAAGAAAGGCTCTCGGCTGCCACTCCATAACAAGTTGCATCGCCTTAACCCCTTCCTAGACAAGGATGGTGTGATCAAGGTGGGAGGAAGGCTCTGTGACTCCAATCTCCCCCATGCAGTCAAACACCCTGCGATCATTCCGAAGGAACATCACATCACGAAGATGATCCTCACCCACTGCCATGAAAGGGCTAAACATCAAGGTAAAGGAATGACCATAAACGAGATCAGATCAAAGGGCTACTGGATCTTAGGGATTGGTCGGGTTGTGGCATCTCATCTCCGTCAATGTGTGACCTGCAGAAAGCTCAGGAGACACACAAAAGAACAAAAGATGGCAGATCTCCCTCCAGAGCGTGTGGAGCCATCTCCCCCATTTACATACTGTGGAATGGACTGCTTTGGACCCTTCTATACCAAACAAGGACGAAGTGTGCGCAAAAGATATGGCCTTCTCTTCACCTGCTTTTCCTCCAGAGCCATCCATATTGAAATGCTGGAGGACATGTCAACCGACTCATTCATAAATGGAATGCGCTGCTTTATCGCCATACGTGGTGCAGTGCGTCAGATCAAATCTGATCAAGGAAGCAACTTCCTCTGAGCCAAAAACGAACTGAAGGAAGCTCTTAAAGAAGTCGATAGTGACAAACTGGCTACCTTTCTCTCTGAGAATCAGTGCGACTTCATCATGAATGCTCCAGATTCAAGCCATGTCGGCGGAGTGTGGGAGCGTCAGATCAGGACAGTCAGAAGTATCCTCAATTCGACCCTCTCACTCTCTTTTGGAAGATTGGATGATGCATCCCTCCGAGTATTCTTCTACGAAGCAATGGCAATAGTTAACAGTCGCCCTCTCACTGTTGACAACCTCAACGATCCCAACAGTCTTGAGCCACTTACCCCTAACCACCTACTTACCATGAAGTCCACCCTAGCTCTACCCCCCCCCGGCAAGTTCATTAGAGAAGACATGTATGCTAGAAAAAGGTGGCGGCATGTACAGTACTTAGCTGAACAGTTTTGGGGCCGCTGGCGTAAAGAGTACTTGACAGGAAACTGGGAAAGAAGGGTGAACGTCTCACTAAACAGTCAGTTCTTGAAAGACCAGTTCAGAAGCTGGTCTTATTACTAGATAAGTGACTAGATGTTCACTAAGTAAGGTACCCTTGCATCTCTTAAGGATGTATTTGTTTGAAGTGTTTGACAAAACTTTAATACCATAACTTTTGGTTATTGCTTATGGTTTATTGAGAAATCATTGTGTTTGCTTATGTATGGTTTCCTACAATATTTGAAACAACAATGATTTGATGTGAGTGTAAAGAACCAATTTCCTCTGTTTATAACGTTAGACTTGATTTTACGTGGAATTGTTTTATGCTGTCTTTTATTTTGAAATGCTGTCTTTTATTTTTGAAGATTCTGGTTGTCCCGCTCACGCTGTTTCTACCTTGCGTAACAACGACCTCCGGTTAACGTTACTCCACAGAAAAATGCTTGACGGGGGAGAGAGAACATGTAAATAAAGGATATCTCTCATTAATAATAACAGTTCGTGAAGGAAACCCCCTTCTTACCTTGTTTAGCACCTAGCTGGAAGGCGAAGAGGTACGTGTTTATTTATGGATTGTGTTATTTGTTTATATTTGGCAATCTTCATATTTGTGTATTGAGCTAAACTAGCTAAGATGCTAGCCCGTGCTATACTTTTCACTGGAAACGTGGTTTGAACAAACGAATGACTGTATGTCTGTTTCCACTTTCAGCTCTTACGGTGTCAAATGGTGAAACTGTAAATAAATGGTTGGCATACCGCACCATAGCCATCAGTCTCAAGGAGTTAATTTTGTCTGAAGTAAAGTCCAGCTTGGGGAAATGCTACAGTATGCACTCTTATTATTCGGGATAATAAGCCACAAAACTTAACGTTATTGACAAATATTGAAGCACAGTTAGTTTCTCTTCCCTATTGTTAGCATGCAGCAACAATTAGATTTTAAATTAGTTTCAACACGGTTGCACCCTGATCAAAATAAAAAAGTACAGTAGATTACAGTAGATTTCATTATCTGTTCTTATGCACGCCTGGTGATACTAAATCCAAATTGAACTCTGCCATTTGAAAGATAATATATGTATATATATAAATGTGCAAATTGGCTATAATAAGGTAATTTATAAGCCTGCTATTCTATATTCTATAATAATATTTCAAATTGCATTGGTCCAGATGGGAGAATTCAGTACTGTATCTACAGAACCTTCTGTTTAATCATCTTCCCTTTATTCATTTCCTTAGGTTTTTTGTACACATGATCTCAAGAAGGTACTGAACGAGATCAGTGGCAGTTCTTCATGTCTGGTCATTATTAGCATGGTGGTATTCACTGTCAAAGATGCAAAGAAAAATCATAATTCATATTCTCTCTTTGTTTCATCACAATTTAACTCTTCTGCCCCCTTAGCAACTATTTTGTGTTTTTTGCCTATATTTGGATGTTGTCATGGCCAGTGGCCTTGTTAGGTTGGAGGGCGCTAAATTTTTTGAGTACCTCATCGGTTGTTACCATTTCAAGTTTGAAGTCGTCTTTGTGGACCCCTAGGTTTTTGTAGTATGCTACTATGTGTTCTACCCCATAATGCCCTGAGTGGGAGGGTAGTTTGTTTACCAGTGTTGTGGCTATAACCCTAACCCTAACCCCAACCCTAACCCTAACCCTAACCCTAACCCTAACCCTAACCCTAACCCCAACCCTAACCCTAACCCTAACCCTAACCATAACCCTACAAACGGAAATATTTGGAATCGTTGATAGATATGTTGAGTTAGGTTCATAGTGGTATTCATGAAAAAAGAATTGGAACGAAATATTACAAATTAAGTTTTTTATGACCTTGAACGTGATGCAATCTTTTCATGCACTAACGTGACAACTCTGTCAGTTACTTAACAAGGCACAAGGGTTAAGCAAGCCTAGTAATAGACACAATATTTCTGACACTGGGAATACATTCACTGAGGTCCATAGATGTCCCTAGATACCAATAATATGCAAATGGTCAAATGTACATGCATGCACAGCACAGCACAATGGTTCATGTCGTGCACAACACAGCGGCACAGACAGTAACATCAAAGCCAAACACACAATAATGTCATCGCCATGGACGTTTTTCACAAACACAAAGCTCGCAACTTAAGGCCAAAATAGGCAGCTATGGCCTGAATTGGTTGAAGGTTTAGCTACAAGTCAGTCTCTCTCTCCCTCCCACTCCTGTGTCCGTCAGCTGAGCTGCATCTCTTGAGTCACTAAAAACATTAGCTTGTTAGCTAACTAGCTAACTGTTGGACACAGCTGCAAAGTGTTTTTTTTAGATTGCAAGGTAAAACAGACCTACTATTGTATCTCTTCAACTAAAACTGCTCTCGGAGCTGCCAAGATCCATTTCACCTTGATTAGTCCAGTAAACAGTGTATGCAGAAGGAAAGGCATAATGGGGCTAGCATATCATCACACAAGGCTGTCAATCAAACCCCCAAAGCACGGACAGGACACAACAGATGAAGGCTCGCCTCTAACCCACTAGCGTGAGGAGGCGGATGAAACGCCTGAATCACAATATCCCTGGAGCGAAAAGAGCTCCGGATATTCTTTGGCACGAAAACTGGATTAGGCCTCAGAGTCGCACTGCTATTGGCACGAATAGACAGGCACTCAGGCCGCACCGAGAGAGCACACAGCTCACCCACGCGCTTAGCAGAGGTGATGGCCAGCAGGAACACAGTCTTGAAAGACAGCTGTTCCAACGGCGCCTGCTCAAGAGGCTCAAACGGGGCCTCCGACAACCGGCCGAGGACCAGTTGGAGGTCCCAACTCGGAGACAGAGAACGTTCCACTGGCTTGAGACGCCGAGCGCCAAGCAGGAAACGTTTAACAAGAGGGTGGCTGAACAATGTAACGCCCTCAAAACCCACATGACAAGAGCATATAGCTGCGGCGTATACCTTCACCGTCGAGGCCGACAGTCTACCCAAAATAGACTGAAGGAAGGAAAGGACAGCGTCCAGGGGGCAGGACACCGGGTCCCAGCCCCCCACCTTACACCACTCTTGAAAATTACGCCACTTACCCGCATAAACCGCGATAGTGGAGGGAGCATGCGCGTTTCGGATGGTGTCGACCACAGAAGGGTCAAGACCCATCCCCTCCAGACTCACCCCCTCAACAGCCAATCCATCAGTGGCGGCCATGTAGGTCTTGTCAGCCCACTCCGCCAGCTGACGAGCCAACCTGCCTTTCGGCATGGGCTTTAAGCTGGGGTGCCACATCATCTCAGGGCATAGGACGGATGCCAACGGTTTATCAAGCCGTGGCACACCTGTCGCCATCCCCTTCTCCATCCCCTCTACCTGGGTAAAGGGGAGGTAGGCCTTGGTCAGACCCCTAATGTGCAGGACCTCGCCCGTGGCAACATATCGGAGGACCGAGGGGAGGGCCGGGCAAAGCAGGGAGGGCTTGCCACGTGAGCCTCCCCTGAAAAAATTACCTACCAGGTCGTCCTGCGGAGGTCCTGGCGGCGGTACAGGAAAGGGGACGCCATTCGCCTCCGCCGCCGCCGCCATCACTTGGGGGAAAATTATGGCTATCTCCTGCCGTTGGACGAGCTCCTCCTGGGCAATGTCCTGTAGGGACGGTTGGTATACTTGCCCCGCCTCCAATGACGCCACCGACATGGGGACGACTGCCTCGTCATACTCGGGCCCAGCGTAGGCCTGGCGAGAAGCTCCCAGGGCCCCCTGGTGCGAGTCCAGGTTGGGCTCGAAAGCCTCCGAGCCCGCATAGTCGTCCTCCACCGAACCCGATGGACAACTCAGGAGGCTCCCCTCCCGGGCAAGACGTTGGGCCGAAAGCCGTTGCCGCAGGTCCACAGCGCTGGACAGGCCGGCGTCCTCCAGCAACACGTGTGGCTTGCCGCCATTGCCGCCGTCGTCTCCTTCATCCCGTCGGGAAAAAGAAAAAGACGGCCGGGAATCCATCGTCCTGAACCGGCGGTCCAAAGGAACCCCCGGGCGCGACGTGGCGACCTGCCGCACGAAGCGTCCCGGGAGTCCCGCCGAACACCTCGATAAATCCATTTTTCTTTTATCTCTTCACAATACTTCCACACTAACTAATGCTTCACACTGCAAGAAGGCTTCTGAGCGCAACTTCCATTGAAACAATGAGGAAGGGGGAGTTGACCAACCACACCTGGCTTTAAGCCGTCCAGAGGTGGGCGTGGTCGGGCGAATAGAAGGTACATGAGAGACGTTTTCATTGAATGCGCACAGGCGCTGAGTATATCCCATAGAGCGATGCAGACAGCGTAGCCAATAAAATATAATTTACCGTTTATCTCATGCTTGTTTTTTATTTAAATTACCATTGTTATGCATTTCACTATGGCCCCGGGGGTGCACTATATTTCATTCTGCTTTTTGCATAACCTGTAAGGAGAGGATGACATTAACGTTGAACTTGAGTATTGGCAGTGAAAGAGTATCAGTGTGTGGGAGGAGGGGTGTGGTCTGAGTGGTGGCTGCAGAGGGAGGAGTGACTCACTAGAGCAGCAGTAGGGATGTGTTAATTGACACAGGTGCAGCCAGCTGGTCTGTGATGATTAACCTCTCTCTTATTGCACAGTGAGACTGGGACTGGAACACACACACACACACACCGGCTGGAAAGGAGAGAGAACACATGGGGCCTGCTGGACATTTCTGTTTGCAATTTACATTTTGAGTTTAAGTTAAGCCAGAACCGCTGTCAGTTTGATCAGCAACGCTCTGTAAGGTTTTGTGTGTGACGGGCAATAAAGCCGCATCAAAGCATCAAATCTGTCTCTGAGTGCCGAGTTGGTCCGACCCTAAGGGGGTAGCGCCAACGTTGCTACACAGTGCATCCATATTGATATGATCCAATCCATATGATCAAAATGTTCTCTTAATTTGATGAAAGGCAAACATGAATGATAACACTTCTTTGAAGAATATTTGGGCTGTACCTCACTTTGCAGTAGGTTGTAAGCACTTTTCTTCTCCCTGCCATTGACCATATTCACACATCGACCATTTTGGTCTTATGTCATGCTCAGGTTGGGTTCCTTTCCACCCTGTTCCCAGTCTAGTTTAATAATGCTCTATGTCATGACCCCCACGGACTGGTTTGTGAGAGGATGAGCTGGGTCCTGGAATGACAAAATATAATTTTACCAAAAATATATTTATGCTATGAATGAAAATGTCCACATGAATATACACTAAATGTGCCAAAATCTCCGCCAAAAAGTATTCATTCAGATTGGACTGATGGATTCTTCCAGAACCTTAGCAAAGATTGGACTGGGAATGGTCATCCATTATTAGTACCAAGCATGCACACTAGACTAATTTGCATTTAGAAGTTGCTATCTGAATTACAGTAGTTTAGAAGTACTGCATCATAAGTAACTTAGGTAATCAGTAATTGTATGTTCATTACATAGTAGTGGTGGATGGGTCACTGGGAAGTACTTAGGTTCTTTATTATAAAATACGATTTTGGAACCACTGGTCAAGCTCATGCTATGCTTACAATCTTTCCCCCTTATTTCACAAATTCCACAAAGATATGTTTTAAAATAAATCAGAGGCATTTAACTCGATGTGACACTTCAAATATTTTATGTTGATTTTATTCTCCCTTTGATCTTGCAGAGTAGCCCCAAAAGGGGCTTTGGAGATTGACACTAATTCCGAAGCCACAACGTACCTTTTTTTGTACCGTTACGGTTTGGTTGTAAAGTGATGATTAATGGTCTTGTTTTTCCACAATATGAACATTTGTGGCACAATACTTGGCTGATAGCCACGCGCGAAGATGTCAGAAAATTTTAAATAAAAGCTCATTGAGTTATCCACCGAATGTGCCCCATGCCTCGCCATGTCTTTCATTTTCATCCGAGTACAGCTTTTACTTTGAAACGTCCTGACGTGTGTGTGTGCCTGTATGGTATCAGCCTTGCATTGTGCCACAAAACACATTCATATTATGGAAAAACCAAACCATTAACCCTTTCACTGCCACACTACAAAGGGTTAACCCTTTCACTGCAACACTACAGAAGGTTAACCCTTTCACTGCGACACTACAGAAGGTTAACCCTTTCACTGCCACACGACAAAGGGGTAACCCTTTCACAACCACACTACAGAAGGTTAACCTTAATATAATATTATAATATATATAATATATTTATATATTATAATTAGGGCTGTCAAAATGAATGCTTTAACTTTGGTGATTAATTTAAATGATTTAAAGCATTAAAATAAATTAATCTAGATTAATCTATGGAGTGTAAAATTGTCAATCTTAGCGCCGCGGATATAAGAAAGAGGTCTAGCTGAGTCAATGTTGATGGTTTTGTTGAACATTTGTATTTCACAGGAGAGAAACTGTATTCAAAGAAAGCTAGTAAAATAGTAATTGAATCTAAATATACTTTCTGTGTGTTGATTTTACATTAATTCCATGATTTTACTCAAGTAAATATCTGTTACAAGCTTCGGTCTTAAGTAGAAAAATGTTATTTTTAATCTAGATTAATCTAGATTAATTACAGAAAATTGTGAGATTAATTAGTTAAATATTTTTAATCTATTGACAGCACTAATTATAATATTATTATTATAATATGAATACAGTCTATTCCACTATAGCTATAGTGTGCTGTATGATGACAATACATTTTAATCAAATCAAATTTTGATCCGTCGCAAATCACTTCCATGCTACCTGTTTAATACAGGGATCAGCCCATCACAGATGCAACGCTGACCCTCTCGCTTCCGTTTTGCACACGGCCCTGGCCTTATAAGGAGCAGCTGCGATCATTTTTGGCAACTTAAGAGAACCTCTCCATGCGTTGATGAATCCGGGGGTAACTGTCGTAGGTTTTCTCTTACAAGGTTGTCGTAAGAGGAAACTACACCAATGATGTTGGTGAATGAGGTCCATTGTTCCATGTTTATCATACCTTGCACGTTGCTGTGTATTATATATACCGTAAACGTCATTTGACCTCGCTCTGAGAGACAGCCTGTTCTCAATCTGGACATAATGCGCAATAATATTCGAATGGTTTGAACCTATGTGTTTTTTTTAGAAGAAGTAGTCAAATGTAATTTTTGGCCAATTTTGACAGCCCTAGTATCCAGTAGGACATCCTCATCGCTATAGTGTTGCAGTGAATCCAGTAGGACATCCTCATCTCTATAGTGTTGCAGGAAGCCTGTCCATCAAGTTGCAACAAGTTGACTGCCTACACGCCCACAGTGTGTCACTGAAATGCTGACTTTCCCTGGGCTGGCCCTCGCACATCTCCTTCTAAACTTCTAATAATAATACATTCAATTTGTAACACACTTTATATTTGTGACAATCTCAAAGTGCTACAGGAGATAAAGATAAAAAATAAATAAAATGAATAAAAACAATTCAAATGAAATGGAAGAAACATACAGATCAAAATAAAAGAAAAATGTAAATAAAAGAATAATATACATATATTTAAGGCTGTCAAAGTTAACGCAGTATTAACGCACAATTCTATTAATGTCACTATTTTTTTTAACTCACGATTAACTTTTTAGAAAAAGAATTTTTTTATTTTATTTTTTTTTACTAGACTACACTCAGGTCACGTGTATTATTGATACTCTCATTGATACTATGTTTGTTTCTGACTCAAAGTGTGTGTGTGTGTGTGTGTGTGTGTGTGTGTGTGTGTGTGTGTGTGTGTGTGTGTGTGTGTGTGTGTGTGTGTGTGTGTGTGTGTGTGTGTGTGTGTGTGTGAGAGAGAGATATATATAGAGAGAGAGAGAGAGAGAGAGAGAGGGGGGGATGAGAGAGATGAGGAAGGGGCAAGAGAGAAAGAGAGCTGGGAGAGTGTGTGTGAGAGAGAGAGGGGGGGGCAGGGGGGGGGGGTGAGTCCTCAGCCCTTGTGTGGGTGAATGTAACAAGTTGCTAATGTTTTCTTTCCCCTATTATTTCATGCACACTTTATTCATTGTTTTAAATTATTATTTTCTTTTAAGTTATTTTGTGCATCACTCTGTTTTGAATTTAATGCAAATTTGTAATGCATGAGGGTCATCCTTTTGTGTTAAATGGCTGCATAAAGCAAGCATTTGTTGACTCTCATGTTGATAAGAGTATTAAAACTTGGAACTTGAAAAAGATCCCTTTAAGATAGATAACATTTAAAAAAAAATGTATGCGATTAATTTGCGATTTATCGCGAGTTAACTATGGACAATCATGCGATTAATCAGATTAAATATTTTAATCGATTGACAGCACTTTTCTTTTAAATAGACACAATTAGGCATCGGTCGGTCCAGTCAGGCAAATGCCTTGTTAAAAATAAATGTTTTAGGCCCCTTAACCTGTTAAGCTGTAGCCCTATTTTCAGAAATTCCGTCTACAGGTATACATGCCTAAGTAAATGGAAGATTGCTCCACTTATACAAGGTCAATTTGCATGGAGCTGGGGGTATGTATTCCCAGTGTCAGAAATATTGTGTCTGTTACTAGGCTTGAGTAAATTGTAATGAAACAAAGAAGAATATAAATTATGATTTTTTTTGCATCTTTGCCAGTGAATTCTCTCCCAATACAGAAGCCGAGACCCTGACACTGGTAACGTCGAACCGTCCGACTACATGCCAGCTGGATCAGCTACCCTCCCCACTCCTCCAGACCATAGCACCAGACATCCTCCCATTCCTAACTGCAACCATCAACTCCTCCCTCAACTTGGGGGTGGTCCCCACCTCCCTAAAACAAGCCAGAGTCACACCGCTCATAAAAAAACCAACCCTGAACCCCACCGTCATATAGGCAACTATCGTCCTGTCTCTCTTCTCTCCTTCCTTTCTAAAACACTTGAACGTACTGTATCCAACCAACTTACTGCTTATCTCTTACAGAATGACCTCCTATAGACTCCGGACTGGCCACTCCACAGAAACGGCTCTCATTGCGGTCACAGAGGCACTTCACTTAGCAAAAGTGAAAGGCCTCTCCTCTGTCCTGATTCTCCTAGATCTATCTGCAGCCTTCGACACAGTCAACCATCAGATCCTCCTCGCGGCCCTCGCAGGAATGGGAGTGGCTGGCTCTGCGCTGACATGGCTGACATCATACCTCAATGACCGCTCCTACCAAGTGTCATGGAGAGGGACCCTGTCGGCCACCCGCCCCCTGCGGACGTGTGTCCCCCAGGGCTTGGTCCTAGGACCCCTTCTCTTCTCCCTCTACACTAAATCACTGGGTAACATTATCACGTCTCATGCCTTTTCGTATCATTGTTATGCCGATGATACTCAACTCTTCCTCTCCTTCCCTCCCTCAGATATACACGTCTCTGAGCGGATCTCGGCCTGTCTGTCCGACATCTCCACCTGGATGACGACCAACCACCTCAAACTGAACTTAAGCAAGACAGAATTACTCCACCTGCCGGCCAAATCCTCCCCCCTGACGACCTTTCCATCACAGTCGAGAATGCAGTTGTGACCGCGTCCCCGACCGACAAGAACCTTGGTGTTGTCCTCGACGACCAGTTGAACTTCTCTGCTCACATCGCAGCGACAACCAGAACCTGCAGATTCCTCCTGAGCAACGTCAGAAGGATCTGCCCCTTCCTGACAAAAGAAGCCACCCAACTCCTCGTCCAATCAACAGTTATCTCCCGCCTCGACTACTGCAACGCACTGCTTGCTGGCCTCCCAGTCACTGCCACCAAGCCTCTTCAACTCATTCAGAATGCAGCGGCCTGCCTGATCTCAAACCTACCGAAGTCGGCCCATGTCACCCCACTTCTTAGGAACCTGCACTGGCTCCCCATTGCTGCACAAATCCGCTTCAAGGCCCTCGACCTGGCATACCGTGCGGCAAAGGGAACCGCTCCCGCCTACCTCCGGTCAATGGTCTCTAACTATACACACCCTCAAGACCCCAAGTCTAACCCTAACTAACCTTACTGCACTGTCCTAATAAACGTACTTACACTGTAGCACTCAACACTTTGATGAACATTGTTACTCAGCTGATAGAGTTGTGCCCTTCCTGATGACTTGTCGTACAGAACTTGTAAGTCGGTTTGGATAAAAGCGTCAGCTAAATGACTAAATGTAAATGTGATGTATGAATAACACCATGTTATAATTGTGCCACATCCGACCTCGCTCACTGAGCTCATTCACCACCTTCTTGAATTCAAGTGTACAGAAAATCTAAGCAAATGAATAAAGGGAAGATGATTCAACAGAAGGATTTGTAGATACAGTAATAAATTATAATTTTAATTATACATTCAAAATTTGAAAAAGAAACACAACATTAATTAATACGGTCTGTATTGATTGATTTATGATAAAACAGCAGGGTCCCCCAATTGGGGGACTCTACAACTTAACAGGTTAAAAACCTCAACGGACTGTAGTGCTCTCAGATGGTCGAGGAGGGCCTTCCACAGCCGAGGAGCAGCTGAGCAGAAGGCTCGGTCACCCATGGTGTGGAGGTGTGTCCTGTATGGGTTTGAGTGTGTTTCTGCCCACTTCTGGTGCACATTACGAGCCGGACGTAAACACGTAGAGAAGAATAGCAAAAAAAGATATCAGCCTCTGGCACAGATTAAACTGTATCAACGAGTGCAAGATTTAAACAGTGTGCACTGCGATGCATATAAAAGGCATACTTTGCCTCCTCCTTGATTCTGGCAGAGACAGCTGAATGCTTGCCACTCATTACATACACTCCATCATACAGCCTTGCCCCACCAGATGGCTTCTGGATTCCAGGCCATACCTTTCAAGGCTAGAGATAATCATGTTGATCAGGCCTGCTGCATCCAATTTATCAACTTGAACAAAAGATGTTCCTTTTTGCTAAAGTTCTTCGTTTCATCAGCAAGTAAACTGAAGACCTGACTTTCTTTCACTCCCTTGATTATGTCACTGTGTGGACCATCTCGGCCATGAATGAATGAATGAATGAATGAATGAATGAAAACTTTATTTAACAGATTGCAGAATGGGTACAATACAGTACGGCTCAATACACACAATTGTTAAGGGGATGCAGCCCAGAGAAAGACGTTTGTCTTGTTTACATCAGGGTACATAACATACATACATAACAATCTTATTTTGAATGACCTTGCTTGTGAATTTTGCACTGACACTTATTCATGCATTTCTGTATTTCAGGGTTGTGTTTAGCTATTTACTGTTAAGAGACCCCTCAGATTCTCTATGGCCTCTCTATGGCAATGTTCTGAGTATCAGTTAGCAAGAGTACATCTGCAACAGTTTTTATGTATTTACGATTATCTTATTTTCCTTTGCCTGCCCTTATTTATGGCATGGAGGAAACCCTTGTATGTTCCTTCCATTCATACATAGCATTGGTATTTTCCTTGGACTGCACGAAGCTTAAAGCCAGAATCTTTATACAAGGCTTTTTTCCAGTGGCAGAAACCAGACATAGAGGTAAATGCAGATTCAGGGGCGTTTGGGAAGGCACGCATAATAAAATCTTGAATCTTGCCTTACTGAGTATTCCAACTAGGGATGCTCGATATTGGCTTTTTTACCGATACCGATATACCGATATTGTCCAACTCTTAATTTCCAATACCGATATCAACCGATACCGATATATGCAGGGTTCCCCCCCCCCAAAAAACTGAATCATTTCAGGTAATTAACATTACATATGTATTGTTGTGGAATTAACATAACATTATGCATACTTTTGACAATAAATAAAATCAGAATTTGTTCTTACTTGCTTGCCTGGGTAAATAAAGGTTATAGAAATGTAAAAAAAAAAGAAACAGATATTTTCCGATATCTCAGGAAATGTATTCCCAGTAGGGATGCTTGATATTGGCTTTTTTACCGATACCGATATACCGATATTGTCCAACTCTTAATTTCCGATACCGATATCAACCGATACCGATATATGCAGGGTTCCCCCCCCCCCCCCCCCCCCCAAAAAAACTGAATAATTTCAGGTAATTAACATTACATATATCTTAACACAACATTATGCATACTTTTGACAATAAATAAAATCAGAATTTGTTCTTACTTGCTTGCCTGGGTAAATAAAGGTGAAATAAATTTGTAAAAAAAAAAAAAAAAAAAAACGATACCGATAATTTTCTATATCACATTTTAATGCCAATATCGGCCGATAATATCGGACATCCCTAATTCCCAGTGTCAGAAATATTGTGTCTGTTACTAGGCTTGAGTAAATTGTAATGAGAGGTGAATAACACCATGCTAAAATTGGCCAGACATGAAAAATGGCCACTGAGCTCATTCAGCACCTTCTTGATCGTGTACAAATAATTTAAGCAAATTAATTAAGAGCAGATGATTAACAGGAGGTTTTGGAGATATAGTACTGAATTCTGCCATCCGGACACATGCAATTTGAAATATGATTATAGAATAGAATATCAGGCCTATAAATGACCTTATTATGGCCAAGTCACACATCTATGGATCGGGTCAAATCTCCCCTTTCCAATGGCAGAGTTCAATCTGGATTTAGTACCACCAGGCGCCCCTGATAGGGCAGCAAAAACCGTGAATGAAATCTACTGTAAGTACAGTTACTTTTTTATAATGTACATTTCTCCGCCATTTTTTTCAGATTGCAACGCCGTTTTTTGCTAGATGTTCACAGAAAGGTAGAGAAACTGCATTCTATTTTATGGCAATAATGTTCAGGTTTGTTCCACCCGTGAGATATGATCCTGAAAGAAAAAAGGAGAAAAAAAAGCTTCTTCTATAAGTCAGATGATTGACAGGGGCTGGCGTGAGCTGGGAAGTGTCGTTTTTAGAAATTCGAAAGCCCATCGAAAGCCCTGGGTCTCTTCTCTCAAAAGACTACACTCAAGTTAGGTTGTGCCAAATCCTCGCATTTATAAGCGCCTTTTTCCGACTCGATGCACTGAGATTTCTATAAAGTCATATTTCACTAATAACACTTAACACATTGACCGCCGGAGGTCGCTGTGGGCGTATGGCCGTTTGTCCCAGCGCTTTGTTCAATGGAGAGAATGCCGTGTTTGCGAGTGCTAAAACTATATTAAATATTATAGCTATGGATCTAATAACGTTGTCGATTGTCAGTGAGTATCTTCTGGTCAACATGCAAAAAACAGAAACATTTTCATCTGTACATTTCCATTTTATACCGTGGTGAATATGAGTATAGTTTGAGTGATTCTGAGTAAACCCAGGAAAAGTCGCGAAAACAGCCCTTTAGTTAAATCCACTTATCACGTTGCCATTTTTCGCCTGATTATCGAATCTTCCTGAAATCAACGCTAGATTATCGTTATTATGTTTCCTCATGCACGCATGAAAGGGGGCTTGTAGCGGGGCGCCCCTCCGTGCTGTGATGTGACCAACGGGAAACAGCACACACACATTCCACACAGACAGCTTCGATCGCGGGAGAAAAAAATCAGATCAACGCAAGATTGGATATATACTGTCCTTACCTTGTCTCTGATGTAATGCAAAAAAATAATCCAATTATCTGATCGCCATTCCAAGTACTGGTCGCGGTAGTCCGTCCCACGTTATCCGGCATTGCATATGAACAAGGGGGGGGGGGGGGCAGCCTAGTTGAAGCGCTTGTCTTGCCGAAGTATTTAAACCCTGCCCGCATGGCTCAGCTCGGCCCAGAAAACTACATCATTTCAAATGGAGTGCAATAGCGGCCGCAAGGCGTTAGGTGGCGGTATTGACCGTCTGCGATCTCAGACACACTCAGAACAGCCTGCACAGGCTGCCCCGATGAATTATGAATGGCATTAGCGAATAAAAGAAAAACGGATCCAATAACGAGTATACTCGTCTGGCGCTCAACGATTGGCGGGCTAACACAAGTTAACTCGTTGTTGGCTCAGAAAGGGTTAAAATCATTGGTAAACAAACGTAGTGCTGGAAATATACACTTTGACTGCTGTTTTGACAGGGTTAGGGTCTTTAGTCTTGGCTACATTTGGTGGGGAGAAATGCAACATTAATTCATACATTCTATAGAGGTGGGTTTATGGCGTGATATGAATCTCGGCCCTGTACCGGGCCTGTCGTGCTTAAGGGGTTTTAAATGCACTGGTATAATAGAACAAGCATACGTAGGTTACAGTTCCAATCAAGATTATGGAACCCCCATTTTCGCGTGATTACGAAACCAAGCCGCATTTCTCTGAGACGCTCTCTGATTGGCCGACGCCTGTTTCTACACTGGTTAAGCATAGGCACTCTTCGAAGTTGGTTAAGGTTAGAGTTTGTCTTAGAGCGTGACGGCAAGTTCTTTCGACGGTTAAGCTTAGGCACACTTTCGAAGTTGGTTAAGGTTAGAGTTTGTCTTAGAGCATGGCGATAGAACGCCAGGTAGTTTGCAGGCTGTTTGGCGTGGAAATGGGCAAAGGCACAGCTCGTCACGGATTAGGCAAACGCGTCAGTGGCCAATCAGAGAGTGTCAGTCAGTGCCAATCAGAGAGCGTCTCCGAGATTTGCGGCTTGGTTTCGTAAGCACGCCCCATTTTCTCTTATCCATGTTACACACTAGCTGACACAGGCATGTGCACAGATGGGGCCAAAAGGGTGCTTGAATCCCTGCCATTTTCCCAATTTTTCAGCTGGTGTTAATTATTATTATTTATTGTTATTGAAATTCAATCAAATATGTGCAAATTATAGATGCAAAACAACATGTTTTTGAAGTTTTGAAAGATTGAAAGACACACAAAATGTTTACAGGGATTAGAGATCCGTCAAGATTCCTAATCTTCTCCAGCACATCTGGAGTATAGTGAACCATTACATTACCTCGTGCTCTTTCCGTATTGGGAACTTTGCCATTGTGAACTCCAGGCTAGGTATTCTTTGATTCCTGTTTATGGGTATTCTTTGATATCTCCTGTCTGAAATCCCCTTGGGACGGCTGGTGTCTCTTCTGAAAGAGAAGACATAAAGTACAGAAAGAGAAGGAAAGATCTATTCCAAGTTGCAAGTGAATTAAATCACTTTAATTTATTTTCAGGGCAT
Organism: Notolepis coatsorum; assembly: GCF_963971535.1. Classification (NCBI taxonomy): domain Eukaryota; kingdom Metazoa; phylum Chordata; class Actinopteri; order Aulopiformes; family Paralepididae; genus Notolepis; species Notolepis coatsorum. Next base: position 94,678,495 of record NC_140172.1, on the reverse strand, counting down.
CGTCTTTTTCACGTTGTGGAGGAACTTCTGATTGATGCTCTCATTATGGAAATGGCTCTCTGTTCACTTGCTCTACCTCATAAGAGTTGATGGTAGTGGACAATTCTGGCTCTCTGTTCACTTGCTCTGCCTCATAAGAGTTGATGGTAGTGGACAGTTCTGGCTCTCTGTTCACTTGCTCTGCCTCATAAGAGTTGATGGTAGTGGACAGTTCTGGCTCTCTGTTCACTTGCTCTGCATTAGAGTTGATAGTAGTGGACAGTTCTGGCACAATGTTTAGGCTTCTGAGTACTTCTTTTTTTGTATTTTATTTTTTTATTATTTTTTAAACAAACACATAAACAAACATGACAACACACGATAAGATATACAAGCATTAGTTGTCAGTGCACATCCAATGAAATCACATTTTAGTTAATTGTCTTATATAGGATATACCCCTAATACCTGTTATCTAAAAACCTACACACATATGCTCCAGCTCGTACCCCCCCCTTCCGGACCCCCCATTGGATAATCCATCCATTTTCCCTCGCTCCTAACCAGACATTATCATTATATGCTAGCTTTTATTTTCTCCACCACTTCTAACCACAATGTCATTTTGGATTCATTGAGACCCAAAATTCTTGCTGTAGATATTTCTTGATAGATCACATCGAGATATGTAATAATCCAGACCTTTCGGCACATTTTTTCCGGTTGGAACCATCGTGATGCTATCAGCTTTTTAGCCACTGTGATACCCGATAAAACCAATCTCTTTAGCTGTGGATGTACTGCACACTCAAAAACATCATTCAGCAGTAGTACAGAGGGGTGTACAGGTATATTCCAATTTAAGAGGTTTGATAGTTGCTGGGTCACCTCTTTCCAGAATATCTTAACTGGTGGGCAGTCCCAGTACATGTGCATAAATGTCCCCTCGTCCCCATTTGTACATAAGGAGCATTTGGAGTCTTGTATAAGACCCATTTTTTTCAGTCTTATAGGAGTCAAGTATGTCCTGTGAATATAGTTAAGATTGATTTGTTGATGGTCCGGGTTCCTTGATGTGAATCGAATATTTGCCCAGGCTTCTTGCCAATCAAAATCACTTTCCAGGTCTGGTATATCCCTCCTCCAGACGGAGTCTAGGTGGAGGGTTTCATATGAGGACGTTAGTAATTGATGATAAAAATCTGAAACAAAACCTCTTGATGTCTCTCTTTCATAGAAGAATTTGTGGTATCTGTGGTGTACAATTGGTATATTTAATGGAACACCGTGAGCCTTCAAACATGCCAATAACTGTGCGTAAAAGTAATATGTGGACGCTTCTGAGTACTTCTATATTTTTTTTTATTGGCATTTATTGTAGAGAGAATATCGCTCAGAAGACCCTGTAATTGGACAAGGCCTTTGGAACCTCAGTTAGGTCAATCATTTTATTTTATCATTAAGCTCAACAAATCATGTTAAACCCAGATTCGGCTCAAACAAGGGACTAAACACGTTTTGCAATTATGCCACATCAATGTGGAACGCCCTACCCAAAGCTGTAAAGGAATGTGAATCCCTACCCACATTCAAAACTGCTCTTAAAGAGCACCTACGGGAGGCTGCAATTCGAAACTGGCCACCGTAAATGTGCAAACCCCCCCACCCCCACCCCCTCCTAATAGACAGTCTCCTCCCCACCGCATGTATATATTCTCTCCCCACCGTATGTATATTTCTCTCCCACCCACCCACCCCCTCCTAATGTACAGTCTCCTCCCCACCGTATGTATATATTCTCTCCCCACCGTATGTATATTTCTCTCCCACCCACCCACCCCCTCCTAATGTACAGTCCCTTCCCCATCATATGTATATACTCTGTCAGGATCTATGGGTAACAGTACTGTATATTTGCATATCGTATATGTCACAAATGTAACAGTACTAAATACCTGTATGTCATGTCCCCATGTCCCTATGCCATAAATGTCATGTATGTTGTGTATGTCATAAATGTCACTATGAATTGAAAATGGGGGACCCTGATGTAAACAAGACTGTTAAAATTATGTGATGTATATGATTGCATGTAACTGTCTAACTGTTTCCACAAGAGGGCGCTATAGGCGGAGCTATTGACGCTGGCGCCAGGTAAGAGGGTATTTAAGGGATGTTCCCTCCCTCTCTGTCTCTTCCCACCTACCTCCCACAGAGAGAAGGTCTCATGTACTGTGTACCAATGTGATAATAAACTACGCCGATTAAAGGCTGAAGTGAGAGGACCTTGTCGTCATGATAAATTATTGTCGCCCCATAGCCAACATCTGTCAACAAAGACAAACGCCTTTCTCTGGTCTGCATCCCCTTAACAATTGTGTGTATTGAGCCGTACTGTATTGTACCCGTTCTGCAATCTGTTAAATAACGTTTTCATTCATTCATTCATTCAACCCTCGAGTCAACCTTTAAAAAACCCACTACCTGTCTCCCTAGTGACCGAAACTGCGATCTCAGTAAAACATATCTTTTTCATGTATTGTTCCAATTTTCTTTCATGAATATCATTATTCATTCATTCATTCATTCATTCATTCATTCATTCATTCATTCATTCATTTTATTTTGTTTCGTACATGGGGGTACAGTTTTTGCACAATATCACCAACATCTTTTTTTTTTTTAACATGATACACCCATGGCCGAAAAGGAGCAGGATGAAGAAAACGTATGTTTCCTGCCCACGTCAAGCCGGCGCGTCATCGCTCCCTATTTCCATGGGAGGATGGCGCCTCTTCCCGCTGTCGGGCCCCTGTCTCCGTACCAGGCCTCCGCCGTCGGGCCCCTGTCCCCGTGACAGGCCTCCGCCGTCGGGCCCCTGTCTCCGTGCCCGGCCCCCGCTGTCGGGCCCCAGTCTCCGTACCAGGCCTCCGCCGTCGGGCCCCTGTCCCCGCGACAGGCCTCCGCCGTCGGGCCCCTGCCTCCGTGCCCGGCCTCCGCTGTCGGGCCCCTGTCTCCGTGCCCGGCCCCCGCCATCAGGCCCCTGTCCCCTTGCCAGGCCTCCGCCGTCGGAACCCTGTCCTCATCCCTGTAAGCAGCCCTGGCCCGTAGCCCTGGCCCTTAGCCTTTGTCCCTGACACTTAGCCCTGTCCCTTAGCCTGTTCGCCTCTTAAAGGCACAGTGCCGCATTTTCCTTATTTCCTTGACTCTAGTGTTTTGTGTTCTCCCCTGTTCCCCTCTCCAGTGCCCCTGGTCCTAGTCCTTGACATTTAGCCCTGGCCCTGTCCTTTAGCCCTAGTCCCTTAGCCTGTTCGCCTCTTAAAGGCACAGGGCCGCATTTTCCAGTTTTCCTTGACTCTAGTGTTTTGTGTTCTCCCCTGTTCCCCTCTCCAGTGCCCCTGGTCCTAGTCCTTGACATTTAGCCCTGGCCCTGTCCTTTAGCCCTAGTCCCTTAGCCTGCTCGCCTCTTAAAGGCACAGTGCCGCATTTTCCAGTTTTCCTTGACTCTAGTGTTTTGTGTTGTCCCCTGTTCCCCTCTCCAGTGCCCCTGGTCCTGGTCCTTGACATTTAGCCCTGGCCCTGTCCCTTAGCCCTAGTCCCTTAGCCTGTTCGCCTCTTAAAGGCACAGTGCCGCATTTTCCAGTTTTCCTTGACTCTAGTGTTTTTGTGTTCTCCCATAAAGGGACTGTGCCGCCTTTGTTCTATAATAAAGATTTGCCCTGTTTTGGCTTACTCTCATACCTGTCTTGTGTTGTGCGATTGGGGTCGGTTACAAACCATAACAGTACGACCCGACCAGTCGACGACCCCAGCCAGCACAGACAGTGTATGTGAGTTAGCCCCTGTTAGTTCCCTCTAACCCACTCTAGCTCACTCTAGTTCCCTCTAGCTCCCTCTAGTTCCCCTGTTAGTTCCCCTGTTAGTTCCCCTGTTAGTTCCCCTGTTGACTCCCCTGTTAGCTCCCCTGTTAGCCTCGTTAGCTCCCCTGTTGGCTACCCTGTTCCGCACAGCTAGGACTGTCCTTCCAGCTAGCTTGTTCTCCTTTGCTAGTCCAGCCCTGTCTGCTAGCCTAGCTCCGGCAGCTAGCGCAGCCTCTATGCTAATGTAGCAGTACAGCTAGCATAGGCCCTGTAGCTAGCAATGCTCTGGCAGCTACCCAGTCCCTCTGCTAGCCCCACTTTAGGTGTAGCTTCCCCTGCTAGCATGGCCCAGTTTTTTTTTGTTTGTTGCCTTGTCTTGTCCCCTGCCCCGCTGTCTGATTCCGTAGTGTTCTGACCCGTCATGGTAGTGTTCTGACCGTCATGCTAGTGTTCTGACCGTCATGTTAGTGTTCTGCCCCGTCATGTTAGTGTTCTGCCCCGTCATGTTAGTGTTCTGACCGTCATGTTAGTGTTCTGCCCCGTCATGGTAGTGTTTCGGTCGCCCGGTGGCTCCCGTGGAGGGGGAGGTACTGTGAGGATTCGCCTGTTCCCTGAACTTTTCCCTGTCTACTCTCCCTCACCAGCCCCCACCCTTGCGATGATTTATTCTCCTCTACTCTTCACCAGCCCCCACCCTTGGACTACCTTCACGCAGCTGTCATAGTTTATGATTAGCGCCCCAGAGGGCTTTATATACCTGGACCTCCCTTCCAGTCCTGGTCGGGTCGTTCTGTATCTGTGTTCACTCTGTGTTCATGGAGTTCTGTACGTTACCATCCTGTACGTTACCTTCCAAACTTCATATTTATTCTAACATAATGGTCAGCTCAAGTGCACCTTACAGCTTCATACCATATAATAATAATATAATAATAATCATTACCATAACTATGATAACAATAATAATAATAATGAGAATATGACCATGAATAATAATAACAATAATAACGGTAATAATAATAACAATAATAATAATAATATTGCTATAGCTACCAATAAACAAAAAAAAATAACCTGCGTCACAAGCCTCAGATGCATGGGAAAGAGAAAAAAACTAAAATCAGATACAGAGACATTTATACCTGCTGTTCATATGTTCTCATTGTTCTGTCTTTAAAAGTATTTTTTTTATCAAAAATATTTTTACAGTACTTCAACTCATTATAAAGAGAATTCCAGAGTTTGACTCCCACCACTGATATACACATCTGTTTCAGGGTTGTCCGTGCACACACTGATGTTTAAAATGACCTTCCCTTCTATGCTCTCCATTTTGTGATATGAGGACAAACCTGTTTTGTAGATTGGCTGGTAATGCTTTACTTTTGGCCTTGTGCATAACTACTAATGTCTGTAACTTAACGAGCTCTTGCAATTTCAATAATCCAGAATTAATAAATAATATGTTAGTGTGTTCTCGATAGTCTGCTTTACAAATAATCCTAATAGCTCTCTTCTGTAGGAGATACAGTGGTTTTATATTACTCTTATAGGTGTTACCCCATACTTCCACACAGTAATTAAGATAAGGCAATGAGTGCACAGTACAATGTTTGCATTGCTTTGTTATCTAATACATATTTAACTTTATTCACAATAAAAATACTCTTAGAATTTTTTTTCCTTACGTGTGCAATATGAGGTTTCCAGGTCAAACCTTTGTCTAGCAATACTCCCAAAAAACGCAGTTCTGTAACCCTTTCAATATTAACTCCATCTATGGACAATACAACATTTTCCTCTTTTTTTCTCTTGCTAAAGATCATAAACTTTGTTTTTTTTCAAATTTAATGATTTATTTTCCTTAAACCATTTCTTGAATTTATCCATTTCCTGCATGATAATGCTTGCTAAAGCTTTTAAATCATATCCTGAGCTGTAAAAATGTGTGTCGTCCGCAAATAATACACATTTCAATTGTTTTGACACTTCACATATTGATATATAAAATAAACAGTTTAGGTCCTAAAACTGAACCTTGTGGAATTCCACATTCAATGTGCATATGTTCAGATACGTTTCCAGCAAAGTTCACAAACGGTTGCCTGTTATCTAAGTAACTTTTTAGCCAGTCTAGCACTATTCCTCTCACCCCATATGAGTGAAGCTTTGACAATAGTATGGAATGGTCTATCGTATCGAAAGCTTTCTTGAGATAATTAACACCCCTATAGTGAACATTCATAGCTGTTGCTATGTCCTCCACTATGTCTGTCACAGCTGAAGCAGTGGATCTATTGGACCGAAATCCATACTGACTCACTCAGTAACATATTCTTTTCAATGAACTGCTCTAATTTTTCTACAAATAGCTTTTCAAGTATTTTGGAGAATTGTGACAGTAGTGACACTGGTCTATAGTTAGTAAATTGATGTTATATTTCGTATTAGCTTACGCTCTGCGCTCTAAGTGGAACATATCCTATATCAGTCTAGATACTGAATACATTTCTCCACATGTACATGTACACACCCATCCGCCTGGCCACACCCCCATCCGCTCCTCTACATTAGCAGGGGTGTGGCCATACTAACAGCTCCTTCCTTATTTTCACCACCGACAAGTGTCTGTATACACCACTTGAGTTTAGTGCCAAAATAGTTGGAAAGGAGCTACGTTGAAGAGAAGGAGCTGCGTTGACATTATATCTTTGTTTTCTCTCTCACTATTTTCGAGGAAATACAACGATAATGTCTTCGCCACCGGAGTGTCTAGAAGATGATGATCATTCTGACTTCCACCGGCGCTTCGTATTAGGGGCTCGCGTCGCTGAGCAATCCCCGCCAGCATTACCTCCGGCTCTGCAGTTGGACACTTTGCTTGGCAGGCGCTCTGCCGTGTGAGGGCTGACGGCCTCTCTGGGGCGGGTGATGTTTTTGCAACGCGGGCGCCAGGTGTGTTGGTTGTGGGGGGAACAACTACACAGCTTACGAAGGCCGGCTCCAGGCTGGTATCCTTTTTCGCTGCCACTTAGCGGCGTGGAGGGGGTTCTGGTTTGATGCCCACGTTAACATTAGCTCCTCATTGAGTAAGAGCTTTGTTTTCCTGGGACCGTGATTCCGAATCTGCGGTTCAATTCCCCGGGTCTCTGGACAAACGGATACCCACTGTCGCCGTGCTGGCCCCGATTTTCAAAGATGAAAAGCACCCGGTGCGAGGGAGGTGAGCTTGGTGTTTCATTATGAGAATATCTCCATGCTCAAGTCGGCTATAGTCCGCAAGGGACTTGTTGCCGGCACCGCTGTGTCTGGTAAACACCGTTCTGAAGAGGGACGTGTATTGCCTTTTTTCCCCTTCTTTCTTCGGATGAGAAGAGGAAAAGACAGTGGCTGTCTGAAGTGTTGGCCTGTATTGCTTTTCTCACGTTGTACAGTTTTCAGTGGTAGCCGCTTAGCTTGCTTCTGCGTTAGCTAGTGGTTAGCGATAGCCGGGTTGAGCTAACTGTTAGCCAGTTAGCTGTTAGCTACGACGTTAGCTACCCATTTTTCGCTCGGCTGGGAACGTTAGCTTGATGAAGAGCCTGGACTGGTCAGATGAACTCAATGGTACACTGGTTGAAGAAACCTGGCTTGGCTTCAAAACCAAATTCTCGACAATACTAAACAACATGGCCCCCCTAAGAACCACCAGGGTAAAAAATCGCGCTGAGCCGTGGATGCACACTGAAATACTGACCGCTATGAAAGCCAGAGACAAAAAATGCTCTGAATTTCATAAAAGTCAGTCAAAGCTTACCAAAAGCACGAGCAGTGAACTCCAAGCCCACGTGACTGAACTCAAACTAGAAAGAAACAGACTAAGAAATGACGTAAACTCCATGATAAAAACTGCAAAAAAAAATTTCATCAATGACAAAACTGAGGAAAACAAAAATAAACCACGTGAACTTTGGAAATTACTCAATAATCAACTAGGCTGCAGTAAAAAACTTAAAACCAGGTTCTCAAACATAAACATAAAGACGGACAACACGCTCATCACAGACAAACTGGATGTAGCCAATTACTTAAACACTTTCTTCACAAACATAGCCACAACACTGGTAAACAAACTACCCTCCCACTCAGGGCAGTATGGGGTAGATCACATAGTAGCATACTCCAAGAACCTAGGCGTCCACAAAGACGATTTCAAACTGTAAATGGTAACTACAGATGAGGTACTCAATAAACTGAGCGCCCTCCAACCGAACAAGGCCACTGGCCATGACAACATCCCCTCCAAATTCCTCAGAGACTCAGCAGCCGCCATCACCCCAGTCATCACACACATAATAAACCTCTCCATAAAACAGGGACACGTCCCCAAGGACTTCAAAATAGCGAGAGTAACACCCCTGCACAAAAAGGGCAGCAAATTAGACCCAGGCAACTACCGCCCTGTTTCTATCCTTACATCCATCTCGAAAGTCATGGAAAAAATAGTATACGAACAGGTCGAAAAGTACCTTACGGATAAAAATCTAATCTACGAATTCCAATCTGGCTTCAGAACATCCCACTCCACTGACACATGCCTTCTCTATTTGAACGACCACATCAAGCAAGAGGTGGACGCGGGCAAATACTGCGGCATGGTCATGCTAGACCTACAAAAGGCCTTCGACACTGTCAATCACACCATTCTGATTGACAAGCTAAAAGCAATTGGTTTTGATAGTTTATCAGTGAGCTGGATACAATCCTACCTGGAGGGGAGAGAACAGATGGTGGAGGTAAACGGTACCCTATCCCCCCCCCTCACAGTGAACTGTGGTGTTCCACAAGGAAGCATACTAGGACCACTACTGTTCCTAATTTATGCAAATGACATGTCGTCAGCTTGTGACTGCAACTTGTTCCTGTTTGCGGACGACTCAGCCCTGCTGGTCTCTGACAAGAACAAGTTACAGGTTGAAAAAACCCTCAGCTCGGAACTAGGCAAAATCTGCATATGGCTCGCCGACAACAAACTATCATTACACATGGGCAAAACAGAGTCCATTCTCTTCGGTTCAAATAACAAACTCAGCAAAACAGACGGCTTCTCAGTTACAGTGGGTGACAATATTATCACAAGGAAAGATGAAATTACCTACCTGGGTTCCATCCTAGAGGCTAATCTTTCCTGTGACAAAATGGCATCCAATGTAATAAAAAAAGTCAATCAACGAACTCGATTCTTGTACCGGATCTCCTCCCTGGTAAACAAGAATACCCTGAAGACTCTGGCAGGAGCACTCATTCAAGGGTACTACGACTATGCTTGCACCTCATGGTACCAAAGCACCTCAAAGGCACTAAAAACCAAATTACAAACATCTCAAAACAAACTAGTCAGACTACTGCTTGACCTGACTCCTAGAACCCACCTCACCCCTGCACACTTTGCCAACCTAGGATGGTTTAGAGTAGACAACAGAGTACAGCAACTTGCAATGGGCCTGGTCTACAAGATACACTACACGACCAAGGTACCCATGTACATGTCAAAATACTTCCCAAAGGTCAGTGAATACCACGATCACAACACCAGAGGGAGCTCCACAAATCATGTAAAACCCAGATTCGGCTCAAACAAGGGACTAAACACGTTTCGCAACTATGCCACAACAATGTGGAACGCCCTACCCAAAGCTGTAAAGGAATGTAAATCACTACCCACCTTCAAAAACACTCTCAAAGAACACCTACGGGAGACTGCAATTCAAAACTGGCCCCTACAAATGTCCTAACCCAGTTGTACAATAAAGACCAAGCATGGCTTTGTCAGTATTCCAATGTACAGCCCCACCCAACCCCACCCCACCTACCCAACCTCCTCCAATGTACAGTTTCCATGTCAAATGTATGTCAGTATTCCAATGTACAGTGTCAACCCCCCCCCCCCTACCCAACCCCCCCCCCCCCCCCCCCCACCTCCAATGTACAGCCCCACCCCACCTACCCAACCTCCCCAAATGCACAGTTTCTATGTCAAATGTATATACTCTTCTTCTGGATTTTTTTAGTATCACAAACAGTACTGTATTTGAAAATCTGGTATGTCATAAATGTATAGATGTAGCAGTACTGTCTATCTGTATGTCATGTGTGTCATATGATGAATTGAAAATGGGGGACCCTGATGGAAACAAGACGAAAGTCTTTCTCAGGTCTGCATCCTCTTAACAATTGTATGTATTGAGCTGTACTGTACTGTACCCATTCTGCAATCTGTTAATAAACTTTTCAATCAATTCAATCAATCAATGCTATCAGTTAGCCTAGAGTTAGCTGTTAGCTTGTGCTACAACCATTGGCATTAGCCGTGAGAATAGCAGGCCCTGGCACTCTGACTACAACATCATCTTTGACAGAAGATGTAGTCGGGCCTGCACCATGACCGGCTGCAGGAGGGGGGCGTCTCGCCGGAGCAAGGCTCCGGCCATAGCTTCTTTTTTCCCCGCCAGCGAGAGGCCTTCGTCAACGTGGAGACCAACCTGTGTTGCGGCCTTTCGTCCTGCGTTCGTTGGTGCAGGTAAGATGTCCATTGGACATTACCCCACTCTTCCTTCCTTCCCCTCCTGAATGTTTTGTTAATAACCATGTCTTTGTCTGCAAAACATATGTTGCTTCACTACATTTGGAGATACGACATGTGCTGTGTGTGAATTATCTTGGTCGCTTGTATAGCTTGGGTAGCGTTGGCCAAAGCTTGTGCTTTTCTCTCTACCTAGAAACAGCGTTGTTTTTTACGTGAGTAAAAATTAACTGGGTTTTTTGTTGTATGATGAGAAGTTGTGTGTGTTCATGTAACGTTAGACAACGTGGCTGAGCCCACAACTGACTGGGTTACCCTATAATACTGTGCATAGTGGCATGTGATCGAGGGATGAGTCCCTCTCTCAGCTTGTGATGACAATAACAAGTGGCAAGTTTTTTTCACACATAAGCAGGGCTGTACCTGTTCAAACAAGGTCTTCAGCTGTGCTGGCGTGCATGATGTAAAGCTTACTCTACACATTGGCGTCGTATCAGGGGTAAGGTGGTGAGGGGTGGTTTTCCCCGGTTCTCCCCTGCCCCCCCCCCCCCCCCCCCCCTCAAACATGATTTTGTTTACAAGATGTTTATTTAATCACTATGTTTTTGGGGATACGGTGTAATCCTTCAGCTTCTGCTGGGGTTGTGCTCTTGCTTAGAGAGAGGCAATTTTTTCTGAAAATTGTTTGGTCGCTGTCATGTGGACTTAGCAAGGCCTGTGACCAGTACTTAATCAAGGACTTGTGTCTTCTCTCATCATGACAAACGGCGTTCCTCTTACAGTAGTGAGAGTGTACTTTTGCCAATTTTTTTGTTGTGATGGAGGGTTGTGTGTATCGTTTTCACGTTTAAGATCCACAACTGGGTTAGGTGTTGGCCTACAGAAGTTACATGTGTAAGCTCTTGTACCAGGGCCCTTGGCCCCTCTCTTGGTCTGTGTTTTTTCTTCCTTTAGGGTAAAGGTGTAAAAATTCAGGTGGCAGGTTTGCACATGAGCCTATGGCAAGCTGTTACCTTAAACAGGTATACATGCGCTTCATGTAGCACGCTATGACTGGTGTCTTGGCTCTGCTTTGTCATTGCATCGTATCAGGGGTGAGGGGTCATGAGGGGGTGAACTGATAAACCCTCCCTCCCCTTTTTCTGATTGGTCAGGGGGTTGGACCTCCTGTCCTTCAGGCTTCCTGTCACGCTGTTGGGTCAGCGCGTCACAGGGTAGGGAGAGGGGGGGGGGGGGAGTTCCCTGCTCCCACGCCATATTTGGGCGGGTGGGTGACGGAATTCCCCCCGCCATAGAGTACGTCACTGGGCGCGTTTCTATTGGTTGTGAGACTTCCGTGAGTTCTTTTCAGGCTCCATGTTGTGGACCTCTGTTATTGTCAAGATGAGTTATGCGGTGCGTGAGAACTTGAAAAGAAGTTCTGCTCTGCGCTCTGTTGCATATGTCTTGAGCTTGGTCACGTAGCTCAATGTTACATATATCTTTTCAATTATTACTCACGTGGGAAGTCTCCCTGGGGGTTCCCTGTCGCCTCTCTTTTATACAGGACAGGATTGACAGGGGTGTTTTCCCTCGGACGCGTCATATGGGACCCATATCTGTGTCTTGGCCAGCTTCCTGCCGCTCTCCCAGGCGGCTTGGAGGGAATGTTATCTGGGTTCTTGTTAGAATTACCATTGATATGTTTTGGGTCTCGACGTGTACATAGTGCTGGCCCTGGGTGCTTCTGTGTGGAACCACGCATGGGCTTGCACGCCTTGGTTGCTCATCATTGAAACAGCATTTTTATGGGGCAACTAGGATGGAGTTTGTCTCTTCCGAGTGCCAGTGTACTAGGTTAGTCTCAATGAATTCTCATTCATCTCTGGGGGGAGATAACGGAATAGATCAAAGCATTGGCGGAGGGGTCTCACGCTTTTGGGGTGGGCCACCGGGCGCAGTGCTTTATGTTCTGACCGTCTTGGTGGCGCCCTCTATGATGTTTTGGATCGACACGCGTACCTACCCCCCTCTTAGGACTGGGGATGGTGGCATGATTAGGACACGGGACTGGTTCTGGTCGCGCCGGACCAGGTCAGTTAACCCGTTGTCCACCGGGGCGCAGATCTGCTGTTCTGGTACCCTGAAGGACTTGTGCTTTTTCGGGGGGAAAATGCCGGGTTGGCCCGGGCGTTGCAGGGGTTGATGTTATGGAGGTGTTCGTGGTAATGTCACTGCGTGTTATCCTTCACTATTGCTTGGTCCATATTGTGTTGTACCTTGCGCTGTGCTACAGGAGCCTGGTCCTTCTCCATTTTTTTTTCGCCCCTCTCTTCTCCTGCTTGGCGGGGCTGGCAGGGAGCTATCGAGGTGGTTCTTGTACCCCTCTGGCATCCCTGTGTACGTCCCGGTCCGCCGGGCCCAGGTCATACACAGTAGCGGAGTCGACTCTTGGGTTAGGCCGGGCTTGACCCCGTCTGCCTGCGAGTGTGCCCCCGCACCCTTCATGACGTTTGCCAATCGTGTCAGCCTTCTCTGCCTCGGCCCCTCTAGAGGGTCAGGTTTTTTTTGTGGAGGCTGCGACATGGTGCACATGTTACGTGCCAGGCTGTTTGCCACTGTCTCCTGTGTTGCAGCAATCAGCTGCTAATTGGGAAGCTGCCTGTCTGGGCTCAAAAGGCCCTCCCCCACCCCACACACTGACACACTACTGCTGGAAGACACTGTGGGAGCAGTGTCTCCCTCCCTTCCACCACATTGACCTTTTGTTTGTGCTAGTTATAGTAATAAATATAACCTTTTGGTTTAAATTTGACCGTTGGTGTCTGTGTCCCCCTTATGTTGCTTCCCTCTGAGCCAGGGTCGTAACATATTGGGCGCTCGTCCAAGATTAAATTTGGAAAACATATACCCCTAGACTTGTTTGAGTAGGCAATTGCCTTTAGTAAAAAAATAAATAAATAAAAAATGTTATCTTGAATGGTGGGTCTTGGTGCTATAGTTTGGTTAGTGATCAGGTGTTGTGTAACGTGGGGGCTTGAGCCGGTCTTCAAACAGGTGAGTATGCCCTTACTTTATCATTTGATTTGACTACTTGTATACTGTTAAAATATTTACTTTAGTGGACACCACAAGTAGGTAGTTTCATTGTTTTCTGGCTGTTTTTAGCTTCCTGTGTACCACTTAACCCTGGGGAAGTCATTGAAGGGATTAGTACCACTTGTCTTGTACCATACCATATACTTGACGGGTTTGTGGTCGATATGATCTTTGGCTGGTAGCAGGTGTGGTTGAAGAGGGTTAGGTCTACAGTGCTTTAGCTTTCAGTATAGGTAGGTTAGGGTGCCAGAAAATATAGTTAGTGTAAGGGCCTGATGTAAGTTTTTTTTTTTTTTCTTTTTTTTTTAGACATGTGGTGGGCATAGCAGTCCTTCATTGACTGCAGTGTAGATGTTAGAAGCTATGTGTGGTCATATCAGATTATAAGGGGCACCAGTTTGAATTTGTTTGTTGTTTCTTGAGTGTAACACAGGGGGTTTTGCCTCACTTGGTTTGTGTTACTGAAGGGCGTTCACCGGTGCTTCAGTGGTGCTTCAGCTGTGCTTCAGGGGTGCTTCAGGGGTGCTTCAGCGGTGCTTCAGTGGTGCTTCAGTGGTGCTTCAGCGGTGCTTCAGCGGTGCTTCAGTGGTGCTTCAGTGGTGCTTCAGTGGTGCTTCAAGGGTGCTTAAGGGGTGCTTCAGGGGTGCTTCAGCTGTTCTTCAGCAGTTCTTCGTGGTTCTTCGTGGTTGTTCGTGGTTGTTCAGTGGTTCTTCAGCGGTTCTTCGTGGTTCTTCAGTGGTTCTTCAGCGGTTCTTCATGGTTCTTCAGTGGTTCTTCAGTGGTTCTTTAGTGGTTCTTCGTGGTTCTTCGTGGTTCGTCAGCAGTTCTTCGTGGTTCTTCAGTGGTTCTTCAGTGGTTCTTTAGTGGTTCTTCGTGGTTCTTCGTGGTTCGTCAGCGGTTCTTCGTGGTTCTTCAGTGGTTCTTCAGTGGTTCTTTAGTGGTTCTTCGTGGTTCTTCGTGGTTCTTCGTGGTTCTTCAGTGGTTCTTCAGTGGTTCTTGGTGGTTCTTAGTGGTTCTTTAGTGGTTCTTCAAATAAATATGTGTATACTGGGGTGGTTTTGAGCTCTGGCAACTCTTGGTACCAAACTGTAAGGTGAGTAGTTTGTAGTGACTGGTACAGTAAGGATGGCTACCATAGAGGATTTTATTGGTGACCCTTCTGATGGGCTGTTGGAGGGGTTTACCAAAGAGCAAATTCTGAAGCTTGCTGTACACTATGATATTGAGCTTGCTGCCAGTGAGAGACGTTTAAAAACAACTGCCTTGGATACTTTGAGGGCTGTACTCATTGAGGAGCGTGTGCTTGTGGCGAAGGTGGAGGAGCCTCTTTTGTCTGGGGTGTCTCCACAACTCTCTGGTGTGGCAGAAGGCGTTGCCATTGACTGGAGGCTTAGAGAGTTAGCGTTTAAGGGTAGACAACTTGAGCTTCAGGAAAAACAGCTACAACAACAACATCAAGAGCGTGAGCTTAAGGAAAAACAAATGTTTCTGGAGCATGAACGTGGGCTGAAAGAGCTTGCATTTAAGCATGCTGCCTTGCAGGTGGGTTATGTGCATTCAGAGTCGCATTCAGCTTTTGATGTCAGCAAAAATATTAGAATGGTGCCTCCTTTTTTGGAGAAGGATGTGGATAGGTACTTTCCCCATTTTGAATGGGTGGCAACCACGTTGAAGTGGCCTAGTACGGCCTGGGCGCTGCTGCTGCAGTGTGTCCTGGTTTGTAAGGCGCAAGAGGCGTATACTTCTCTGTCCCTTGATCAAAGTGCTGACTATGAGCTTGTTAAAGCTTCCATATTGAGGGCTTATGAGTTAGTCCCAGAGGCCTATCGTCAGCGTTTTAGAGGCTATCGCAGGTCGGAGGGACAAACGTATGTTGAGTTTGGAAAAGAGAAGGAGAACCTGTTTGATAGATGGTGCACCTCTCAGAAAGCAGAGTCAAAAGAGCAGCTTAGACAGCTGATTCTCCTAGAGGAATTTAAAAGCTGTGTTCCCGATACCGTTTCCACTCATCTAAACGAGCGTAAGGTATTGCAGATAGGCAATGCTGCTGTCTTGGCTGATGAGTTTGTGTTGACACACAAGTCCGTCTTTGTGGAGGAATACCCTGTTGAGTCCAGGGGTAGGCGTCCTTTTCAGGGGGGCCGTTTCCCAAAACCTGTGTCTACTGGTCAGTTTACTTCAACTCCTAGGCATGGTGGTTCTGCTAGTGCATTCCCAGAGGGAGTTATATGTTTCTACTGTAAGGAGCCTGGTCATATCGTTGCTGGGTTCCCTGTGCTTAAACAGAATTTTTTTTAAAACTGTGGCTCTGGTGGAAACCGTAAGCAGAACACCTATGCCGACGTTAGAGGGTGATGGGGGGAGTATCAAAGGTGGGGACAGAGAGCTAGAGGGCTCCTCAACATTTATGATGGATGGATTTGTTTCCCTGACTGATGCACTAGAGTCAAAGCAGGCTATAACAATTTGGAGAGATACAGGAGCTTTTCAGTCCCTCATTCTGGATGGGATTTTGCCATTTTCGGAAAAGTCTTCATTGCGTTCCGGTGCCATTGTTCAAGGCTTTGGAGGAGGCTTTGTGAATGCACCTTTGCATGAGGTCACACTCAACTCTCCCTTAGTATCAGGCAATGTTGTTGTGGGGGTATGTTCTCACATCCCCATAAAAGGTGTGTCCTTCATTCTAGGGAATGATTTGGCTGGTGGCAAAGTGCTGGCTACTCCAGATGTAATTCCCATCCCTGTAGTTTCTGAGGTCCCTGATGAGCTGGCACAGAAACATCCAGGAGTGTTCCCTGTGTGCTGTAACCCGGGCAATGTCAAAGGACAAAAGTGACAGCCGTGATGTTGATAACTCAAATTGTGACATTACACTTAGTGACACGTTCTTTGTTGAATTGAAAAGTGACCCTGTTGAGGGATTTGGAAAGGTGATACCGTCTCATGAGCAGCTAGTGCTAGAGCAAGATAAAGATGTCTCCTTGTCGTCCCTCTTTGAAGAGGCGGTTTTAGAGGATGCAATGATAGATACGTCTCAAGGATATTTTGTTAGCAATAATGTGCTCATGAGAAAGTGGACACCACCTAACCTGTCCAGTCAGGATGACTGGGGCAGTGTGTTTCAGATTGTAGTTCCAGCCGTGTACCGTCCCGAGATACTGCATCTAGCACATGATCATGATGAATCACTTGTTTCCAGTACATTGCTTAATAGTTCTGACCTTGATTCACGTGACCACACTGACTCTCTGCCAGGCACTGGGTATGCTAGTCAACCTAGTTACCTGTGTCCTGTACAGCAGGAGCCTCCGCGGCCTAGTCTAATGAGTGGCAGCCGTTTTGATCGTGATAATGTTGATGTGTGTCCCACCATTTTTTATCCTGACCATGTTATTTTTTGTGCCACCATTTTGGTGCATGACGGTGTTACTTCGGGTGACCGCATTTTGGATCTTGACAAGGTTGCTGTGTGTGACACCATTGTTGCTCATGGCAGTCCTATTTTTTGTGACACAATGTTGGCTCGTGACAGTGCACATTTTTCTGACGCCATTTTGGATGGTATTCCAAATTATTTTGTGACTGATATGTTGCCATGTTCCAGGGACGGTGAGGACGTGCCTGAGGCAGTACATCCTACTCTGGCTGTTCATGAGTCACGGTCTCCTGGACTGACAGTGCCAGGAGGGAAGGAGATGGGCGCTGTGATGGTACCAGGGAAATGTGATGAGTTTTGTTTTCCTGTTTGCTATCCTGTTGGGTGCAGTGAGCTTCGCTCTCATATTGATTTGCTGTCTCTTTTTGACAGGTCGGTATCTGTGGAGAGGCCTGTTGAAATGGAGCTTATGTGTGATAAGGTCTTGGTTTGTGAATGGGGTCCTAGGCCTTACGCCTCAGTGGAGGATGAGCCTGCTCCACTCTAGCCAATTACCGCAGTGGAGGAACCTTTTGTGAGGTCTCGCTTGCCTGAGAGTCGGGACAGTGTTGTTTTTTGTTTTAAACAACATTGTCGAATGTTCCACAGTGGGGAGCATTCGACAAGGTTGAAGGTCGTGTTCGACAGGGGCCGACCCATTATCACTGTTGTGGTAGTGGCCCATGACAATTAATGGGTCACAATATTTTGTATAGTTGAATGTTGTATTAAGGATTGTTTTGTGTTTCAGATGCTATGTTTTGTGGTGGTTGCCTCCTGGGCAACCATTTTAAGGGTGGGGATGTTACGTGCCAGGCTGTTTGCCACTGTCTCCTGTGTTGCAGCAATCAGCTGCTAATTGGGAAGCTGCCTGTCTGGGCTCAAAAGGCCCTCCCCCGCCCCACACACTGACACACTACTGCTGGAAGACACTGTGGGAGCAGTGTCTCCCTCCCTTCCACCACATTGACCTTTTGTTTGTGCTAATTATAGTAATAAATATAACCTTTTGGTTTATACTTGGCCGTTGCTGTCTGTGTCCCCCTTATATTGCTTCCCTCTGAGCCAGGGTCGTAACAATACCGAACGCCCCTTCCGCCGGGGTGCTGGTTTCAGCAGACCCCTTAGGCGCCTGTCTAGTCTGCAGTGTTCCAGGCTCGGGTCGAGTCCTTTTGACCTGTTGCCTGGATTGAGGGATCAACCTCTTTGGGGGTTGTCCCCCCGGTGCGCTGCCTGGTCCCGCCGTGGGGGTGTAGCCTCTTTGAGTGCTTCAGGGCGGCGTGCTGTAGGGGGGAAGGGCCTGCTCTTGGATGGGCCCTGTCCGATATGCTGGCGATGTGGGGGGTGGTGTCACTAGTGACCGCCTGGTGGGGTCTCGATGCTGCGGTGTCGTTGGCCTCACCAGGCCCCCTTTTCCGGGGTGTCCAGTCCCTTCCTGGGGCTGGGTCCTCCTTCGTGCTCCGCTGCTACGGCCTTGCCACAGGGTTGGGTTCTTGACCTTGACCCTGTGATATTAGGGGTTGTAACAGGTTTTTTTTCCTTCTCGTTCGTTCCCTAGTGGCATGTGGGTTGCGCGCCTGTGTAGTCGTGGGTTCTTCTGTGGGAAGGTAAGTCCCACGATCTGCTCACCCGGTGGGTTGAGTTGCTAAACCCTCTTCGCACGGTCGGATCCGATTCCCTCCCGTCCTCCACTAGGGGGGTCCGGGGGTTCGGGTCCTCCCCGGTTCTGATGGTTGTGGGGGGCCTCAGCGGGTACATCTGTCGAGCTTCCGCTCTGCTCAGCTCCTGTGTTCCACTTAGAGCACAGAGCGTAAGCTAATACGAAATATAACATACGGTTATTGTTGTGAAGGGCCAGATTAAACCGAATATATATATTTATTTATATATATATATTTAATTGTATTTGTATATTCTCTAATATTCCCTGATATCCCTTGTATATTCCTTGTACAATATGCATTGAATATCCATTCTAGCCTACTGAACATCCCATAATAGTCTCCATTCTACTATTGGTCGAGACCTTGGTGCCAGGCTGCCATACCCCTCAGACCCAGTTCAAACGTACCGCTCCACATGTACGAACAAGTCCTAGTTCCGCGTAGGAATCTGGCTACCGCACCACTAATGGGACTATTTGTTCATAGTGCGTATATATACTGCGCTACTAAAGTAGGACTTCCTTTTTCAGTCCAGTTTCTTACCCTCCAATAGAGTCACAGACGTAAAGCCTCCCCGCGACGCCACGTGTGGGAGTAAGGCCAAGTTCGCCTACCATCGGTATTGAGACATCGTGTATATTAATATTTGAATAGTCATATTTGGCACTATATCGTCGAGTTGGACGTAGTCTATTAAGCTAATAATAGTCTGTTAATATATACTGCTTCGTGCGGT
The DNA here is from genome assembly GCF_963971535.1 of Notolepis coatsorum. Classification (NCBI taxonomy): domain Eukaryota; kingdom Metazoa; phylum Chordata; class Actinopteri; order Aulopiformes; family Paralepididae; genus Notolepis; species Notolepis coatsorum. The sequence goes on along the minus strand of NC_140172.1, from coordinate 94,659,201 downwards.
GAGAATACTACCGTAGTCAGTACCCCATCGTTTCGGGCAGAGAACTGGCTGCTTACCCAGGGTGGTTGACCCCACGTGAGGAGCCCCAGAGCCGACGAGCGAGTGGACCTGTATACCGGATTATTCTACCGACGACAGCCCGCCTTCCCAGGCACGGATTATGCTTTGTATACTTTGATTATTCCATGGATAAAGACCCCCGACACTGCCGTGTGTTGGAACCCCCCCCCCTGGAGAGGACGCAAGGTGAGGAGACGCTCTGCAAGACGAGGTCGCTTCACGTCTCTCCTCCGTGGACCGGATGACGCCGGCCCACAAAGAGTCCACCTGCTTTCATCTGTGGTCCAAGGATCGCCGGCGCATTGAACGGCACTACAGTGGGTTCACCTGGGATACCCTTGGCCGGATGAGGCAGCCGGATTCTACCCCCCCCCCCCCTCCTACTCCTGTCGGCTTACAAGCGACCGGATTAACCCCCCCTCTAGTGTGTCCAGTATATAATCATTAAAGTATCATTGCTGTTATTCCTTAAACTATTCCAGGTCGTATATGTACCACCTGCGCCTTCAGAGATTGGACATTCTCTATTGATATACCGACGAATACTCTTGCCATAAAAGTGCATACTATTTCCATTCATAAATGTGATTGATTTGATTAAGTGCTTGTTCTACACACCATCGCTGTGTAGAAATAAAGACCTATTTCTAATTCGTACATTTGTGTTGGATCCGTTTCATCTACGTGACAGTGTTCATCATAATATATTTATGCCGTGTACTGGGTGGCCGAATATTAAGTACAAAGGTAGTGGTAGTAAGTATCATATCTAGTAATACAGTCAGGGAATTGTACCCCTCAGTTACAATTGGTCCTTCGAGCCGGAGGGTAATTAGTGTAATATTAATATAGTGTTATTAATATTGAAATGGCCTATGATGAACACTCCACGAAACGATCCTCCTAACCAACGCCCGCAGCGCGAACGACGGCTCCCTCAGTACTTAGAGGCCTACGCTGTCAGTCAACAACCTAGTCTTCTACTAACAGTAAACGCGGTAAAACTAGAAAGTAAAAGTATGTCTAACCCCAACGCCCAGACTACCCCGACCATAGAGGCCCCTACGGGCTCTAATGTAACTGACCAAGTTCACGGTGGGGACCAGTGGGAACCAGACATGACTTCACACCCCGCCAGTACTGAAGAAGTAGTCCCTGATGAGTCCCGGGAGGAATACAACGCTACCGAGAGAGAACTCGGCACGGAAGAAGACGGGGAGAGCACCGTGGAGATAGAGCTCCAAGGCTCCGCAAGGAGTACCCCGAGGGAAGGCTCCCCTATACAACCGCTTTCTCCCAGCGAGGCAGAGAGGACCCTACAGCAGGCCTTCCTCATCAGCCTGAACGCCGCTGCTGAACGCGACCGACTGCAGATCCAGCAGCGAAGCGAACACGAGCAGATACGTCTAGAAATAAGACGCATTCAGATGGAACAGAATGTGGCCCGAGAACGAGCCGGTGCTCAACGGGACGCAGCGCGCGACAGACAGCAGTCGCAACTAATAGAACAGCTGATCAGACGGACAACACCCTCTCCCTCCGCCAGAGGCTCCAGGAACTCGTCTAGACACACCTCCAGGGCGGCATCCCCTAGCCGAGTAAACAACCCTGAACTTGACCAACAGACGAGGTCTATACCCCCCACAGACCACCTCCCCCCACCGGTCCAAGCGAGACCTAGCAACCGGGAAGGAGCAGCATATCCTGTGGAGAGGCTAAACCAGAGACTACAAGCACTGGATGACCTAACTGAAGACGAAGAGGAAGAGGAGGAGAACCACGCCCGAAGACAGCACAGTACTCTACCGGACCAGGAGGTCCGGTACAGCCCAGGCTATACTCCCGCGGAGCTGCGCTACAGACCCCCGACTCTATACACGGGTGAGCACGACGCACGACCCGCACCGAGGAACAGCACCTGGACAAGCGGGCCATGGTACACTGCCGGTACCAGCCCATACCAAGGAGCGGGAGGAGACTCGCCTAGGAGGCCTCTCCCCCAACGCTCGCCGATGTATCCACAGTCAGCGTCATACATTGGCACGCCTATGGTACCCGACTTCACCCAAGAGAACCGGGCCCAGTATACAGAACTCCGCATGTGTCTGGAGACCATGTTGGTGGATGTATTGGATGAACGCCACAAATACGCCATCCTACTGAAGCACTTAAAGGTGCCCCGCGCACATAATATAGCGCTCGCCTACGCGACTTCCACCACCCCATACACAGCAGCGCTGGTAGCATTGGACCAGAGGTATGGGCGCATATGGGATTACGTGATCCAGGAGATCCGACACATCGACCGCTTACCCCCAGCAATAGACAATCGAGCACTGGACGACCTGTCCATCAGAGTGCAGTCCCTGGTAGGGATGTTGGGAGCGCAAAGAGAGAAGGGGAGGCATGAACTTTACGCCAACTCAAATGTGGAAAGGATTCTGGAGAAGCTGCCGCCCGCTCGTCAGGAGCGCTTTAGGCGGCAGAGGGACCACAGAGACCCGAATGGCCCCGAACCGAACCTCCTCGATCTAGCAGACTTCCTGGCGAGAGAAGTCAGCAGCCTACGGCTAGATACATTCGGACGGAGCACCCCTGGCTCCAGAGAAGGAACCAGACGACTAAATGATGGAAGAAGATCGGTGGCCGTGATGCACCAATCGGAGTCAGTACCGAGCAGCAGGAGCCACAGTACCCCCTCCAGAACGGAGAAGTGGAAGATAGTGTGCCCCTACTGTGAGAAAGAACACTGGCTAGCGCAATGTGACTCCTTCCCCAAGCTGAACGCGGAGGAAGCAAGTCAATGGATAAAGTCCAACAAGCGCTGCTTTCGCTGTGCGCGCTCACACATGGCAGCCGAATGCCGCTTAAAGAAAAGGTGCACCAAGTGCGATGGAGCCCATCTGGACATACTTCACGACAGTAACAGACGGCGCCCTTCACCCGCACCATCCAGCCGCAAAGCGAGCGTCATGTACATCGATCCCGCCAGCAGCAGTGGAGCCCGAGTACTCCTAAAAGTAGTGCGTGTGACACTAAGCTACCAGAATAAAGTCCTGGACACTTACGCCGTCCTCGATGACGGGTCAGAGAAGACCCTGCTGCTCGCCTCCGCTGCGGCCCAGCTAGGGCTGCGGGGAAGCGAAACCCAAATGACAATTCGGACAATAAGACGAGATTTGAAGACGATAAAGGGCGAGAATGTCTCATTCTCTATCGCAGCAAGCGGCCAGCCTGAGCGACGGTACCAGATTGCAGACGCTTTCACCAGCCAAGAAATAGGACTGTCGCGGTACACATACCCCGTCGCCAAGCTGATGGAGAAATATGTACATCTGCGCAAGTTACCGATCCCGCTCATAGACAATGCTATGCCGACCCTGTTGATAGGCTCCGACCATGCAGACCTCATTGTCCCGATAGACCGGGTTCATACCGGACCCCGAGGCTGTCCTGCAGCAGTCGAGACCCGTTTGGGATGGACTCTCCAAGGCCCGCTCGCCAAATCTCTCAACCGAAGTACAGCCACTAGATGTCTCCACTCCCGAGTCACAGAGGGAGAAACCGCACTCCTGCAACACGTAGAGCGGCTATGGACCTTGGAACAAATGCCCTTTAAGAACGGAAAGAAAGACATTCGCTCTAAAGATGACATTTACGCCATTCACCTCCTCGAGACAGGGACCAAGAGAGTCCCGGTCAACGGCGTGTTGAGATACGCCACGCCACTCCTGCGGCGAGAAGGAATGCCTACTTTCCACGCCAAGACAGACGCCACAGAACGGTACCTGCTGAACACGGAGCGGCGCTTAGCCAAGAACCCCGCCCAAGAGAGTGTATACCGCGCTGAGATTGAGAAGCTCATCACAGCGGGACACGTCACAAAGATGGACATTAAAGAGGCTGACCAGACCACTGAATCGTGGTACGTGCCTCACCACAAGGTCCATCACAACGGTAAAGACCGCATAGTATTTAACTGCAGCTACCAGATCGGATCCCAAAATCTGAATAAAGAGTTACTGCCCGGTCCCACACTCGGCCCCTCCCTACTCGGCGTTCTACTCCGCTTCCGCCAGGAAAAGGTGGCCACCAGCGGGGACATTAAAGGAATGTTCCTGCAGGTGAGATTAGTAGAGGCGGACAAGCCCCTGTTACGGTTCCTATGGAGAAAGAAGCCAGGAGATGAGCACCCAGCCATCTACCAATGGGAAGTCCTCCCCTTCGGAACGACGTGCAGCCCCTGCTGTGCTACATTTGCACTACAGAAACATGTAGCAGAGGACCCAGCAGCGGACGAAGAGGTCCGACACAGCGTAAAGAACAGCTTCTACGTAGACAACTGTCTACAAAGCCTTTCAACCCAGGAAGAAGCCGAGGCTCTCCTGATTAAACTCCGCGCCTCATTGATCAAAGGCGGCTTTGATCTCAGGCAGTGGGCCAGCAGCGATCCGCAAGTACTGCGCAGCCTCTCCTCCGAGGACAAGGCAGCCAGCAGCGAGACCTGGATGGCTACAATCCCGGGAGAAGCCCAGGAGATGACCCTGGGATTGGTGTGGCGATTCAAAACAGATTCGCTTCACTACAGACACAAGCCCCTGACTACGGAGCAGGGAAGGCCGGCGGCGGCGCCGACCACCAGACGGAGTGTGTACACAACACTCGCGCGACAATATGACCCGCTAGGATGTATTCTACCGTACACCACCAGGGCAAAAATGATTGTACGAGCATTGTGGGACAAGGACCAGGGCTGGGACGACCCCATTCCCGCACACCTTGCTTCCACCTGGAGAGAGTGGGAGATGGAGCTCCACTCACTCCCAGGCGTTAATATGCGCCGAAGCTACTTCCCACCCACGGTGAGGCCAGAGACATGTAAAATGGACTTACACGTCTTCAGTGATGCCTCAGAGGTCGCATACGGATCAGTAGCCTACTTGCGGGCCCAAGCGAAGGGGGGAGAGATCTACACAGCATTTGTCCTCGCCCGCTCGAGAATAGCCCCACGCAAGCAACAATCTATCCCACGTCTAGAGCTCTGCGCAGCCCTAGCCGGAGCGCACCTAGCCACGCTCATCCAACGTGAGCTCACCATACCGGTGTCTAGAACAATCCTGTGGTCAGATTCCACGACGGTACTCGCCTGGATCAAATCGGACTCATGCAAGTACAAAGTCTTCGTGGGAGTCAGAGTCACCGAGATTCAAGACTTAACCGAAGAGTTAACCGGAGAAACAGAGTGGCGCTACGTTGATACAAAACAGAACCCAGCTGACGTCATCACCCGGGGGATGCCCCTGGATGACCTCACCCGTCGCAATGTCTACAGTGACGGCCCCGCATTCCTAAGACTCCCGGAAGGACAGTGGCCCATGCCTATCCCGAGGGAAGCAAGTCCAGAGGAGGTGGAAAATAAGAAGTCTGTGTTCTGTGGATTGAGCACCGTAGCCTCCACCGACCCTAACATAGACGATTGCACGTCCATAGAGAGTGCACAACAAAGAACATTCCTGCGGTACCACCCGGAGTGCAAGTCCCCCGTTGATATGTCAGCAGCTAACTACGAGGAAGCAGAATTGCTTCTACTGCAGCGAGCCCAGAGAGACTCGTTCCCCGATGAATTGGCCTGTCTACAGGGAGGAAAGCCCGTCCCATCCGACAGCAGATTAATTCATCTGGCCCCCGAGAGCGACGCTCATACCCTCATCAGAGTGGGTGGTCGCCTACGCAGAGCCCCCAATCTACCGGATGACATTAAATACCCGATCGTATTGAACAGCCGACACAAGGTCACAGAGCTGATTATAAAGAAATACGATGAGGATGTACATCACGCAGGAGCAGAAAGAGTCTTCGCGGAAATCAGACGTCGTTACTGGATCCTACAAGGAAGAGAGGCGGTACGACGCTTCCAGCGAACATGTCTAGACTGCCGCAAGTGGCGCGCGCAGCCCAGCATACCAAGGATGGCTGACCTTCCTCCATGTCGCCTCCGAATCGGTGACAAGCCATTCCACTCAACGGGTATGGACTGCTTTGGCCCGCTGCACATAAAGAAAGGAAGAGGAACCGAGAAGCGGTGGGGTATTGTATTCAAATGCATGACCACCAGAGCGATACACATCGAGCTTCTCCCGACCATGAGCACAGACTCATTCCTTATGGCCTTCCGTAGATTCACATCACGGAAAGGAAGACCGTCTACCCTATTGTCCGATCATGGGACAAACTTCAAAGGCGGCGAAAGAGAGCTGAGAGAGAGCTTCCAAGCTATGGGCCCAGAACTTAAGACCCACCTCGCTCCAGCACAGGTTGATTTCCAATTCAACCCCCCAAACGCACCCCACTTCGGTGGTACTTGGGAACGAGAAGTGCGCTCCATAAAGACAGCCCTGTACATTTACATTTACATTTAGTCATTTAGCTGACGCTTTTATCCAAAGCGACTTACAAGTTCTGTACGACAAGCCATCAGGAAGAGCACAACTCTATCAGCTGAGTAACAATGTTCATCAAAGTGTTGAGTGCTACAGTGTAGGTTAGTTTATTAGGACAAGTGCATGACAGTATGGTTAGTTAGGGTTAGATTTTTTATTTTATTTTTTTTAATTCAGATAATGGTTGAAGAAGTGAGTCTTTAGTCGACGGCGAAAGATTGGACGTGTTTCGGCTGTCCTAACTGGGGTGGGTAGTTCATTCCACCATTGTGGGGCAAGGACTGAGAATAGGCGACTTCTCTTTGATGACCCTCCCGGAGCTTGGATAGGAGTAGGTCTGAGGCGGCCAGAAGATGCAGAGCGTAGGGGTCTTGAGGGTGTGTAGTTAGAGACCATTGACCGGAGGTAGGCGGGAGCAGTTCCCTTTGCCGCACGGTATGCTAGGTCAAGGGCCTTGAAGCGGATTCGTGCAGCAATGGGGAGCCAGTGCAGGTCCCTAAGAAGTGGGGTGACATGGGCCGACTTCGGTAGGTTTGAGATCAGGCGGGCCGCTGCGTTCTGAATGAGTTGAAGAGGCTTAGTGGCAGTGGCCGGGAGGCCAGCGAGCAGTGCGTTGCAGTAGTCGAGGCGGGAGATGACTGTTGATTGGACGAGGAGTTGGGTGGCTTCTTTTGTCAGGAAGGGGCGTATCCTTCTGACGTTGCTCAGGAGGAATCGGCAGGTTCTGGTTGTCGCTGCGATGTGAGCAGAGAAGTTCAACTGGTCGTCGAGGACAACACCAAGGTTCTTGGCGGTCGGGGACGCGGTCACAGCTGCATTCTCGACTGTGATGGAAAGGTCGGTCAGGGGGGAGGATTTGGCCGGCAGGTGGAGCAATTCTGTTTTGCTTAGGTTCAGTTTGAGGTGGTTGGTCGTCATCCAGGCGGAGATGTCGGACAGACAGGCCGAGATCCGCTCAGAGACGTGGATATCTGAGGGAGGGAAGGAGAGGAAGAGTTGAGTATCGTCGGCATAACAGTGGTAGGAGAAGCCATGAGACGTGATAATGTTACCCAGTGATTTAGTGTAGAGGGAGAAGAGAAGGGGTCCTAAAACCGAGCCCTGGGGGACACCCGTCCGCAGGGGGCGGGTGGCCGACAGGGTCCCTCTCCATGACACTTGGTAGGAGCGGTCATTGAGGTATGATGACAACCATGTCAGCGCAGAGCCAGCCACTCCCATTCCTGCGAGGGCCGCGAGGAGGATCTGGTGGTTGACTGTGTCGAAGGCTGCAGATAGATCTAGGAGAATCAGGACAGAGGAGAGGCCTTTCGCTTTTGCTAAGTGAAGTGCCTCTGTGACCGCAATGAGGGCTGTCTCTGTGGAGTGACCAGTCCTGAAGCCTGACTGATTAGGGTCTAGGAGGTCATTCTGTAAGAGATAAGCAGTAAGTTGGTTGGATACAGCACGTTCAAGTGTTTTAGAAAGGAAGGAGAGAAGAGAGACAGGACGGTAGTTGCCTATGACGGTAGGGTTCAGGGATGGTTTTTTTATGAGGGGCGTGACTCTGGCTTGTTTTAGGGAGGTGGGGACCACCCCCGAGTTGAGTGAGGAGTTGATGGTTGCAGTTAGGAATGGGAGGATGTCTGGTGCTATGCAGTACTTGGGGCCCAGACTGATGTCTGGTGCTACGCAGTACTTGGGGCCCAGACTGTGGCGGAAGAAGTCCTAATGACAGTCCTCACGGAGATTGAGGGAGTACTTAACTCGAAGCCCCTCGGATATGTCTCCAGTGATGTGGCGGATATCGACCCAGTTACCCCCAACACACTCCTGATGGGGCGGCTAGATCCTGCATTACCCCAGACAATGTACCGGCCTGAAGAAGCGAACGGCCGACGAATGTGGAGGTACAGCCAAGTATTAGCCGACAAGTTTTGGAACAGTTTCCTACTGCACTACCTACCGTCTCTACAGACCCGCCAGAAGTGGGTAAAGGAGAGAGACAATTTGACAGAAGGAACAGTCGTCATGATTATTGATCAATCACTGCCCAGAGCTATGTGGCCGGCCGGCCGCGTAAGCAAAGTGATCACCGGTGCCGACGGCAAGGTCCGAGCAGCTGAAGTGCTCGTCCAGGGTCGCACTTACACCCGTCCCGTGGCGAGGCTCATAGAACTGCCTCGACTCCCAGACACAATCGATGATGACCATGACCCTATAACCCTATGACTTTGTGAAGTTGACTGACCCCTACAGCAAACCCTTATGTGTAAATAGACAACGCGATTAATCTGTCTCTGTTTAACTGATTAGGTCTGGGACCAATCAGGGGGTGGCTGTTGTGAAGGGCCAGATTAAACCGAATATATATATTTATTTATATATATATATTTAATTGTATTTGTATATTCTCTAATATTCCCTGATATCCCTTGTATATTCCTTGTACAATATGCATTGAATATCCATTCTAGCCTACTGAACATCCCATAATAGTCTCCATTCTACTATTGGTCGAGACCTTGGTGCCAGGCTGCCATACCCCTCAGACCCAGTTCAAACGTACCGCTCCACATGTACGAACAAGTCCTAGTTCCGCGTAGGAATCTGGCTACCGCACCACTAATGGGACTATTTGTTCATAGTGCGTATATATACTGCGCTACTAAAGTAGGACTTCCTTTTTCAGTCCAGTTTCTTACCCTCCAATAGAGTCACAGACGTAAAGCCTCCCCGCGACGCCACGTGTGGGAGTAAGGCCAAGTTCGCCTACCATCGGTATTGAGACATCGTGTATATTAATATTTGAATAGTCATATTTGGCACTATATCGTCGAGTTGGACGTAGTCTATTAAGCTAATAATAGTCTGTTAATATATAGTGCTTCGTGCGGTGAGAATACTACCGTAGTCAGTACCCCATCGTTTCGGGCAGAGAACTGGCTGCTTACCCAGGGTGGTTGACCCCACGTGAAGCTGCACCCGAGGAGCCCCAGAGCCGACGAGCGAGTGGACCTGTATACCGGATTATTCTACCGACGACAGCCCGCCTTCCCAGGCACGGATTATGCTTTGTATACTTTGATTATTCCATGGATAAAGACCCCCGACACTGCCGTGTGTTGGAACCCCCCCCCCTGGAGAGGACGCAAGGTGAGGAGACGCTCTGCAAGACGAGGTCGCTTCACGTCTCTCCTCCGTGGACCGGATGACGCCGGCCCACAAAGAGTCCACCTGCTTTCATCTGTGGTCCAAGGATCGCCGGCGCATTGAACGGCACTACAGTGGGTTCACCTGGGATACCCTTGGCCGGATGAGGCAGCCGGATTCTACCCCCCCCCCCCCTCCTACTCCTGTCGGCTTACAAGCGACCGGATTAACCCCCCCTCTAGTGTGTCCAGTATATAATCATTAAAGTATCATTGCTGTTATTCCTTAAACTATTCCAGGTCGTATATGTACCACCTGCGCCTTCAGAGATTGGACATTCTCTATTGATATACCGACGAATACTCTTGCCATAAAAGTGCATACTATTTCCATTCATAAATGTGATTGATTTGATTAAGTGCTTGTTCTACACACCATCGCTGTGTAGAAATAAAGACCTATTTCTAATTCGTACATTTGTGTTGGATCCGTTTCATCTACGTGACAGTGTTCATCATAATATATTTATGCCGTGTACTGGGTGGCCGAATATTAAGTACAAAGGTAGTGGTAGTAAGTATCATATCTAGTAATACAGTCAGGGAATTGTACCCCTCAGTTACAGTTATCCTATAACCATAGTTATATGAGTATAGCGAGCGCTCTGCGCTGGACTCACTGAGGACCCCGTGGTCTTCGCCTTCAGTGGTGAAAGACTTGGGAAGGAGCTGTTAGTTTGGCCACACCCCTGCTTATGTAGAGGAGCGGGTGGGGGTGTGGCCAGGCGGATGGGTGTGTACATGTACATGTGGAGAAATGTATTCAGTATCTAGACTGATATAGGATATGTTCCACTTAGAGCGCAGAGCGCTCGCTATACTCATATAACTATGGTTATAGGATAACCGTATGTTTGTCTCCCTTCTTGAAGAGAGGGATAACCTTTGCTACCTTCATTCTGTCTGGAAAAGTCCCTGAGAGAAAAGAAAGATTAAAAACATAACAGAGGGGCTTGATAATACAGTCGATGGTTTTTTTCACTATTTTCATGTCTATCCCAGATCCCTATCTGTTGATGTCTTATTTTTCAGTTTTACTACTGTTGATATAATGTCATTGTTACTGACTTCTCCCAAAAACATGGACTGTCTGCAGCACTCTGCTGCCCCTTTTTGCTCCACTCTGCACATCTCCGTCATTGTTTTTCTCAATGGTTTTTGCCAAGTTAGGTCCAACATTTACGAAAAATTTGTTAAATCCATTTGCCACTTCTTTCATATTTTTTATAATCTTATCTTCCTCATCTATGAAGTGGCTTGGCGGCTTTGTGAGCCCAGATGTTTTTCCTATTACTTTATTTAAGATATTCCAAGTTTCTTTAATATTACTTTTATTTTGTTCTAATATATTATTATAATATTCTTTCTTAGCATGTCTCATTATAGCTATTAATTTATTTTTGTATACCTTATATTTCGTTTCAGCAACCTTTGTTCTTACATTCATAAAGTCTCTATAGCGTGTGTTCTTTTTTTTTTACAAGCATTCTGTAGTCCCTTTGTAATCAAGGGCTTTTCGTTGTATTTGTCTCTTTGTTTACATAATACATTAGGACAATGTTTTTCATACAATGATAGATATATTTTAATAAAAGCCTCATATGCAGCATTCACCTCTCCCACATAAACCTCCTTCCAGGTTTATTAACTTCAGTCCTCACCATACATATCGGATATGTATTCATTTTCAGGATTTTAACTTTAATTAGGGTTAGGGTTAGGGTTAGGGTTAGGGTTAGGGGGTTAGGGTTACCCTAGGTTACCCTAACCCTAACCCCCTAACCCTAACCCTAACCTGTCCAGTTCTGTGACTAGGGTGAAAGGTGTGACACTTGTTGTTCACACGCTTAATAGTGATCGTTTTTAAAAAACAAACATGGATTATTGTAATGTGAGTCCAAGATGTGATACTGAGCTACTTTTTTGGCATATACATAAAATCTAGCCAACGCTATCCACAAACACACGTGAAAAAGGGGCTTTTTGACCAGAACTGCGACAAAGGTGACTCGAGGGTTAAAAAGAGATGGTTACACAAAATGCAACATTCCTGCAATCACATTAATGCATACTGCAAATTGTAGAGGATATCTCAAACTTTTACAAAAAAGTCAACATATTATACACCTAGGTAGTGTATAGGTGTAGGTAGTGTATAGGTCTAGGTAGTGTATAGGTCTAAGCAGAGACCCGGGAAAATAAGTGGCTGGCGGAGGAGGCATGTGGTAGTCTACACCCTCCCCAGAACAACAATGGGGTAGTGCAACGACCAGGGAGAGGGGGGGGGGGGGGGGGGATTGGCATGAGGACTAAACTGGAGAGATGGGGAGAAAAAGGCAAAAGAAAGCCAACTTATTTCCATTGTAGTCCTGTTGTTTTCTTTGCAGTTCTCTTTCTCGTCATCCACTTCAAGGACATCATTGTCCCGAATGACAGATTATTCACCCAAGGCAGATCAAGTCTTCTGTTGTGCTTGTCTTTTTTTTTATCCACTTTTTATCCTTATTTTTCTCTTTTTCTCCCATCCCAATTTCGTATTGGCAATTCTCCCCTCCCCTGTCTTGAATGTTGCTAGACTATGCCTCCCACTGGTTTATACCTCATATGGTTCACAGAGCCTGCTGGTTGGTTCTGTTATTCCTTGCCTTCCTTGCGACACATCCTGCAACATAAAAAATTTACAAATGAGGGGTGTGTGCAATACGTAAGAGACTATCTGGATGTTATTTTTCAACAACGCCCTGCTTCACGTTCACACATACAATCACACCGGAGAGCTGCCCAGTACAACCACAGTCTGACAGTGTTGGCCACTGAGCAACTCCACTGGAGCAGCTGTTATGTGCATAAATACTTAGGAATTCCTTGGTTTATGCTAGTTTGCTCTGTCTAAATAAAGGCCACATGAAAGGATTTCATAATGTAGTCTTACGCCCTGTTATAGGATTATAGGATACACATCCTTGTAAAGGAGCATTTCGTCCAGCCTGTTGATTATTAAGTCTGTCTCAGATGCCTCTGTTGAGATGCCCCCATCTGTCTGGGTTGGCTGCATTTCAAGATTCAAGATTCAAGAGATTTATTCGTCACATACATACACGAGACATTGTCACATGTCCGCCTTGATTGTGCAAAAAATACAAATAATAAAATAGAATAATAAAATAGAATAGATAATAAAATAGACATGATAAAAATTACTAAGATAAAATACAATACAATGCTAAGCTTAAGAATGAAAGATAATGAGTCCTATATACAATACTATACAATATACTATACAATATACAGTTATGTTTTTTAAAGTGGTTTTTTATATTTTTTTGACCTGTAGTGTGTTTGTGTGTGAGAGAGTGCAAGTGAGGATGTGTTGTGTGTTTGTGTGTGTGTTCATGTGTGCTTGTCTGTGGAGAGATCAGTGTTCAGTGTTCTGATGGCCTGGGGGAAGAAGCTGAGTCTCGTCTCTCTGTTCTTGCTGCATGTATGCGGAGGCGCTTGCCTGACCGCAGCAGCTTGAACAGGCTATTGTTGGGGTGGTTATTCTGCAGGCTCTGGATTTGCACCTCCTGTTGTATAATGAGGTATGCATGCATTGTAAATAAGCAAGTAGATACCTGAAGTGTACACAGAGATAATGAACATTGTACCTGAAGGAAATTATACTATACCTTTTTGCTCTCCACTACAGTATGTATGCACCCAAGCATGGCCCTTTTGGTGCTTATTGTTGTGTAATGTTTGCTGTCGAAACCTTTTAGAACGTCTGGTTTTGGTACCACATCCCCAATTCTGGAGTAAGGCCCAATCCATGGCACAACATTTGAATGTGGCTGTTCTGGAATTTGGGCTGTGGCTTTGTCTTTGGTGATGTATGATTTTTGTCTCACAAAACAATTCAATATTAACAATTCATCGTTACAGCTGTCGGCTAGCCCTGTAATGACTTTAGTTTGTGCTGCTATAATCTCCTTTCAAATCTGTCCCACTTTGTTGGGATTTTCTTCAGAGTCACTGGTGACATCCATCTCTGTCATCTACTAATTGGTCCAGTCTCTCCTGGAAGGCCCACCATACTGATGCATATTAATATTTATTATCGTTATATTGTAGAAATGTGTGCATTGAAATGTCTGTAAAGTCTTGACGACATTGAAAATGAGGGTGACCTCAATTGTCTTTTCCAGAATAAATAAAGGTTTGAAATATGGATTGAATGGGTCAAATACTGACTATTTTCAGGTTCCCAAAATTCCCAGGCCACATCAACGTATCACAAGGAGACAGAGGTAAATATAAATATCTTATATTTAATATCTTGTTTATTCACAATATCATAGGTCATGCAATTAAAACAAAATACACTGGCCAGTAAAATGAGTTGAAAACCAAAATGCAATAAAAAAAAATGTCAGATAAATCTCTAAAGTATCTGATTAGTTTACTCAGACTTAAAGCCAATCCATGGTTCCTCCCAGGATGTCTGAGCTCCAGTCTGCTTCTCCTACCTCACCTGGTCTATGTACACATAAAACATAAAGTTTGGAAATTTGTGTTTGGTAGATTATTTCTCTGTTGTAACAATGCTTCTTGGCAATACATTTTATACCATTGGAACGCCTGTTTATTTACCTTTTAAATGGTGCCCCATTTGTAAGGAACATGCTTTTGTGGGATGAGCAGCACAGCTGAGTATGTGGGTTGCACCCATGAAAAATGTGACAAATCTTATTCAAACAGCTAATTCTACTGTTGCTATTGACTCTTGTTTGGTGTTGTTTGGTGGATTGGATGATTGAAGTCTATCAGTAGCAAGGAAGAAACAAGACATATTGGCAATTTTAATTTTAATTAATTTAACAAACAGGAGCCTCAGTAGCGTGTGGAAGAACCATACACAGGCATACACGCGCGCTCTCGGAGCATCTCTCCTCTCTCTCTCTCCATCTCTCTATCTGTCTCTCCCTCTCTATCTCTCTCTCTCCCTCTATCTCTCTCTCTCCCTCCCTCCCTCTCTCTCCCTCCCTCCCTCTCTCTCGCTCGCTCGTTCTCTCTCGCTCTCTCTCAGCACTCGCGTCATGTCAACCTGTTGCAAAATATCATAGCGCACACGCACACTCCCATGCGTGTTCCGATCCGTGCAATAATATTCACGGGGGTATATATATTGTCATTTGAAACAAGTTACCAATGCATTGTCCCGTGGGATTGCCCCCCCCCCCCCCCCCCCCCCCCCCCCGCAGCGAAATTAATTAGTCTCCCTCTCTATCTCTCTATCTCTCTCTCTCTGTCTGCCAGTGCAGACAGTGGGTGACTGTCATACAGCGCATTGCGATTATGGGCGGAGCCCAGCCAAAAACAGCTTGGAATCTGGAAGTGCAGAAAATGCTGCCCTAGACTAGAGGACTTGATTAGAAATACAAAACAATGATTTAAAAAAAAAAAAAAAAAAAAAAAAAAAAAGTACAGATGTGTTCCATAGACTCACAGGAATTGTGTAAAATTGCCCAAATAGTGAAAGAAATAGTAAGATAGTTCCCCTTTAATCAAACTTCTTTAGGTGACTTTAAGGTACATTGATATTATTCCAGAGTCACTCTAATTTGCTATAGGAGCCCTATTACTTTGTGTACTCTTATGGTTTAGTTGTAACTTTGATTAACCCTTTCACTACCACACTACAGAAGGTTAACCCTTTCACAACCACAGTGCAGACGGTTAACAGTCTGTAGTGTGGTAGTGAAAGGGTTAACCTTCTGTAGTGTGGTAGTGAAAGGGCTAAAGAAGATGCCTCTTCTGACCTATGCCTAGATGCTGTTTGTGACCTTCCACTATCAGTGGTGAGTTGAGTCGTGTCTGATTTCATATCGTGTGCCACAGTCTTTTTGCATCGCCGTGGTATCTCTTTCACCATTGCAGCCACATCATCAAACCTCTGCTGTATTTGTGAATTGTGGCTAGTGTTTTCCGCATGCTGTGTGTGTTTGTGATGATTCTTTAGAGTTTCACGTTTTCTTGGACTTTGAAAAAACAAGGGAGATTCCCTACACGTGGCAATGAGGCTGGAAGTGTATAAGGTGAAGGAGATGGTTTGTTGAGTAGCTGTGGTTATCTGGGATCAATCCCTGAATTTTTTTGGCTGAGAAGTAAAGGTGCATTTCCACCGATTTCAGCGTTTAACTGGCTGCTTTGATGGGCTGCACTGAAATAATGTAGGCAGGTTTCGTCGGATAGATGTCATGCCCCCCACTTCCTTCTATGTAAAATGCATTGATTGTCTTTTGATGATGATGACAATGACGAGATGCTGTCATATACAGTATGCTAATAGCTGTTCCACACTTTCAAAAAGGAAGTATTACGAGGACAAAGTCGCTCACCTTAGAAATAACAATGGCAACTGGTTCAACTCCATAAAAGACATAAGTGTGCAGGAACTGACCGTACAAAGACACGAGAGGAACGTGAAACTCCAGAGTCTCTACTGCTCTGTGTGGGAGAACCTCGTACATAGGCCCCTCCTGGCTGCGGATGGGAGTCACCTATCCAGTACAACTGCTGTCACTTATAACATTGGGCAGGTGAAGATATTTCTAGACAAGGTTGAAGGGAAAAGGCAGCAGGAAAAGATGGCATCCCTGACTGGATTCTCAATGCCTTCTGTGAAGAGGTAAGCCCCAGTCCTGAATCGTTTGTTTAACCTCTTATCCATCGGGCAAGAATGGGGATAGTGTTATTGTTTGAAACCGACCCCAACAGCACGGCACAGACAGGTAGTTCAGAGTTAGCCAAAGACTAGGGCGTATTTATTTCTGAAACAGGAATGAGCGAAATAACAATAAGAACAACAAAGGGGAGAATGTTCTTGGCAGAGTTGTCTGCGGCTCTGCAGATCGTCCCGGTATTGAGATGGTGAAGCGGCGTAGCGCCACTGCTTCTGCGGCTCTGCAGCTACTCCAGGATCCAACTCGGGGAGGAACGGAGAGAGAGAGAGAGTGGTCAATAAACAAGCCAACGGAATACAGAGGCAGTCCAGTCCTCCTTAGCTGAGTCCAGTATAATCACACGTGACTTAATCTTCAGTGTTACCAACACACAAGTTTAGCTGAGTCCAGTACAAAACAAAAACGGCAAATCTTCAGTGTTATCCAAACACACAGAAAACAGAGAATCCAAAAGGTTCGTTACAAAAACTCACCAAAGCGCAAATGCGCAAAGCGGGCAACGAGGCACAGCTCCAACGGATGATAGAGAAACACAACAGCGGCGACTTCCATAGACGTCCTGAAGAAAAACAGACGAGGTACAACAACGGGGGGAACAGGCAGCAGCAGTGGTAATCCAAAACGACCCGACCACGACTGACAGAAAGACCCGAGTATATGAAGGGCTCTGGAGCGCTGATTACAAACAAACAACAGGTGCGTGACGGCAATTGGTAATTGACCTAGAAGCGTGTGGCGGCAATGGTCCAATCCTCCTCACAGTACCTTGAAGCGTGTGGCGGGAATGGGCCAATCCTCACAGATAGTTTTGCATAAAACGCCTGATGATTGCATACCCAAAGTAATTTGGGATTTATTCTTGAACCACTTATAGCACATGCATGGGTTTGATTGATTGATTGATTGAAAACTTTATTAACAGATTGTAGAATACAGTACGGCTCAATACATACAATTGTTAAGGGGATGCAGACCAGAGACAGACTTTCATCTTGTTTACATCAGGGTCCCCCATTTTCAATTCATAATGACATTCATGACATACACAACATACAGATATACAGATATATCATGACATTTTTGACATACATGACATACAGATATACAGTACTGTTACATTTGTGACATACATGATATGCAAATATACAGTACTATTAAACAGTAAATATATACATATGAGGGGGAGGAGACTGTACATTGTCTGTACAGGGTCTGGTCTCTTTTGAAAGGAAACATTCTGAACTTAAGAGGTGCAAATCCAGAGCCTGCAGGATAATGAAAGACCCTCACCACCCCAATAACAGCCTGTTCCAGCTGCTGAGGTCAGGCAGACGCCTGCGAACCCCAGCTACTAGGACAGAGCGGCTTAGGCTCAGCTTCTTCCCCCAGGCCATCAGAGCCCTGAACAATGAACATTGAGTGCCACAGAACACTGAACTATCCACACACAAGCACACATGAACACACACACGACACGCACGCTGTGCACGCTCACACACTAGCAGCCACTTAACACTTTAACATGAGCGGGCACACACTCATGACGCACACACGCACACTTATGGCCAAAAGGAAAGGCCACTTTAAATTAGAATAACAGGAACAGTGTATTGCACTACCAAAGCTACCTAGCATGTCCTATATGCTCTGTAAATAACTATGTACAGATACCGAGATGTCACACCATGTTACCTGTTACCTGTTTATTGCACAATGTTGTTTTTTATTGGATTCTATTATATGTTGTACCACTGTATTGCACATCGTTGCGGGCAAGACCACCCGCATTTCATTGTATACTTGTATGCCGTGACAATTAAAACTCTTGACTTGACTTGACATAACAGGAAGAATCACTCGGAGGGCTAATGTAATAGAGTTACAGAGTGAACACACTGAAATAAAAGTTTTGTTTACTCACGTATTCGTTTACTTGCATACAGCTGCCTGTTTTTGAGTTCCAGCTGGAAAACAACGGTTACATAGCCTGAAATCTTATCTAGTACAGGTCCAAAGTTGATAACAATCCCACGGAAAATGGAAAATGTGTTTTACACATGTTTTTGTAATGTTTGTATCTGTAATAATTCATCCAAAATGGCAGACCACGCAATTCATTTGGATGGGCAAGCGAGAAATTCTCAAAACAAACAACTTATCCGTCTTCTTCTGTCCCATTATCGTAGGAATCAGCCCTTGTGTAATATACCATTAGCTTCAGAACCATTGGCTACAAAAAACTGTCAATAATTTTCACCGTCAGAGGTGAGCGAAAACCGGACATGGTCACTTGTCCACGAAACTGGCACTCATTGGTTATTTGGTCTTGTAACCACGAGATTGGAAGCATGTAATAAGTCGAGTAGGGTGAGTTGTGTTGGTTAAGGCATCCTGAAGAATCAACTTCTACAAGAAACAGAAGATGCTATAGTTCATTTGCAGCGTGGGTTCATGGAGAACAGATCCACTGTTCTGCTTTACTGCATATTGTCCAACACTGGGACAATGCTGTTGATGCCACACCAAAACATGCCGTACTATACTGTACATGCCGTGTTCATTTACTTCACACTTGTCTTTGACACAATACTCCATTCACTGAATATGCTTGCCTGGCATTTCGAATAATGTCTGGCTAACAGCTATTTTGAAAATCAAATAAAATCAAATGTATTTGTAAGGCCCGACAACACACGTTAATGTCCCCATGGGCCAGACACTTCTTAAACAAGTCAAGAAGAAACATCACAATAAATCAAGAACAAAACACCATGAAATCCAAAATAAAATGTAAGATAAATAAATGAATGCAACACTCCCAGACATACCCCATGCGAAGGTAAGGAAAAACTCACAAAAAACCTAGCAATAGGAAAAAAGCACCACAGGCAATGGGAGAAACCTTAGAAGGGCCGTTCAAGGGGGGACTCCCTTCTTAGATGTCGGTGATAGTATTGTTGCTATAAAACAGGCGAAACAGTTGGTAAACATGTACATATACGTGTAATGAAACACAAATAAGTACATGCAATAGCAACTGGGGTACATAAAAACATCATGATGAATTGAAAATAGGGGACCCTGATGTAAACAAGACGAAAGTCTTTCTCTGATCTGCACCCCCTTAACACATTCACCGCCAATCACGTTGTACGACGGGTTTCAAGGTCATGCGAATTCCGCCAATCCACGTCGTACAACGTTATTGAGATCATATTTAATTTTTTCGCCATGGTATTCATAATTCCCTCACCCAGCCTCGGCTGAGACAGTGGGACTCGGCACAACCGTGCAACGCTTCAATACCGCCACCTGGTGGATGATCGGGCGAGTTATTACCGGAAATGGATCTCTGGTGATCTCGGTGCATCTGGGAATTCCGTCCGGCAGTCACATATTGTTGCGGGACTCTAGACACACATCCGTGTATATGGATCGCTGCCATAACTCAATAATCAATATGATTTGGGCGTTTATTGCGCCATACAAACCGGAAATGGATCTAGTCGATCGACGTCAAATAAGTGGGATATTTTTCCTCCAGTCTCATCGGCGACCAGTAAGAGGACAGTAATGTTACTTTGATGGTTTATTCTTTTCAATGCAAACCGCTCTGATCAACATATCACCCATACTACATAAAGCATCTACTGACGATCACGGAATTATAAACGACCCTCCCCCCCTTTCATCCGTGCATGATGAATCATAACGTTTAGGATCGTATTCAGTTAATTTTTTTATATAGCGTGTATCGTGAATAAACTGCAATCGATAATCTATATTATGCATTTAAGGCCTATAACTAGCGTTCTAGGAATTACTGCAGAAAACGATAAAAACATACTTATATTCTAGACGTATGAATATATGAATGAAAAAGTATAATGTTCCTACATCCTGAACGATAGATAATCGATGTTGAATGGGCCATAGTAATGTCAATTTAGCAATACAATTAAAAAAGTTATAGCCCTGCAAAGAAGGTGAACATCTCCATAGGCTTAGACTGGTGGCAGTGATCATACATTGATGGATATAAGCATGGCAGTTAATGTGTTAATTGTGTGTATTGAGCCGTACTGTATTGTACCCATTCTGCAATCTGTTAATAAAATGTTCAATCAATCAATCAACATTTTGAAAACAGGCAGCAAACAGTTAAATGGGGGAAACTTCTTCTCTAATCTTCAGGCAGTGCTGGCTGAGGTCCTCCACAGTGGGGTCCCCTCTCCTGTTTGTTCTCTGTATCAACTCTCTGAAATCAGCAAGTGTTGAGCCCATAAACTACAGAGATGATTTGACTCTCTGAACTTCTCACGGGCTCCCTACTGGGGCAGATACAAGCAGCTGTTGATGCAGTCACCGCCTGGGGTGCAAACATATTGCCTTGCAGCCAATTCTGTAAAAACAAAAGGACATGATCAGATAGATCAACAACACCTCCTATTATTCTGAATAACCAGGCAGTAGAGAGGGTCGATATATGTTCGAGCTCCTCAGAGTACAGCTCTCTTCTGACCTCACATGGGACCCACAAGTACAGTGCATATCCTGCAGAAAGCTCAGCCAAGGGTTCACTACCTAAACATCGCAGAGTGAGCACGGCTCCCTTCAGATGTATTGACCCAGATATAATGTGACCTTAATCATTATGGAATATGCCTCACCTGTTTGGGCTGGTCTCCCAGAACACTTGATACAACTTGATCTATATTGTGGCCACATGTCTCCATTGTCTTTTTCCAGATTGTGAAAGTACAGAATGTAAGCTTCCAAATGATGTATCATACATCTGAACATGTTTGAAGAAGCTCTGCTAATTTGAATCTTGTAAAACAGTTTTTTTCTGTTTGCTCTTAAGCTGTGAAAATGCCTCTCAAAGAAAAGGCTAGAATTAACACCTCTGTCAGTTTCTGCAGAGCGTGAACAATAGCCCCCTAAAACCCGCCTAGCAACCTCCCCTCACATGGCAGTAACATACTGTAGAGTGTAGAGTCTTTATGGTCATTATACAGACAGCATTATACAGCTCAGACTCAAGAGTGCACAATTAAGAAACATCAATGAATAGAAGAATGGTAACAATAGGTAGTAGTAATAACATCACAATAAAAAATTAAATGAGGTAAGATAAAATAGTAAATTATTTACATAAAGTGTCTTGTGTGTAGTGTATGTGCATCTTAAGGTGCAAGGTGCATGTGTATTGTGTGTGTGTGTGTTCAAGACTGTGAGAATGTTAAAACAGACTTTTTTCTAGATGTTCACAGAAAGGTAAATAAATATGTTGTATTTTATGGCAATAACGTTGAGGTTTGTTCGACCAGTGAGATATAAACACAAAACACGTCAGGAACATTACATGATATGGTTGGACTTCCGCTGTCGGCGGCTGGTGTGAGCTCGGCAGTGTAGTTTTATGAAATCTAGATGTCAATCGAAAGCCCTGGGTCTCCTCTTTCTTAGGACTACGATTTCTTCTTCTCACGTCTAATTCGTCCGATTTCCGGTGCAATGCGCCCGAGATCTTTACAAGCTTATATTTAGCTAATAACACTTAAAATCATTGCGGAATTGTAAGAGGTTATGATGCTGTTAAAATGCAGTGACAGTATTTGAACTACTTTTCACTGTCCAACAGGGCTGTACCACACACAAACATTCTAAATAAACAACTAGTCAACAACTTACCCATAAAGAAAGCAGAACGTCACACGACAGACCACGAAAGTCAACTACCCTCCGACGCAGAGCCATTGACACGATTAACAAAGTCCAATACCTCGTTCATTAAATCCGATGGATAAATTGCTGTTGTTGCCTGAAGTGTGTTATTTATGGGCGTTGCTCGAAACTCGAAACTCAAAATTTGATTCGCATGCAAATTTAATTCCACCCCATGCAATGACCAAAGTCACACACAGCCTTTTTTAAACAAATAATTGTTACTATTAGAGATACTATAACTGTTCGCTGTTCGTGTGATTTTACGCGATTTCACTTACGCAACTTGCGAAAGCGCTGGCCGCGGTCACATATGATTCCTTCCCTACCCTGGAGATGAGGAGAGGAGGCCACTCCTCGAACAAGGGAACTATGGCGCTATGGTGCGCACTATGGCGCGACCCCGGTCAGTCGCCTTTGGTTTAGCTCCGCGACGATTGTGCACATTTTTAGCTATTATGTTTGTTTTTTCTACTTTTTTTATTAAAACAGCACTGGCGGGTATGTCATACGACCGCCAGACACTTATGGACCTAAACTCCAGACTCAAAGAGGAGTTGGGAGACACTTTATGCCCAGAATGGCTAACAGAAATCAAGCGGGAGAACGGCAACAAAGGAAACGGCAGAAAGAGGCATAGAGGAAGACGAGGAGGTATCAGACTTAGATTAAAAAGATCTGCTTACCGTCCAGCAATTCCATCCATCTTTTTGGCGAATGCACGTTCGTTGGAGGGAAGGATGGACGACTTGAGAGCGAGGGTCCGATTCCAACGGGAGATGAGAGACGTTAATATCATGTGTTTCACGGAGACATGGCTCAAGCCAGCGACGCCGGACAACAGCGTCTCTCCATCGGACAACTTCACCGTCCTGAGAGCAGATCGCACGGCAGCCTCTGGGAAGAGCATCGGAGGTGGGGTGACGTCAGCGAGTGACGTCAGCGAGTACGCTGATACCGTTGTGAGTTACATAACAACAGTTGCAGACGGTATTGTCCCCACAAAGAAGGCGCAGGTTTTCCCAAACCAGAAACCTTGGGTGGACAGCACTATAAAAGCAGCCCTGAACTCACGCACCACGGCTTATAACCTGGGCAGAGAGTCAGGAAATATGGAAGAATACAAGGCTTCAGTCTACACTCTGCGCAAGGCTGTTAAACTTGCTAAGAGGACATATGCTGAGAAACTGGAGACACAAATGGCACAAAACGACACAAGAGGCTTGTGGAGGGGACTGAAGACAATAACTGACTACAAAGTCAGCGCCCCCTCAATGGGGAGCGACGGCGCCTCTCTCGCGGACAAACTCAACTCCTTCTACGCTCGGTTCGGTGTAGACAGTGTCGCCGCTAGCCCTCTGGCTAGGGACGTCACTGGCGCACCGGCTGTTGTGGAGGGGGGGGGGCAACCGCGGGGGGGCGGGGGCGCTCTCTCGTTGTCGGAACACAGTGTGAGAAGAGCATTTATGCAGGTGAACACCAGGAAGGCTGCTGGCCCAGATGGTATAACAGGACGCATACTTAAGTCCTGTGCAAACCAGCTTGCCCCGGTGTTCACCGCCATATTTAACCAATCCCTGGCGGAGTCAGTAGTCCCTGCCTGCTTCAAGATGTCTACCATCATCCCTGTACCGAAGAAACCCTCCCCAACATGTCCAAATGACTACAGACCGGTGGCACTCACCTCTGTGGTCATGAAATGTTTCGAGAGGCTGGTCAAGGACCACATTTGTGCCTCCCTCCCCAGTGATATGGACCCTATGCAATTTGCATACAGGACAAACAGGTCCACTGACGACGCGGTCTCCCAGGTACTGCACAGCACTCTCTCCCACCTTGACCGTCAGAAGGGGGGCTATGTGAGACTGTTGTTCATTGACTACAGCTCAGGGTTCAACACCATAGTCCCCACCAGACTGGTGGACAAGCTGATCGAGCTAGGTCTGAGCTCCGCCCTGCGCGCCTGGGTACTGGACTTTCTGAGTGAAAGACCCCAGGCGGTCAGGGTGGGGGGTCAGACCTCCAACACCATCACCCTGAGCATCGGGTCCCCCCAGGGCTGTGTTCTAAGCCCCCTGCTGTACTCACTCTACACACACGATTGTGTGGCCAAGTTCAGCTCCAACTCCATAGTGAAGTTCGCAGATGACACGGTGGTGGTGGGGCTGATCTCGGACAACGACGAGAAGGCCTACCGGGAGGAGGTTGAGGTACTGGAACGTTGGTGCCAGGACAACAGCCTGCTCCTGAACATTGGTAAAACCAAGGAGCTGATCGTGGATTATAGGAGAGGACAGCAGGAGACACACACACCACTGATGATTAACGGGGCTACCGTGGACAGGGTGAGCAGCTTCAAGTACCTGGGGGTCCACATCTCAGAGGATCTGACATGGTCAACACACATAGACACAGTAGTAAAGAAAGCGAAGCAGCGCCTCTACCACCTGAGACATTTAAGGAAGTTCAGAGTATCGGGGAAGATACTCCAGTCCTTCTACTCAGGAGCTGTAGAGAGCATCTTGACCGGAAACATCACTGCCTGGTATGGGAACAGCACGGCACAGGACAAGAAGGCCCTACAGAGAGTGGTGCGCTCAGCCGAGCGTACCACGGGTATTGCGCTACCTCCCCTGCAGGCTCTATACAACAAGAGGTGCAAATCCAGAGCCTGCAGGATAATGAAAGACCCCCACCACCCCAAT
Source organism: Notolepis coatsorum (assembly GCF_963971535.1). Classification (NCBI taxonomy): domain Eukaryota; kingdom Metazoa; phylum Chordata; class Actinopteri; order Aulopiformes; family Paralepididae; genus Notolepis; species Notolepis coatsorum. Next base: position 94,634,356 of record NC_140172.1, on the reverse strand, counting down.
AACAGCCTGTTCCAGCTGCTGAGGTCAGGCAGACGCCTGCGAACCCCAGCTACTAGGACGGAGAGGCTTAGGCTAAGCTTCTTCCCCCATGCCATCAGAGCCTTGAACAATGAACATTGAGAGACACAGAAAACTGAACTATCCACACACAAGCACACACAAGCACACACAAGACACGCACGCTGAGCACGCTCACACACTAGCAGCCACTTTAACACTCATGCCGCACACACGCACACTTATGGCCAGAGGAAAGGCCACTTTAAATGAGTAAAACAACAGGAACAGTGTATTGCACTACTAAAGCTACCTAGCATGTCCTATATGCTCTGTAAATACTATGTACAGATACCGAGATGGCACACCATGTTACCTGTTTATTGCACTGTTGTTTTTTATTGGATTCTATTATATGTTGTACCACTGTATTTTTATTGGATTCTATTATATGTTGTACCACTGTATTGCACATCGTCGCGGGCAAGACCAGCCGCATTTCATTGTATACCTGTATGCCGTGACAATTAAAACTCTTGACTTGACTACTGAGAGTAGCGTCCAGCCCACTAATCCAGACCCTTACCACGAACTCAAATCCCTACAAACTAAGAAACGGGAGGTCACTCATACAGCCTAGAAGGGGGGCGGGTCTATCATGTAGTTCTAGTTAAATACATGATTATCTCTTACAGAATGACCTCCTAGACCCTAATCAGTCAGGCTTCAGGACTGGTCACTCCACAGAAATGGCCCTCATTGCGGTCACAGAGGCACTTCACTTAGCAAAAGCAAAAGGCCTCTCCTCTGTCCTGATTCTCCTAGACCTGTCTGCAGCCTTCGACACAGTCAACCATCAGATCCTCCTTGCATCCCTCGCAGGAATGGGAGTGGCTGGCTCTGTGCTGACATGGCTGACATCATACCTCAATGACCGCTCCTACCAAGTGTCATGGAGGTGTCCCCCAGGGCTCAGTCCTTGGACCCCTTCTCTTCTCGCTCTACACTAAATCTCTGAGTAACACCTCATGCCTTGAGGTAATGAGGTAATGTCTCATGCCTTCTCGTATCATTGCTATGCCGATGATACTCAACTCTTCCTCTCCTTCCCTCCCTCAGATATCCACATCTCCGACATCTCCGCCTGGATGACGACCAACCACCTCAAACTAAACCTAAGCAAAACAGAATTGCTTCACCTGCCGGCCAAATCCTCCCCCCTGATCGACCTTTCCATCACAGTCGAGAATGTAGCTGTAGCCGGGTCCCCGACCACCAAGAACCTTGGTGTTGTCCTTGATGACCAGTTGAACTTCTCCACTCACATCGCAGCAACAACCAGAACCTGCGGATTCCTCCTGAGCAACGTCAGAAGGATCCGCCCCTTCCAACCAAAAGAAACCACCCAACTCTTCTGGCCGCCTCAGACCAGTGCTGCTGACAATTTCTTTTGGTGAAGCACAAATTATTACATTATATGTTAAATTATATTTTTAAAACATCCCCCAATGTGTGTGGCAGTGGTGGCTGTGAGTTAAAAATATTGGGGAGGACGGGAGAGATAAAGAAATTTAATAAAGAAGTACAGACACACAGTGTGGTTATGAAGACAGCAGACAGACACAACAGTTAAAGACAACAGGCACTAGTAATAAATACCTTGGAGTAACTCTTGACACACACGCCTCACTTACACACATCACATCAATAGCTATAGGAGAGAGGAGGAGGAGGAGGGGAGAGGAGGAGAGGGAGAGGAGGAGAGGGGAGGAGGAGGAGGAGGAGGAGGAGGAGAGAGGAGAGGGAGAGGAGGGGGAGAGGAGGAGGAGGAGAGGAGGAGAGAGAGGGAGGAGAGAGAGGAAGAGGAGGAGGAGGGAGAGGAAGAGGAGGAGGAGAGGAGATGTTGGGTCCAGAACTGGTTGGAAAAGAAATTATAGAAGAACCCATAGCAAAGTTGTACAATAGAGCTTGTAAAATTCACAGTAAATTTCCACCCTGGACTACTGCACTCTCAGTCACACACACACACACAGAGGCCAGGCCACAGCGGACCAAAATAAATCGCTCGTTACCCACAGAAAGGCAGAAAGCATACCAACGCACGCAGTAAAATACAGCCAATTAATTCATAATCAACACAGACCCGCCCCACACAGCTACTAAATATAAAAAAAAAAATCACTCACCATTGACGACGTTACATTCTTAGGAGGAAATAGTGTCCCTGTATATATATATCATCAAACGATGCACAATAAGTTCATGAACAATAACAAAACACTCCACCCTGGGCCTGGTAGCTGCGGTGGTAGCCCTTTAGCTACGTTAGCTCCAACAAGTTAGCGTCTTCAACTGAGATAAAATGATTTTGTAAACAAAGCCTCCTTCTCCTCCTCCTCCTCCCCTCCATCTTCACAAACATAGACTACGCAAAAAAATCACGGCGCTGATTGGATCTTAAGTTTGTGTGGCATGGCGTGAACGCCAATCAATCGCGTGCGCATACTGTCACTAACCCGCTTACCCTACCCTATTTTGATTGGATAATTATATTCCTAAGATCAACCCGTGCAGTTATTTTGCACTGAGTGATTGACAGCTCGCCATGACTGCAGTTCATTGATCACCAAATTCATAATTACCCCACACGTAGTTCCTGTTTGCTAAGACCACCCTTTTCACGCACTTCCCAATCTCAGTTTTGTTTGCTCTACCGAGGGTCAAAGTTGTGGAACTCTTTGCCTCCACATATTTTGGAATTTTCTTTTCTGAAATTCAAAAGAGCACTGAAATCTCATCTCCTAGATCACCAATATTTCCCATATGGACTTCCTTTACAAACTGTAGTCTGATGGCTTGATGTATTTTGTTATTGTATTTTCGTTTTATTATATATTCTTACTGTCATTGATTGTTTTCTCTATACCAGAAATCGTATGGCATGGGGTGCCTACTTCGGTGTCTATGTAGGCCTGCTTGTGTGTGTTTGTTTGTTCAGGGGGGGGGGGGTATTTTATATTATATTTTATATTTATCTTGATATAATGTAGTTTTGCTTCCTGGTGAATGCCACATGCAAGCCCCTTGAGGGTTTTTAGGCAATTCTCCTACACATCCCTTGTGGACTATATTGTATTATATATGTAACTGTTTTTATATGTGTAAATAAACAAACAAACAAACAAACAAACAAACAAACAAACAGTTAAGGGATCAGGCCTCAGAGCTGTCACTTGGCCATTTTTGAAGAAAAATTCACTGGCATTTTTTTTACAGAGGAAAACATTTCTAATAAATTTTTTATAATAATAATAATATAAAAAAAAAAAATATATATATATATATATATATATATATATATGTAAATGAATAATAATTATGAGTGAAGTTCTGCCTCACGTGTTGTCATGGAATAACCTCCACTGCCTCAGACCTACTCCTATCCGAGCTCCGGGAGGGTCATCAAAGAGAAGCCGACTATTCTCGGTCCTTGCCCCACAATGGTGGAATGAACTTCCCACCACAGTTAGGACAGCCAAAACCTGTCCAATCTTTTGCTGTCGACTAAAGACACACTTCTTCAATCAATATCTGAAATGAATAAAAAATAAAAATTATCTAACCCTAACCAACCTTACTGTCATGCACTAATATACTAACCTACACTGTAGCACTCAACACTTTGATGAACATTGTTACTCAGCTGATTTGAGTTGCGCCCTTCCTGATGACTTGTCGTACAGAACTTGTAAGTTGCTTTGGATAAAAGCGTCAGCTAAATTACTAAATGTAAATGCAAATGTTTAATGTCCAGCCCACTAATCCAGACCCTTACCACAAACTCAAATCCCTAAGCTAAGAAACAGGAGGTCACTCATACAGCCTACTGTAGAAGTCGTACCAAAAGGGGGGCGGGTCTATCATGTAGTTCTAGTTCAATATTACTTTGTCCTCTGTAACTTATAAAAAGCATCTTAACCCTTTCACTACCACACTACAGAAGGTTAACCATTTCACTGCCACACAACAAAGGGGTAACGTAACCTTCGCTCCGCCAACACAAACCGCCTCCTTCCCCCCAGGACCAAGCTCTGCACCATGGGCGACCGGGCCTTCTGCTCGGCTGCTCCTCGCCTGTGGAATGCCCTCCCTGACTACCTCAGAGCACCACAGACCACTGCTTCCTTTAAAAGAGGACTAAAAACATACCTCTTCACGAAAGCCTTATTTTTTTTTTATACAATATTTTTATTGGGTTTTACAGTACACATTTCAGGTTTTCATTGTCGTCAGTTATTCTTAGTTCCTTTTCTCCACAAGTGTATACAAGTATACCCACATACCCCCTCCCCCCTCCCCTTTTCTCTCTCTTAGCATCTTTGAGTCTGTTTTTACTGTTGTCATATAGAAATAATACGTACATTCATTGGTACCTACAGTAAAATAGCTCGTACATAAATCAAAATAATTGGAAAGATGAAAATAAAAATAAAAATATATAAATAAAAATAAATAAATGACATCTTTACAACACCTTCAATGGCGTGCCTCCGCTCTTCCCCGGGGTCTGGGTCACGATTGACCACGGGGGAGAGCGGGGGGACTCATCCTATAGCAGCCCTCCTATATCTTCCCTTCTCAGATAGTCGGTTTCCATATATCCTCGTAAAGCCTTCTCTTAGTTTTAACCGTTTTATTCATGCCTTGTGTTTTATCCCCTTTTTTATGTTTGTATGCCTTGTTTTATTATTATTATTATTATTATTATTATTATTATTATTATTATTATTATTATTATTATTATTATTATTATTATTATTATTATTATTATTAACCATTTCACTACAGAAGGTTAACCCTTTCACTACCACATTACAGAAGGTTAACCCTTTCACTACCACACTACAGAAGGTTAACCCTTTCACTACCACACTACGGTCTGTAGTGTGGTAGTGAAAGGTTAACCTTCTGTAGTGTGGTAGTGAAAGGGTTAATTCATAGTGTTCATGCAACCCCCCTTAATAAATCTACATAAAGATTTTCATTGAACCTTCTTAACCAATGTATCAATACCAATGAGCTAGTTAATTTCATTGTTGCAGTGTAAGTTGTATCCACAAAGACTTTGAGAAGAAATGGCCTATAACTGGAACTATTTTATTAGTGTTTATTGATATGACCGTGTTCATCTAATGAAATACATAGTTTACCCACATGTTATCTTAGCGTTACATCACTGGGCATGTTATATTCTAACACCAATAAGGCCCAACACAATGTTAATACTAGTTGAAGAAGAGGAAACACCCTTCTATGGAGGATGGGACGACCATCGCAGACAGCTTCCATCATCGTTGGCACTCCCCCAACTGTGTGGGCGCCATATAGATGGGAAGCATGTGGTGATCCGAGCGCCCTCCAACTCTGCATCGCTGTATTTGAACTACAAGGGGGGACATTCTCCATCATCCTCCTGGCAATTGTCGCTGCCAATTATGTTTTTCGGCTGGTTGACGTTGGCAGATATGGTAGAAGTAGTGATGATAGCGGAACCCTGTTCAACTCAGAAGAGACTTGGACCTTCCACCAGATGCAGTGATTCCAGGAGAATAGCGCTGTGGACCACTGCCCTGTGTCTTCATGGTTGATGAGGCCGTTCCCCTCCACAGGAACATGATGTGATCCTTCCCAGGCTCTAACATCACCAACAGAGAGCAGAGGACATACAGTACAACTACCGTACAACATTGGTTGGTTGAAGATGATTTTGGCATCCTCTCCTCCCAGTGACGGTTTGTACCGGTGTGTCTCCTTGGAGCCAGCTCTGGCACTGCTAAGTTGTGTGAAGGCCACCTGTGTGCAGATATTAGAGTAAAGGTCCAAGGGTAATGCATGAGCATGATTAACTTAGCATGTAATAGGGCGCTCCAGTAGCACACCACATAGCGCGCTGAGTCGCGAAGCGGTCGTCCCGGGTTCATTTCCCAGTCCCAGCGACCATTTGCCGCATGTCTTCCCTACCTCTCCTCCCGTTCTCCCTCTCTCCCTCTATCGGTCCTGCGTGGCCAGAAAAAGCTGAAAATGCTATAAAATAAAAGTACAAAAAAAAACATACCATGTAATAGAGCAAACCCATACAAAATGGTTAAGAGTCACTGAATGTTATAGAAATGTTCTTAACACATTGGCCGCCAAACCCGAGAAAAGTCGGGTTTTGTTGCTAACCGCTGAGTGGCAAACCCGACTTTTCTCTGGGTATTGATCATTTGATCTTTTTCCTTTGATCCCTGTTCTAAACACTCGCTCGGAGCTGCCTGGGTCTCCCTGGCACAGCTGCCTATGTTGGAATTGCAATGACGAGGCGGTCGGATGGCGTAGTGGAGATTGCGCTCGTCACCAATGCAAGAGGCTGCGGTCTCGACTCCCGGAGTCAGCATTGCCTGCGGCTTGGTCCGATCGTCATACTAACTCGTTTGGCTGAGTTAGCGGGAGGGAAGTCGAGGGTGGTAATCTGGCATTGTGGACAGCGACGCCTACAGGTCAGGTCTGGGCGCCTGCTCAGCGAAAGGCAGGAAATGGTGAAGGCAGCATGACCTCCCACGCGTTACGCTTCACCAATGAGAGTCCTCGCTGCCAGGTGAAAAAAGAGCCACTGGCTGTCTCCACATGTGTCGGAGGAAGCATGTGGTTGGGATGGGGAGAAAAATAGAAAATCAGGCGGAGAAAAAGTGGATAAAAAAAAAGGAATTGCAATGATCGAATCCCGCCAGGTGGCAGTATCGCTTACCTTTTGAACTGGGGATATCATTTGTCTTCCAGTACTGTATTACCTCCGGCTGCTTCTGCCTCGGAGTAGATCAGGACATAGCAATCGGGAGGAGATTTGGTGCCTCAGACCTATTCTTTCCCGTATGGTAGCCATGCCCAATATACACGAGTAATTGCGATCGCCATGGGAAGACTGGGATTTATAAATTTTGGAGTACCTTCTGACTGAGGTAAGGTCTATCTTAGGTAACCTGCTGGTATTTTTTTTCCCTAAAACATGCTTCTGTACTGATCACAGTTTCGAATTTGACCAATCATCTCCTACATGAAATCCAGTGTGACCAGAATGGGCCGTGCACCAAGCACCTCTCTGGGACCTTGGAACGCCTTCTGGGGAATACACCTTGAGGGGAGGGAGTACACGTTTACATCTTTTTGAAGTTACATTACATTGAGTTCCCTTGCTCACCTTTTTCCTCCGGTATAGTTTCTCATAGAGGGGGCACTCTCGGCCAACCAGCACCGGGACAGGGAGACGGGGAAACACTCCCACCTTCAGTTCACAGGTACCCTGAGGTGTGGTGAGCTGAACTTTACCCACAGGATATTCCCTGGTATCCCCATGAACACAGGACACAGGTATCAACTCACCAGGTTCCAGCTGGTCAAGGAGATGGGGTTGGACCAGTGAGACTGAACTACTGTACCTGAATCCACAAGTGGTCCTGCATCCCTTCCATTTATTTTTACTGGCACCATATGGGGAGGGGAGCATTCGGTGGCCCAAAAGGAGTCCAGTAGGTGGCAAGGCTTCCCTGAGCCTCCACCGGCTGAGGCTGCAGTAGGCATGGATTCATCCCTTGTGGGGCAGTCCCAGGCCAGGTGTCCCACCTCTCCACACTCAAAGCACCTCCTCCCATCCCCAAGTACAGGGAAGCGTTTGCATCTCAACACCTCGTCTTCTTGCGCTCATTATTTTTTCCACACTAGGGCCTTCTCCATGATTTTCCCGTTTTTCTCAGCCTCTGGTCGCTCAGTCCTTCCCGACTTCAGCAGTTCAATTGTGACCTGGTGGCTTTCAACCAGACTGACCAGATCATCAATCCCAGTTGGGTTACCATGGCTCACCATTTTCTTGGCATCATAGGGTAATGTACGGGTACATTTGTCCATAACATCTCTCTCCAACACACTCACCCCTCTGGGTCATTAATCAGCCAGGATTTGCCCAAACGAGCTAGGTCATACATCTGGGCTCTGGCAGACATCTCTGGAGTGTATATCCACTCATGAAATTGTTTTGCTCGAGCATGCAGGCTGTAACCATACCTAGCCAAAGTCTCTTTCTTTAGATGGGTATATATTTTAGCTTGTTCAGGGGGGAGGTCAAGATAGGCATGCTGCGCAGGCCCGGTGAGAAAAGGTCCAATGAGATCTGCCCAGGTGTCCTCAGCCCACTTCTCCCTGGTGGCTGTTCGTTTTCAGTCATCTTGGGGATAAATCTGCTCTGGTTGGGTTGACCCCCAGCTCCACTGTGCTGGGTAGGGGCTGGCGCCATACCTCTCTTTATCTCTGCATAAATGAGAGCATTCTGCTGCCTTTGTTCTGCCAGGAGCTCACGGTGCATAGCCTTCTGCTCCTCATTGGCCTTTAACAGCTGCATCACAAGGTTCTCCATGCTGCTCCTAACGGTGTTTGATTATTGTACAAACAAATTGCATTGCCCGCTTTCTCCAGCAATGTAACAAAGGTAGCAGACAGGGGTAGGTGGAAGTAATCAAACACACAGTTAAATAGCTTTAGCTCCCCGCTGGGCAATGGCCAGGGGCATTTATTTAACAGAAAATTAAGAAAATCAACAAAATCATACTGGCTCCCAGTGGAGCAACTAACTGTCTTTGCTATAGTCCAGTCTCCAACCAGGCCGGGCCGCTGTCCGGCTTACCGGTTGTCAACTCACGGTTTTGGATGTCTCCCAACAGCTCTCTCACTCTCCATTCCAAGACACACTCTGAGTGGTCCAAGTGGTCCTGCATCCCTTCCATTTATTTTTACTGGCACCATATGGGGAGGGGAGCATTCGGTGGCCCAAAAGGAGTCCAGTAGGTGGCAAGGCTTCCCTGAGCCTCCACCGGCTGAGGCTGCAGTAGGCATGGATTCATCCCTTGTGGGGCAGTCCCAGGCCAGGTGTCCCACCTCTCCACACTCAAAGCACCTCCTCCCATCCCCAAGTACAGGGAAGCGTCTGCATCTCAACACCTCGTCTTCTTGCGCTCATTATTTTTTCCACACTAGGGCCTTCTCCATGATTTTCCCATTTTTCTCAGCCTCTGGTCGCTCAGTCCTTCCCGACTTCAGCAGTTCAATTGTGACCTGGTGGCTTTCAACCAGACTGACCAGATCATCAATCCCAGTTGGGTTACCATGGCTCACCATTTTCTTGGCATCATAGGGTAATGTACGGGTACATTTGTCCATAACATCTCTCTCCAACACACTCACCCCCTCTGGGTCATTAATCAGCCAGGATTTGCCCAAACGAGCTAGGTCATACATCTGGGCTCTGGCAGACATCTCTGGAGTGTATATCCACTCATGAAATTTTTTTGCTCAAGCATGCAGGCTGTAACCATACCTAGCCAAAGTCTCTTTCTTTAGATGGGTATATATTTTAGCTTGTTCAGGGGGGAGGTCAAGATAGGCATGCTGCGCAGGCCCGGTGAGAAAAGGTCCAATGAGATCTGCCCAGGTGTCCTCAGCCCACTTCTCTCTGGTGGCTGTTCGTTTTCAGTCATCTTGGGGATAAATCTGCTCTGGTTGGGTTGACCCCCAGCTCCACTGTGCTGGGTAGGGGCTGGCGCCATACCTCTCTTTATCTCTGCATAAATGAGAGCATTCTGCTGCCTTTGTTCTGCCAGGAGCTCACGGTGCATAGCCTTCTGCTCCTCATTGGCCTTTAACAGCTGCATCACAAGGTTCTCCATGCTGCTCCTAACAGTGTTTGATTATTGTACAAACAAATTGCATTTCCCGCTTTCTCCAGCAATGTAACAAAGGTAGCAGACAGGGGTAGGTGGAAGTAATCAAACACACAGTTAAATAGCTTTAGCTCCCCGCTGTGCAATGGCCAGGGGCATTTATTTAACAGAAAATTAAGAAAATCAACTAAATCATACTGGCTCCCAGTGGAGCAACTAACTGTCTTTGCTATAGTCCAGTCTCCAACCAGGCTGGGCCGCTGTCCGGCTTACCGGTTGTCAACTCACGGTTTTGGATGTCTCCCAACAGCTCTCTCACTCTCCATTCCAAGACACACTCTGAGGCTCTTTGTCTGAAGCACACTATCCACAAATCCATACAAAGTTTTACAAATACATACTTTACTATAAATTACTCCAAATAATTTCAGTTCTTAACACATTGGTTGCCAACGATGAATGACGAATTATCGCTTGGTTGCCACCACTCTAATCAATGAGAGGACGAGCACATTTGCGAACGCTTAAACTATATCTTAAATGATCGCTATGGTTCTAATACACCCGTCACTTATCAACTGATCAACTTGACTTTTTTCATCAGTACATTTCCGTTGTATACCGTTTTGAATACGAGTATTGTTTTGGAAATTTCTAGAAAGAAAAAAAGATTCTGCAGTAATAGCCATTTACTGGAATACACACAACACGTTGTCATTTTCCGGCTGATTTATGAATAGTTTTCAAATAAACGCTAGATTATCGATAGTATATGTGTACTTATGCACGCTAGAGAAGCGGGCTGAAAAATCGATTATCTATGCCGTGCCTGCCGCTAACGTTACGCACACACTGTACACACACAGGAGACACGTTGTGAACGCTGTGAAAAAAAACTCTGATTAACCCAATACTGCTAAAATAAAGTCCTTACCTCAGATCAGATGTTCTGCAAAAAGATTAATCCAATTCCTGATCGCCATTCCAAATGTCGATCGTGTTTATTGATCCAACGTTATACCTCGAAACATAATAATAATCGACGCTTCTTCCAGTGCCCTCAGTCAATGCAATAGTCTCAGGTTACCTGCCTCAGAAATAAAATGTGGAGCCCGGAGTTTTTTTTCTGATGCATTCCCATCAACTCCATTCCAATGGGTGCAATACCATCCGGGAGACGATAAATCAAATCAAATCAAATTTATTTGTAAGGCCCGACAACACACGTTAATGTCCCCATGGGCCGGACACGTCTTCTTTAAACAAGTCAAGAAGAAACATAACAATAAGTCAAGAACAAAACAAGAACACCATAAGGTCCAACTAATTTAAAATAAATGCAAAATAAATGAATGAATGAATGCAAACACCCCACGCGAAGGTAAGGAAAAACTCACTAAAACCTAGCAATAGGAAAAAATGCACCACAGAGAGAAACCTTAGAAGGGCCATTCAAGGGGGGATCTCACTTCTTAGATGTCGGTGATAGTAGTGTTGCAGACGGACAGTTGGTAAGCATGCACTCATGTGTGTAGTGAAACACAGATGAGTGCATGCAATAGCAACTGAACATTTTGAAAAATGTAAGATAGAGCTGATAGCGATAGCAACTGAACATTTTGAAAGATTAAAGATAGAGCTGATAGCGGATCTATTTGAGGCACAGGGACGGCGCAAAGAGGGTTGCGTCCTCCCCGTCTTAATCACAACACTCCGGTCATCACTACGAGACAGCCGGAGACAGGGAGACAGGAGGGCACGCAGAGAGGGTCGCATCCTCCCGGTCTTCATCACAGGACGTCCGACACTCCGGTAGGGGGCGGTATAACCGGTATTTTCCCTTTTTGAGGTCATATAATATTAACAGGTTGTACTGAACTTATAACCATCTTGCTCTTTTCACCCGTCTCTCTGTGCCCCACCCTGTCTCTCTTTGTCCCACCCCTTCTAAGGACCCGGTAGGTTACTATACTCATCTCCGATTGGCATTTATTGCCTAATAACGGATTGACACCAAACTATATTACACACCAGCGATAATTTAACCAGCCCATATTTCAAGATATACTGTATTATGTGTTAACTGAAATACATATTAAAGAAACTAGTTGTAAACTAAATGTAGTAGGGTACTATGGGATGAAACCCCATTGCCTTTAAATTGATCAATAGACAGCTGTATTATCAATACAATCTCTCACACACATCAACATTTTTATTTCATAAAAAGAAAGGTACTGAAGTTTGGCTTCTACATAGCCTAAATGTAGGGAGTAAAAAGATCCCTAAAATAGGAAGACTCCTTGTACATGTAACGTTACTCAAGTTCAGTACGAGAGTAAAAATACAGCTACTGTATTTCCATCACTGTGTGTGGATCATATTGGGAGGTGTAGTCTGACGTCACTTTAGTTTCCCGCGCGGTCCACCCGTATAGGGATTTATCATTGGGAAAATGTATTATCGGCTATTGTAATAATTCTGCCTCGTGAACATTGGCAAGCTTTCCATTTTTGCACAAAATGAGTTCCCTTCTATCACTAACATTATTGTTTAAGCATTTTTGGTTGAAATAAAGTTAGTGATAAGGTTTTAATTTGTCATTAAAAAAGAACTACACTTACCAGTAGAACGCCTGTCGTTCAGTGCTGTCGCCTAATACAGCCAGGAGTCTACGCTATGGTGACGTCAGTCAGCAGCGTCAAAGTGAAGTGTAGTTCCTCAGTGAACGAAAACATAAACGTTGTTATTTAGCTACTTTTACGATTAATTGCAAATTTTTTCATGTTGAGCTATAGATTGTGGATGAATACACACAGAAAGGTACACCATGCCAATGTTCATGCTTTATTTGTTTTAAAAACAAATACCGCGCGGGAAACACCAATGATGTAACCACTACACCTCCCTATACAGTAAAAGTAAAATATGACAATACATAGAGACGTGCAACCATAATACATAAGTAGGTAAACTCATTTCAAAAGCTTTAAAAGCTTCATATTGCACCCTGCCCTAATTAAATTACAACAACAGATTAAAACTTGGACAAGAAAGAAAGAGGTGACAGCCCACTGTTAGGTGGCACCTCAAAGGAATTTACCTCTAGTATTATTTAGGAGAGCGATGGATGTAGGAAGGAAGGAGAGCTTGTAGCGGTTGCTCTTGTATCTACTTGCTCTGAACCGTCTCCCTGAGGGAAGAACTTCATATTCGGGATAAAGAATATGAGAAGGGTCCTGTCAGATTCTCTGTGCCTGGCTGACCACTACTTTCTCGAAGATAGATTGGAGTGACGGTTACGTGGTGTTTCCGGTCACCTTCATCGCTGCTTTCACTAGCCTTTCAAGCTTCGACTTGCACTGTACTGTGAGTGTACCGAACCACGCTGCCATCCCATTATCTCATCAGGCTTTCTAGGACAGCTTTATAAAATGTGGTCATGATCGCTGTGCTCACACCAAACAGTCTGAGTCTACGGAGGAAGTGCAGTATTGAGCTAGTTTGGAACACAGAACATCAACATGTACATCCCATTTCAGTCGATTATCCATGTGGATTCCTAGGTATTTATATGATGCAACCTGCTCTATATCACAGTCGCCAATTACCACAGATGCACTGCAAGGTGGGTGGCCCTTGGTTTCGGCTCGCAGCTCTCAACCATGGGGCTTGGTTTCTAAATGTGTAACAGACAACATTTTATGCAATAAATAGGCCATACTATTGCTGGATCTTAATTCATATTTGATCTGCAACTTCCTAGCTTGGCAGTTTGATCTGTGCGTACAATCCAGAAGAATTATGGTTCATTCGGGATGTATCACACACCCAACCAAAGGAAAGAACAAAACAATAAAAGCAGCTGGGAAGCGAGTTGCTCAGGAAACCCACCAATCAGAATGAGGCCCAATCCAAAAGCTTAGCCTATTTAATCCTTTCACTACCACACTACAGAAGGTTAACCTTTCACTACCACACTACAGAAGGTTAACCTTTCACTACCACACTACAGAAGGTTAACCTTTCACTACCACACTACAGAAGGTTAACCTTTCACTACCACACTACAGACGGTTAACCTTTCACTACCACACTACAGAAGGTTAACCTTTTACTACCACACTACAGAAGGTTAACCCTTTCACTACCACACTACAGAAGGTTAACCTTTCACTACCACACTACAGATGGTTAACCTTTCACTACCACACTACAGAAGGGTATGTATCTGCTTGTCTAACTCCAGGGTAGATGGCAAATGAGCTAATTTCCCAAAAAGTTGGCGTATTCCTTTAAGGGATTTCAGTTTGTATAAATGGAAGGAGCTGAAGCTTCTTTTTACCCTCTTGTTTCTGAAATGTCACAATTTCATACTTGATCAGGTCAATTATACACCACAGACGGTTAGATGCAAGTCAATACTGTGACAGTACTAGGTCACCACAGTGTTTCCTTTGCCTCATCACATGAGCTTACTGATTAATTACTACCTGTTTTTTCCTCAGTTTCCTTCTCACATTCCTATGGTTCCTAGCCCCTTGGTGTCTCGGCCCAGCTGGGAGTCTTACTTCTCAGTCAACAATGTCAGGGACTCATTTATTTTCACTTCCAATCCCAACTTTCCAACCTTCACACACTGAGGTTAGGTTAGTCAGGTTGAATCCAGTTACAGTTACTCGACAAACCAGTCCAACTGACTCATCTCCTTCACCATATACTGTACACTTCCAGCCTCATTGCCACGTGTAGGGAGTCTTCCTCCTTTCTAATTTCAAGTCCAAGAAAACGTTAAACTCTAAAGAATCATTACAAACACTAGCCTCCCACAATTCACAAATACAGCAGATGTTTGATGATGTGGCTGCAATGGTGAAATAGATACCACAGCGATGCAAAAAGACTGTGGCACACGATATGAATATTTATATATGATATTTCAGCCTGGTAATGCTACAATGTCCAGATGGGGTCCGCAGTCTAGGGCAGGCCACCAGGTAACCTGCCAAAGAGTATTACTTTCCATTCTGCCACCCCCCCCCCCCCCTCCTCCTAATCCATGTCCGTATCTTAAACCAGCTCCCCATACTTCTTTCTATACCAGACAGTAGCAAAGGCCTGCCTGACAGAGAGGGACACAGCTAAACTATTCAATATGTTGAATAATTGCAGAAAGGTGTGTACACTGACTCCTGGTAGGACCAGCATATTTCTACATAAGATCTACATGTCATCCCTATCAAACAACGTCCATATCACTCCATGTCTCATGTGAAACAGGCCATAGTTCAACTCTGCCTGCCTGTCCGACATCTCCGCCTGGATGATGACCAGCCACCTCCCCCCTGACCGACCTTTCCATCACAGTCGAGAATGCAACTGTGACCCTGGGGGACCCTGATGTAAACAAGATGAAAGTATTTTTCTGGCAGCCTCACCTTAACAATTGTTTGTATTGAGCCGTACTGTATTGTACGCATTCTGCAATCTGTTAATAAAGTTTTCATTCATTCTAGTTTATTGTTTAGGTGTACTACAGAACTTATATGTCTCCACCACCTCCACCTCATCCCCTCAGATGGTGATGGGAGTCAGGGGTGGGGGGAGGGGGATGGGTTCTTCTTGCCCCTCCGAAAGTCCACCACCTTGGTTTTACTGGTGTTGAGTCTTCCCCCCACAAAGCTCTCCACCAGGGCTCTATACTCCTCCTCATTGTCGTCGGTGATGTAGCTTACGGTGCAGGAGAACTTCTGCAGGTTAACCGTCTGTAGTGTGGTAGTGAAAGGGTAACCTTCTGTAGTGTGGTAGTGAAAGGGCTAGACTAAAGTTTATTGGCCTGGCATGTGGGTCGATACCAAGCACCTTGTGCAAGAATGTGCGGCTTGTCAGAGATACAAATGTTGTGGGCAAAACCTGCAGGTCTCTTGCAGCGGATCGGGGTAAGACAACCTAATCACATGATAGGAGTTGAACTCATGGGACTCATTTCCCCGCAGTACATCTCAAAATGAACATGTTTTGGTTGTGGTTGATTACTACACCCATTGGGTAGAAATGTTTGCTTTGCAGAAAGCCACACCCTCTGCTATTGCTCAGATCTTGAGGAAAGAGATATTTACTTGCTGGTGTGTGCGAGAGGCCATTACTTTAGATCAGATGCTCGTTAGTCTATTCTCTGTTTTGTGAGCTTTGTAGAGACTGGGGCATGATTGCGTAATCTACTACCGCATACCCCCCCCCCCCAAACGAATCTCGTGGAACGCACAAATCATACTTTGAAAGGGATGTTATCTTCTTTGGGAAGATCACAAAAAGTGGGATCAACATCTGTCTGAATTTCGGTTTGCCATAAACTCTGCTGTGCAAGAAGAGACATCTGGAGTCACTCCAGCAGAACTCCACATCGGCAGCCCAGGGAAATTGTCCCATGGACAGAACATTTGGATAGTCCTGATAGTCTGGGCTTTGCTCGCTGTACGCCAGTCTCTCATTTCTGATATTGATGCACCGAGAGTTAAAGCAAAGAGACGTCAAAAACGCAACTATGATGAGCATAGAGGTAAAGTTGCTTTATGTTCACCTCATAAAAGAAGACTATACCAAGCCATCATGTTCAGACTTCCCCTGCTGGCTTCCCTGTTTTCCCATGGGGGTGGGGTTCAATAAATCAATTGATAAAGGAATAAAATGTGTCACAAACCGGCCGTATGGCTATGACAAAGAGGGAGACGCAGACAACCAAAGTCAATTAACAAATGCTTTACTTAATTAATAAAGACAAAACAAGGAAACACTTACTAAATTAAACTAACAGTGGTGTGTGAAATCAGTGATATCAGTAGTGTAAGTGAGTGCATGCATTGTAAAGTGTATAGGTGTTGTGTTGTATAATGCAAACAGAAATCATAAGCACCAAACTAAACTGACAGCGTCCCATACGGAGAGCGCCCAGCATCTGAGCTCTGCAAGTCTTTTAACGGGAGCACGGGAACACCGGGCCCAGGTGTTTCCCGTTCCGCTGATTAGCGCTCCAGCCACGCCCACCTCAAGTACCTGTCAACATAACAACCACCCAGGCTGACAATGGAGACAGAGTGGAAGGGGTCGTAACAAATGTAATATATTTTAGTTTTTGTATTTAGTCATCAATATTACCTCTTTGTATTATTGACAAGCAGGGCTGGGGATGTTTTCAGTTTAATTGTAATAGCCAGGACAAACCGACATAAAAGAGAAATTCATCATACCATATTTAAAACTCGTATAGATTATACATTTTAGACCACACACACGCACACACACACGCACGCACGCACGCGCGCACGCACGCACGCACGCACGCACGCACGCACGCACGCACGCACGCACGCACGCACGCACGCACACACACACACACACACACACACACACACACACACACACACACACACACACACACACACACACACACACACACACTGTCATAAACAGTATACACGGTATAAACACAGGTGCTCCAGTGTGTACAGTACATGACATGATAGGTTGATTACACCATCACTGTCAAATAGAATTAGTCGTTTGTTAATAATGTTTCATCTGGATAGTATTCTCTTTATACATACTTGTTGAAGCATGGAATTAAGTCTAATATCCTAGCATTCAGAGTTGAGTTATCCATATCCACTTCCATTCATTTGTGCTAAGCTAGGCTATAGCTTTCAATCGGATAGCTTTCTACTGAATGCACAGTAGAGGAAATTGGTATCTATCATCTCGTCTGACTCTGGAGAAGACGGTAAGCTCACTTCCCATAATGTTGGCGTGTTCCTTTAACCCCAGACAGTCCTCCTGGATGCTGTCAGGGCCAGCTTTTCTATGGAGCCATACATCAGTGTAGCATCAGAGATTAGGGCGACAGTGTACACTCTTATCTAATCTCTGGCCAGTAATGAATGTTCACTAATACAGATGGAACTGTCTCATGGCATATGAGTAGCATATATAAGCTGAAATTGAATGGTACCCCCCCCCCCCCCCCTCCCTCCCTTTAATATTTCATGCACCATAGTTCAATGTCAGTAGAGCCTTATATGAGTGGGATAGACGCCACTTTAATCTGCACCAGCGGTTCCTTTTTCGTTTCTTCATCTGTATGTATTTAGCATCTGCTCCATGAATGGCCTTCCTAATAGTGATTGATATATTTAATCAAATGTTCCCTTGGTCTTTGGCATTCCAAGGCTTTTGTAATGGTTATCATAACAATACAGTCTAATGATGTTAGAATGGCAAACAGGGGCAAAGAGGGACCGGGGGAGGAACTGTTTCAATCTTTTAAAAGATACATATTTTCTGTGGCTACAATGCTTAACCGGCTGCTCGCGGATAAAAGGTAAAACAATATTGTGCAACACTGAAGTTTCACTTCACTCTAATTAGTTAGAGGAAAGCAGGTGTTGGGGCTGTTTGTGTCTGGGTTGTGTTGGATATATTATGTGCATTACTAGCTTTTTATGGGGGTTATATTATTACAGTATTCGCATCCCTGGCGAAGGCAGACAGGAGCGCTTGGATTGGTCCCCGGGGCGCGGCCCCACGCTGCAGCCCATATCTGCTCCCGGCTGCCCTTGGGGGGAAGGACGACGGGATGGGTCAAGCGCAGAGACTCAATTTCATCGGCGACCCAAAAATTGCATGTGTGTGTTCCTGTGTGTGCCGCCCATCACATGTGTGTGTCACTGCATGATAAATTATTCTTCTTATTATTTTATATGGAACGTAGAGGGATAGTTCAGTTTTTCTGGACATTATGTGGTATTAAATACTAGTAGTTTGATGCAATGCCACTCACCAGGTCCAGAGTTCTGACCCGGTTCTTAGTGAACCTGGAAGCTTCAGACAAGCAGCAAATGGGGTCACGAGACAAAAAGGTATTAACCCTTTCACTACCACACTACAGCCGGTTAAGCGTGGTCTGTAGTGTGGTAGTGAAAGGGTTAACATTCTGTAGTGTGGTTGTAAAAGGGTTAACCCTTTGTCGTGTGGCAGAGAAAGGGTTAACCTTCTGTATTGTCACTGTGAAAGGGTTAACCCTTTGTCATGTGGCAGTGAACGGGTTAACCTTCTGTATTGTCGCCGAGAAAAGGGTTACCCCTTTGGTAGTGTGGTAGTGAATGTGTTAATCCACACCGTAACATAGTTAAACAAAAGTGTTAACCATCCGCAGCAGAAAACCACATGCCTCAAGTACAATTAACCCAAGAGATACTTAAAAACATGGTCTGAACACCAATATGGAGATGTTTGGTATTAAATCCTTGATTTGTTGATTTGTGTGGACTCAACTCTGAATTGTAGCCTCTGTGGCCTACAGCGACCCAGAGCTGTTTCTTTAGACCGTATATTTAGCCAACATTGAGAATGCATGCAGATGGTTATGGGACAGAATGTATTCTGTAGTACAAAGGTAGCTCACAGGCCAAATCTGACCCGCCAGCAAAACATGTTGGCCCCCCAAATCAATAAAAAATTAATTATATAATAATGTTCATTCATAGAGAATGTTTATTTCATTATTATTTTGTAGGATTACAGAATGTTGGCCCTGCGGTGCAAATAGTTCCAAATATAATTCTGCCCACTTGAAATCTGAGGTTAACAAAAACAAATGTGTTTGTCTGAGGAAAGTAGCAGTTGTGATTGGAGGGTCAAGAAAAGAGGTTAGCCGTCTGTAGTGTGGTAGTGAAAGGATTAACCTTCTGTAGTGTGGTAGTGAAAGGGTTAACCTTCTGTAGTGTGGTTGTGAAAGGGTTAACCATTTGGTAGTGTGGTAGTAAAAGGGTTAATTTAGGAGAGGAGACTGTGACCCATTGTGTGGTGTTGTCAGTAGGACAGGACAGCGCCTGGTGCTGAAATGATAGGCCTTTAGTGAACTTGCACAACAGAGGAATAAATCAATACCAGTCCTGTATTTCTGCTACATTTTCACAGGTCTCTCTGAAAGTACCATGCCTTGAATTCATAATGACATCTGATATTGTTTTCTTGCAAAACCAGATACTTGCTTGGCATTATTGAACGATGGTTAAGATTTTATTTTGCTAGCAAACTCGTGATTTTGAGCTATGGTCATTTAGACAATGTAACCTATAGCCTGCGTGACATTTCTACATCTAGCATATCAATTATCATCACTAATCACACACCACCTTCTCCAGGGGCCCCTGCCTTCCTCCAGGGCCCCTCCTTTTTCTAGGGCCCCCACTGATGAGAAAATGGGAAAAAGTTATGAAAAAATTATGCATTAAAACTGAGGATTTTGTTGAAAGATACACAAAAATATGGGGTGGCAAGAAGGAGAGAGGGGGGGTCAATTATTGCTAAAAGGCAAGAGACGTGTTTAGGCAAAGAAGACATGAAACACAGATCTCAGCTGAGAGCCTATTGTGAACCTGGAAGTCTATGGATGAAGCTAATAAAAGCAGGAATTCTCCTTTAGAGTCCAGGGAAGATTTAAGTAACTGCCCCAGTTAGCTTTATATGACAGACTTGCTGTGGAAAAGCCTAGATAATCCCTGTCTGCTCCCTCTGGGACTGTTATCTGGGAGGGAGGGGGTGAGTGAGTGGGTGTCTACAGTATATAATGGAACTCATTGGTGTGGGTGTGTGTCTATATAATGGAACTCATTGTGTGGATGTCTGCGCATGTGTGCTGTGTGTGATGAGGAATTGCATTCTCATACGCAGAGAGTTGGATGAAGTTCCACTTGCGTTCCACTGTCAACTGTATACCAGATATGTATTTTTATGTTTAACTGCACTTTTAATTTAGATTTATTTCCTATTGTTTTCCATAATGTTTTCATATCAAACTCCAGTATTCATTCATATCCAAGAAGGCAATCAAATAATATTCATCGTAATTTCTTCCGCACAACAGGTCAGTTCAGTATAAGATTGAGAGGTCCTACAATTTTTTATTCAAAACCCTCCATAATAAAACATTGCTCATCTACATTTACATTTACATTTAGTGACGCTTTTATCCAAAGCGACTTACAAGTTCTGTACGACAAGTCATCAGGAATGGCACAACTCTATCAGCTGAGTAACAATGTTCATCAAAGTGTTGAGTGCTACAGTGTAGGTTAGTTTATTAGGACAAGTGCATGACAGTAAGGTTAGTTAGGGTTACATTTATTATAATTTTATTTATTTATTAAAAAAAATGCAGATAATGGTTGAAGAAGTGTACGTCTTTAGTCGACAGCGAAAGATTGGATGGGTTTCGACTGTCCTAACTGGGGTGGGTAGTTCATTGCACCATTGTGGGGCAAGGACTGAGAATAGGCGACTTCTCTTTGATGACCCTCCCCGAGCTCGGATAGGAGTAGGTCTGAGGCGGCCAGAAGATGCAGAGCGTAGGGGTCTTGAGGGTGTGTAGTTAGAGACCATTGACCGGAGGTAGGCGGGAGCGGTTCCCTTTGCCACACGGTATGCCATGTCGAGGGCCTTAAAGCGGATTTGCGCAGCAATGGGGAGCCAGTGCAGGTCCCTAAGAAGTGGGGTGACATGGGCCGACTTCGGTAGGTTTGAGATCAGGCGAGCCATCGAGTTCTGAATGAGTTGAAGAGGCTTGGTGGCAGTGGCCGGGAGGCCAGCAAGCAGTGTGTTGCAGTAGTCGAGGCGGGAGATGACTGTTGATTGGACGAGGAGTTGGGTGGCTTCTTTTGTCAGGAAAGGGCGGATCCTTCTGACGTTGCAACGGAGGAATCTGCAGGTTCTGGTTGTCGCTGCGATGTGAGCAGAGAAGTTCAACTGGTCGTCGAGGACAACACCAAGGTTCTTGGCGGTCGGGGACGCGGCTGCATTCTCGACTGTGATGGAAAGGTCGTCAGGGGGGAGGATTTGGCCGGCAGGTGGAGCAATTCTGTTTTTCTTAGGTTCAGTTTGAGGTGGTTGGTCGTCATCCAGGCAGAGATGTCGGACAGACAGGCTGAGATCTGCTCAGAGACGTGGATATCTGGGGGAGGGAAGGAGAGGAAGAGTTGAGTATCATTGGCATAACAATGATACGAGAAGCCATGAGATGTGATCATGTTACCCAGTGATTTAGTGTAGAGGGAGAAGAGAAGGGGTCATTGAGGTATGATGTCAGCCATGTCAGAGCAGAGCCAGCCACTCCCATTCCTGCGAGGGCCGCGAGGAGGATCTGATGGTTGACTGTGTCGAAGGCTGCAGATAGATCTAGGAGAATCAGGACAGAGGAGAGGCCTTTCGCTTTTGCTAAGTGAAGTGCCTCTGTGACCGCAATGAGGGCCGTTTCTGTGGAGTGGCCAGTCCGGAAGCCTGACTGATTAGGGTCTAGGAGGTCATTCTGTAAGAGATAAGCAGTAAATTGGTTGGATACAGCACGTTCAAGTGTTTTAGAAAGGAAGAGTAGAAGAGAGACAGGACGATAGCTGCCTATGACGGTGGGGTTCAGGGTTGGGTTTTTTTATGAACGGTGTGACTCTGGCTTGTTTTAGGGAGGTGGGGACCACCCCCGAGTTGAGGGAGGAGTTGATGGTTGCAGTTAGGAATGGGAGGATGTCTGGTGCTATGGTCTGGAGGAGTGGGGAGGGTAGCTGGTCCAGCTGGCATGTAGTCAGACGGTTCAACGTTACCAGTGTCAGGGTCTCGGCTTCTGTAATGGGAGAGAAAGATGACAGAGTGAAGGATGAGGTTCTCGATTCAGTATTTGGAATGGGTGGGGGTTGGGAGAAGGAGCTGCGGATGTTCTCCATTTTTTCCTCAAAGAAGATCGCAAAGTCATCTATTTCATCACTCAAATCCAAGCTTAAATATACATTGTTAAATGAATAGCTTCAATCTCATAAAACCGTTAATGTCACTTTGTTTTACAGTTTCATGTTAATTTGTTTAGACTAATTATTAATGTTGTTGTTTATGTTATTATTATCTTAACTCATTCCCCGCCAACGACAAGTATACTCGTTATTGGCCGCCAATCGTTGGACGCCAACAAGGAGTATACTCGTTATTTGATCGTTATTTCTTTTATTCGCTATTTCCATTCATAAATCATCCAGGAAGGCTGTGTTACCATAGGGAATGAGTCTGAGATCGCAAAAGTCAAATACCGCCGCCTGGTGGTATGCGGCCGATGTTGTACTCCATTTGAGACTCTGTGTATGTGGCTGTGTGTCGATGAATGTCATCCGGACGGACTTTTCTAGTAGCGTGGACCGATGGCTTTACCCGATCACATTGAATAGTTTTCGGGACCCCCGATTCATTATGCTGTGGTGGGTTATGTCGTGGCCCAAATGGACATACAATCTAGCAGATGGCAATCAAATAATTGGAATATTCTTTTTGGAATCTCACCGGCCACAGGTAAGAGCAATCTAACGTCAATTTCAGCTTGATTGTGCTTTGTTTTCATAGCCATCGCCCTGATCAGCGTATGCTGTTGTACTAACGAATGCCGTTATTGACATCAATTAATCAGAAACGACCCCCCCCCCCCCCTTTCATGCATTCATGATGGAACATAATATACCCATCATATGCATTTGAATTTTTTATTGTAGCGTGTATAGGGACGAAATGCCAATGGATTAGTATAGTATGCGTCGCGGCCTATTACTAGCCTCCCAGGAATTACCCTAAACCGCTCTAAAACCATACTTATATTCACCACGGTATAAAACGGGAATGTATGGATGGAAAAAATATTTCTTTGTCACATCTTGAACGATAGAGACTCGATGTCAAATGGGCCATAGTATTGCATCCATAGCTATAATATATATATATAGTTATAGCCCTGCAAACAAGGTGAGCGACTCCCATCGTTTACAGCGGTGGCAGTAGCTACTACAGGATAAGGCTAATAGCTGGCAGTCAATGAGTTAATATTATGAAAATTGTTTTATGAACTTTGACTTTACTTTTGTTTTTGTGTTTTTTTTTAAATCCGATGATTTAATGAGTTGAGGCCCTGTATAGGCCCATCTGGGTCTCTTGCTTCTACTCAGCACCTTTATATACACTTTCTGTCATGGTCAATGTTTCTATGTTTTACTGTTTTGCTGAAATGGTGCGAAAATAATAAATAAATAAAATAAAGATCTCTGCCCAAACAGGAAGTAAACTAACCAGTGTTACCTTTACTCATATTATTTTTCCTTGACTCATTCAGCGCCGGGGATTAGTCGGGCCCTGTGGTCGCATTGCCACACGTTAAAATATAGGACTGAGTCACCTTGTTTGTAGAGCTATAACTATATTCTATATTATAGCTATGGATACAATACTATGGCCCATTTGACATCACCTATCTATTGTTCAGTATGTGAGAAAGAATAAATGTTTCCATCCATACGTTCCCGTGTTATACCGTGGTGAATATAAGTATGGTTTTAGAGCGGTCTAGGGTAATTCATGAAATCCTGAGTTAAAGCCCTATACGTCGATTCCACTATAGACGTTGCCATGTCTTGCCTGTATACGCTATTATCCCGAAATCAAATCTACATCATAGCTATTATGTTCCATCATGAATGCATGAAAGGGGGGGGGGGTCGTTTCTGATTATTTGATTGTCAGTAACGGCATTTGCATTGAACACTAAAAACATTTATCAGCCCAATCGGTATGAAAGCATTGCAACTGCATCACCGCAATACCGCGTGTGTCAAGGCACCCGCAGTTTACAACTCACAGATGAAATCAGGATTTATTTTCATATCCCGGACTCGAGCCCCCAATGTATACCTTTTCCTGTATTAATCTGAACCGTAGTAGAGTACAGGGGAGCGTTCTCCTAACACTCCCGGGCCGAAGTGCCGGTCATGTAACTTGCTTGTTATAACTAGCCGGACTTCGGGGTAATTCCCTCTGTAAGGTGGTGACAGTAGACCAGAAAACTGTTCTCTTAAGGACTGGGCATTCATTTCCATTTGCAGCTCTCTATTCTTAATGTTATTGACTAATGTTACACGCAAATTAAGTGCTGCCTCTCTCTACCGTCCCCGCTACACTCGGGACTACATTAACGTTTCCCTACTCTCACTTTGTTAACGTTAGTTATATAGCGTACTTGCATCGCGTCCCGCTCTTAAGCCATACCGAGATATACCTCATCTCATGTAGCCTACCTATTGTACTCCATCAACGAATAAAAAACCAAATACACCCACCACCTGCCAGGCCCCGCCCCTTTAGTAGCGTACTATAAAGTACTAGGCGTGGTTACCACTCACTCTTCCTCTTTTTTCGTTTCCATCATAGCGGATGCAACTAGTGATATGAAAATATTAGAGAAATTGCGTAATATTGAATGCTTGCCGGAGGTTTGCTTACCCCTGGAATCTTCGGGGCATGTTTCAACGACACGTCGGGCCTATGCTGATGTTTCCTCATCTTGTGGCAGCAGATCGAGGAGCAGCGTGCAAGGTTTGGCTATCGAGCCGGCTTGTACACAGGTAGGCCCTGTGTCATCAAGCATTGATGCTAGTGTTAGTAATGCTGTGAAGTGTGTGTCGGCGCCGGGGGCGGGATGGCTTGGTGAACGTTCCACTGAAGTGGACGGGTTCCGGGTGATCCTGGAATGCTGCTAACACTAATGCTACTGCTAATGCTAATGCTAATGCTAATGGGGGTTTTGCTGAGTCCTATTTACCCTTTTTACGGGTAAATGGGTTGACAACAGGGTGCAGGCCGGGTGTACCGTGGCTAAGTAGCCAGGTAGCTTTGATCCTGTGCCCCGGAGGGGATGAACGATGTCCCACCCGGCCGATGCTTGAGAGCGAATCGGCTCGGAGGGTGGCAGTATGGACGGATGAGAGTTATACTGCTGCAGGATGGTATTTAGCGGCGGCCAGTGTTATGGCTCAGCTGACTATTTTCCTGTCCACATAGCGTCGGGTAGTGGGGCTACGGGACCAGCCGACACTGAAAACATTTTGCATGTTTGTGGTGTTATAGAGATCTTGACTCAGTCGCAAGCTATAACTGCGGGGAGGATTAGGATGCTATCAACGTTTGTTAATAGGCATATCTGGTTGGAGCAATCTCCTCTTGAGGAAGAAGATAGATTTTGTCTCCTCACGGCTCCTTTTTCCACAGAAGGACTTTTTGGTCGTTCTGCGGAGGCGCAGGCGGTTGTTGATCTGGGTCCCACACCGCCTCACGCTATGCAGCCAGAGGTTGGAGCACGGCCTCGTCAGCGACTGTGGCGAGGCCCTCAACAGGCGGCCATGTTTCCCCCGCCATTGGTACCCTGGGCGGAGAGTCAACAGGGATCCACAAGGCCGACAGCCTTGGCGGCCGAGGGATCGGCCATTTTGGGTGTACTCGGCTTGGAACAAACAAGCCGTCGTCATTCTGCCGCGAGCAGCCCGCTCCCCATTCAATCCTCTCTCCGTTACCCACGGAAGCGGGGCTCTGATCGTTTTCCTTTGGCTGCGGGCCGCGAACCTTCTTTGAAGCACATGCGGCCCCACTTTTCGCTTCTCATGGAGACAGGGGCTGACACCCAGTTGATGGCTGAGCCTGGGTCTGTCCGTGAGAATGTTGTGCTGTCGCGTGGCTCCTGCACTACACGTTGTGTGATGGGTGAGCCTGGTGTTACGGCTGCCACTATTTACAGTGGTCAGTAGGGGGACTTGAGGCCTCTTCGGTTGAATGCTCAGCAAGGGTTACCCCAGCCTCGCCTTCGCCAGGCGGGGTATCGCACTGATGCCTCCCACTCCCGTGAGAGCGGCAGTGGTCTGCAAAGAAGAGGCGATCGTGATTTGGGTGATAGCAATATCACTGCAGGGCTATGGCGTGTAGGAGCCCGTGGGGTCCTCACGCCTTGCATGTCTAGCTGTAGAACAACTCCTCAGCATGCGCTAGAGGGGTGTTCAGGGGGGAGAGAGAGAAGAGGGATACGGTACCTGTCAGTTTATGCAAAACACGCCCATTTTAGTTTGATTGATTGTAGCCACGCCCCTTTTTGGAATTTGCTTGGTCGCGAGGTTTAAGGGGGCGGGACTTAGGTGTATGTCATACCTTATAAGGGCATATATCAAAGTTTGATGGATTGTAGCCACGCCCCCTTTTTGAGATGATTTATGACCCCCTAGGGCTTCTCTGATTGGTCGAGGATGTAAGGAGGCGGGACATGCGGTTTTGAGGGCGGGACATCCGGTTTCGGAAGGGGAGGGCCATCTGGTTACGGAAGGGGAGGAGTTTTCAGATTCAAATTTTTTTTTTAGATTCAAACTTTTTTTTATTTTCAGATTGTATGTATTCCAAGGTTTTCACAATATGTATTTCTGTATTTCCAAAAGTCTTTTTGTGTATTCCAAATGCTAAATGTAAAATACAATGTGTGTTTTCTTCAGAAAGTGCATTTATTTCAAATGTGTGTGTGTTTTCTTAATGCCAAAAGCCAAATGTAAAATACAATGTGTGTTTTCTTCAGAAAGTGCATTTATTTCAAATGTGTGTGTGTTTTCTTAATGCCAAATGCCAAATGTAAAATACATTTTGTGTGTTTGTGAGTAGAAACTGCATTTATTCCAAGTGGTGAGTGTGTATTTCTTAAGAAAGTGCATTTTCTTCCAAGTGATGTTTGTATCTTAAGAAATACCCTCTCTCTGTCTGTTTGCTGTTGGTGTGTAGAAAGAATTCTCCCCTGCTCTGTGTGTCTCCACACTGTAGGCTGTCTCCTCTCTCAAATGTCTCTCAGTAGACTGAATATTTCTCCCTCTGTCTAACTGCAGCTTCTCTGAAAATTCTGATAGTGACAACCACCGTAGATGTCATACGAGGCGGGAGAATGACTAGGACCAATGAGATGACTCAAAACCATCTGCCAAAAGCAGATTTATGACTCTGCGACTTCCCGTTTCTGTAGAAAAAACGCCCCCCAAGGTGGGTGTATATGTCTGTGTGTGTATTTTTAGTTCACACAATGTTCACATGTTTTCACACATATTTTAAAAGATTTCCCCATAAACATGCTACTGTCCTAATAAACTAACCTACACTTTGATGAATATTGTTACACCGCTGACAGAGATGTATTATAATTATAATTTGGATAAAAACGTCAATTAATTGACTAAATGTAAATGGTGTAATACCAACTATTTGACAGTTTGGGTGGTGATTCTTATTTTCTTATTTTGTAAGACTAAAACTAAAATTAAAAGGCTACATGCCATAGAAAGACTTATGTCTTGTTTACATCAGAGTCACCCATTCTCTAATTCTAATTCTTAATGTTACATCCAGACATTTAGGACATAACAGATTTACAAATACAGCACTGTTTGTGAAAACAGTCCAGAAAATATATGTCTGTCCAAGCTGTTTTAACTGTTTCAATAGGGTATTTCAACCATCTTTAATTAAGACTTATTTCTGGATATAGATCACCTCAAGGCCTGAATGTCCATATACTGTTTAGGCCTACATCTTTAGGTCAACTTCCCCTTACCAACATCAGGCAGTTCAAAAGGCCTTATTTAAAATAAAAAACTTTGAAACTGTACACCATTCACCACCCTAGCTGATTTTAAAGTTCCAAATTAAGGACATTTAAAGAATGAGAGGGGCTAATGTCCCTGCATCATTGCATAACGTGGTGTTATATTTTATATTTATGGCCTGACCATCTCCCCCATACCAACATCAGGCAGTTCATTAACTTCCTTCCTCTTTTTTACCCCCAATGTTTTTTATATTATTCACATTAATTATAAATGTTAAAGACATGATAGCTTAAAGAGTTGGGCTGAAAATATAAAGTGCTGTAAATATCTGTCTTTTTGAGGAGCTGTGTCTCTGTTCGAGGGGGTATGTGTGTAGGGGCCCTGTTAGGTGTCAAAACGCTGCAAGGGGGTGTGAAAGTTTAGGGAACAAACAACCTCTGTATATTTGCTTGTAATACTCTGCATTTTACTCTAAACAAAACTAATAAAGTCTGTATTACAGCTAACTCTTTAAGTTTCAATAGTTTGGATTTAATACATAATTCGTTGGTATGTTCTCTTGAATCTACATTGTGAACTATTCTTACTGCTCTCTTCTGTAATATAAATAAGGGCTTTATGTTGCTTTCATACGTGTTACCCCACACTTCCACACAGTAACTCAAATATGGTAGGATGAGTGGGATATAATAGGTAGGATATAATATTCGCATAGAATTATAATCAAGCACATTCTTTGCCTTGTTCAAAACAAAACACTCTTGGCTACCTTATTTTTTATGTACATTATATGAGGTTTCCATGTCATTTTCTCATCCCACATAACACTCAGCATTTTTTAACTCAGATACTCTTACAATATTAACTTCGTCAATACATAATGCCACATTGTCCTTCTTTCGATTAGTAAATATCATACATTTCGTTTTTCCAAATTTAGGGATAGCTTATTGTTATTAAACCATATCTTAAGTTTACACATTTCATTTACAATGTCATCTGCTAATTTTTTAAGGTATTTTCCTTAACTGAAGAAATTTGTATCGACAGCAAATAAAACAAATTGCAATATGTTTGACACTTCACATATATCATTAATATATAAAATAAAAAGTTTGGGCCCCAGGACCGAACCTTGAGGGACAACACATTCAATATTCATACATTCAGATGTGTAACCAGAGAGTTGTACATATTGTTGTCTATTTTCAAGATAGCCACTTAACCAGTTCAACGCCACCCCTCTCACACCGTATGTTTGTAATTTAGAAATTAAAATGTGATGATCAATCGTATCAAATGCTTTTTTAAGTCAATAAACACCCCTATTGTGTTATCCGCCTCACATATTGTGTAATTCCTTTCATCTACGGTTGTGGTTATTTCTTCATATATATTCATTAAGGCTAAGGCTGTAGATCGATTTGCCCTGAATCCATACCGACTCTCACTCAGTAGGTTATTCTTTTCAATAAAACAATCTAAGAATCTTGAATCAAGAATCTTGGAAAATTGTGAAAGCAAAGACACTGGCCTGTAGTTGGTAAAGCTGTGTTTGTCCCCTGATTTAAATAGAGGAATAAGGTAGTGAATTAATAGAATTTTCCCACAGGGATGAGGTTTATCTTATCTAAGTGTGCTACTGTTTAATAGTGTATAGGGACATAGTGTGTAATACTGCAATAGTTTAATACATTATTTTATTTCCTCAAACAGACATGTTCATGTAACTTGCATCAATCCGATCATACTTATTATAATCTATACCCTTAATTTCAGTCACCTTTCAGCCAACTGAGTTGAAGAGTTGTAGTGTGGTCCAGAGTTTTTTTTTTACCTACCAGATAATCTGTAGCAGGCTAAATGTGAATAAAACACATTGAAAGCCAGGTCAAGAGGCTAAAAGTGAGGTTAGGTTTCTTTTTCAGAAACAAATCGTGCTTTTTTTTCTTTGATTGTCAAGGATAAACATAAATTATAGACATCTAAAATCATGAAACAGGTCGATTTTTAGTAGATTTAATCAATAGTCAGAAGGATAATGCTATTTTAGTCAAGGGGTGAGATATATCACCCCCCTGACACATCCCTATTTTGTAAGACAAGCAGTTTGATGTTGTAATTTCAGTGATTAGGCTCGTTTGCCTGTATACATTATTTTAACAATCTGCTTTTGGTGTATTTTTTAGGTGTTTGGTTATGTTTTTATCTGTCATTTTGATCAGGTCTAGCTAAAAGAGGGGATTTATGATGACTAAGGTTTACCAATTGTCATGCATGAATTTCAACTCTAACGTGTTACATAAGTAAAACAGACTATTTGCAAACAACATTGTTCTAAACAGTGTATCTACTATAGACAGTGTGTATTTATATTTTAGCTAAATGTAAAAAAACATGAGAACACAATCCTAGTGTATTCTGAATTTGATGTTTATTGGTTGAATGTCAAGGATAAACATAAATTATAAACATCTAAAACCATGAAACTGACTGATGCACTTAAAACAGACATGTCAACATTTTTTTACCTGTTTGCATAATGATAAGGTATAAAAACAAAGTGCTTCAATACAAATGTATTTTTAGAAGTTTAGTACGATCAAGCCCCAAATGTATTTTCTTTAACCTGTTCTAAGGTACATTATACAACTCATTTATGAATTACTATGCAATGTCTAGTTTTTTTTAGCCCCCCAGAGTTTTATGCTCTCAATATTATGGATATGCATTAAATCCTACACACGATAGGAAATATTCAATCAACTCAAAGATGATGGTTCTAAGGTAAATAAAATGTAATTCACTCATCATAGTTAGTGTATAGTATGGCTAACATGTATGAAAGTTGTTGATACAATATTATAATTCATAATTTTGCAGAAAAAAAGCTAAATACAGAGTATTACCGGCGAGGTTGTTTGATTTTTGTCCCGATGATTGAAGGAAATTCATTTTAAGAACCATTTAACATGAAACATCTTAATACAAAGATGTATTTTTATTCATTATAACCATGAAAATAATGCAATGTTAGGTTTTACTGTGATTATAGTGTTCACAGATAGGAATGTATCATTCACATTCAATTATCCAAATGTACTCTGAACAGACTTGTGAAGTTAGAGATAGGAATGTATTATTCACATTCAATTATCCAAATGTACTCTGTTTGAGTCAAATTTACTCTGTGAAATGTACTCTGCGAAATGTAAGGTGTAGCAAAAACAATTCATATTGTTTCAGTGATGGCCTGGTTGATGGCTACATTGTCGACATCAGTGGCGTCGTTAGCCCTGGGCTTCCGGGGCTTTAGCCCCGGATGTTTTTCTCCTAGCCCCGGATCAAAAAAAAAAAAAAAAAATTTACATTTTTTTTTTTTTTTTTACTTTTTTTTTTTTTTTTTTATGTCAGCATCCCCATTGTCTTTGCTGAATGTTTGTTAGTGTTTGGTATTTTTTGTTGGTTTTTAGTACTTTTAAACATTTTTAGTAAGTAGTTTTCATTTGATCCTATAATTTTTCATTCACCGATTTGTGGACTTTTTTTTTAGTGTCCTGAAAGGCGCCTTATAAATCAAATGCATTATTATTATTATTATTATTATTATTATTATTATTATTATTATTATTATTATTATTATTATTATTATTATTATTATTATTATTATTATTATTATTATTATTATTATTATTATTATTATTATTATTATTATTATTATTATCATCATCATCCAGGAGGGAAAAGACACTTTGGATAGTAGGGACTGCATCTCTGCCTGTCCTGACCAGGAAACACTTTGCAACTGTGATCTCCTCTGGCAATAGTTGGATATTGTAATGTGTGGCGAGGGGTTGCAGCAATTCCACTGAGAGAAACTGGTCTGAGGCTGGATAACATGCCTGTATGCCTCTCATAAGTTGTTATCCAACTCATGAGAACCTGCTCTCAAGCTCTGGATAGAACAGTCTCTGTCTCAGCTGATCTCCTGAGCTGAGGTCTGAGCTTGTGCCACAAGATGCCATTACATATGGCCTTTGTCCTGTCATACATGTCCACTGCCATCTCTGAGGTGCGATAACCTTTGAGTGTGTCCTGCACTGTGCTTTTAAATAGTACAGATAGGTATTGAAGATGTGCACTTTAACGCAGCAGCACCTGGAGCCTCCATACCCATGTCCAGTGTCCACTGACAAAGACATGCTCATGATACTGTGATAAACTATAATAAGCTTTAATCGAACCCTGGTTCATTTCCTCGGATAGTCCGGTTGGTTTGGGGTGGTGTGAAAGCTCATTCACTCTTGCAAGTGAACCCTGCATTTGAGATGTGAATGCAAAGCGGACCAAAGGCAGGAAAATACCCCAAAATCTAATATCTTTTTTATGAGACTTTTTTTTTCGATTGCTTAAGCATGATTTTTAAAACGGGGCCCGGTGTTTCAAAACACACAATTAGCACAACCACACACACAATTATCAGAACACCTCAGATCCTTTGCTAAATTAAACACTTGTCAAAACCATACACTAATTTAAAAAAACTACATTTTGTTACTATATGAAACACACGTTTTATATGACTTAATTCTGTTTGAACCAGTTACTCACACTGCTGTGCTTAACCTAAAACACATTTAGCTATTCTACTTCTCAGTGATTAGAGTACTGTAAGTGAAGTATGCAGAGAATGTGCAAATATACAATAAATTCACCAAACACTACACAAGACCAATGCTGTAGACTGATGAAAATATTATTTATTTATCTACATATACCCAAATCAATGATGCAGACTGCTGGAAAAAAAACATTTACTCTCCATATACCCAAATCAATGATGCAGACTGATGAAAATATAAATTTTCTCGCCATATAACCAAATCAGTCAACATTTCAACATGGAGAATCACAACAAAACATGTCCCAGTTTTCATGCTACTATGTGCATAACACTGTAAGCTCAGCAAATATCAGACAAACATAAAATACTGTATCCAGTAGGCCTACAGGTTAAAATTACAGTAAAACAAAAACAATTTTGAAAAAATTTAAATAGAGTACAGAAAATACTAGACATTATCTCTTTGCCTAGCTGGATCTGGCAAGATACTTTTTTGCTCTGTGTATTGTTTTGCAAAAAGTGTGAGGCTGACATTGTGCTTATAGAGGTGCAAATCTGGGCCTATGTTTTGCTCCTTGAGTGTAATGTTTTGATAATTGTGTAATACTTTTGATTTGAGTGTTTATGCAATTGAAGAAAACTGTAAAGACTAGAGATTAACTGTTTATTTCTTTTGTACATAGGCTGTGCATATGTTTGTTTGTTTGTTTATTTGCTTATGTGTATGATTCTTAACTGTTTTTATTTTGTTATTGGTGTATATGTGTGTATGTATGTACAGTATATGTATATATATATATGTGTATATATGTATATTTGTACTCCTGTTGGGGCCTCTTGGACCAGATCAATGTTTTATCTGGCTAAATAAAGGTTAAATAAATAAATAAGAAACTGATGATTTGGTCCTGTTAACTTTGAATTTTCTATGGGGACTGCCCAGATCCCTCTCATGGACATGGACCTCACTTTGAGAACCTCTAATGATTCTAGTTCTTCAGTATTCATCTCTAATTACTCTAAAATTGCGTATTACTGTGTTTAAAAAAAAAAAAAAAAAAAAAAAAAGGGGGGGGGGGAAACCCCCCTCCACCCCCCTGGGCTGAAGCCCCCAATGTTTTCTAACCCTAAAAACGCCCCTGGTCGACATGTCTTATTTTTTATTCTTATTTCATTGTATAGTGAATCCAGGGGTATAGTGGATCGATTATATTTTGTTTTTATAATATTTTATAATATCAAAACATGTCTTATGTTCTTATATATCTATATACAAGGCTTATAGAATGATGTAAAAAGAGTTCTACTAATATATTTCACTTTTAAAAACGTGTACAGAAAGATTAATTTCCGACCCCCGGAGCCCTGTCAGAGTGTATACAGGTTCTGTACAGTATACCACATGCAAATCCCATATGGTCTAGCGGTAAGGATGCCCTGCTTTCATCAGGGAGGCGCGGGTTCGACTCCTGCTATGGGAATAACACCTTTTTCTATACATAACAAATGTGTTGGTATGCATTATTGTAACTGTTTGTTTGTTTTAGTGCAACACTACTGTCACCGGCATTTAAGAAGGGTCTAGGGTTATCTCCTCAACACTAGGTCGGAGATGCATTTAAGTCCTATCGATAGGTTTTTTCCATACCTTTGCAAGGATATGTATGACAGTGTTGCATTCATTTATTTTAAATTTGGTGGACTTTATGGTATTTATAGCTTATTCATGATTGTGATACTTCTTATTGAATTGTTTAAAGAATATGTGTTTAACCCAAGGGGTGATTAATGTATTGTTGGACCTTACAAATATGATTTGATCCCAACAAGTGGTGACATTTCGAAGTCTTAAAGGGATCACATTCACATAGCTGAATATAGTTGCACAACTGGATGATATTTGTATTATTACTAGGATGAACTTAAAATCATTCAAAACAATTATTACATAACAATTATTACAATGAAACACAGATGGTTATATTATAATTTTTTTTATTAAAGAATATTACAAATCATACTGCAACCTTTTTTATCAATAATATAAGCGTGCATAACATCAATAATGTGATTAATATCTAAAGTTTCTAAACACTTATGATTTTTCAGTTTAAAAGCCGTAACATCCACTATTACGGTGTATAAACATAACAGGTGTGCTCTGTTAAAATGACCATTCATATGATCTAAAATAGTAACTAAGCCGTTTTCAGATAGAAGACTTTCATCCTCTGAGAGTGTCTCTATCATATATTGCCAATTATTTAACAAGCCTTTCTCTCTCACCAGCTTCAACATATTTTCAAAAAGCCTTAAGCGCAGGCTATTGACATTCCCAGTTACAGTGTATAATTGGGGATCGTTGACTTTATTAGCTATAGCATGTTTTAAAAGCAATGCAAGATCATAGTTTATAGAGCTCATAATACAGCTGCTAGTCCTGCTGTAGAAATTACCCATTTCCTATGCTACGATCCTGGTACTTTAAACAACAGCTGATACTTCAAAGTTTCTGTCAAAGACTGCGACTGTCAAAAAAGATTATGCAGGTGTGTATTTCTGTAAGGGGATGGGGGCGAAGCTTCGGACGGGTCAGTATGACGCTATAGATGTGTAGGATAGAAACCTATATATTTAGAGAGTTCCCTCTTAGAGAGACCCTAAAAAAAATAAAATGGCGAGCATTCTAGCTACAACGGTTAGCCATGTTACGGATAGAGCTACCAGGATTAAAACCATGTTACTTGCACCATGCAGATATGGTAGAGAGATCTATAACGAACTATGCCCGGTCCTCGGTGGTGTCCTAGGATTTGAATACGATGCTAGAGCTGAGAGAATACTGTTCTACAAGATGACCGTGGAGGATTTCCAGGGCGTTGCAAGCAGGCCTGAGATGTATCTAAAGGAGACGGAATTTTGGGAAATGAAAAAGGCTTCTTTTAAGTCTATGGATGGACTGATGGGTAGAACGCTTAAGGATGGACAGCTAATCACGCTGTTAATAGGCCATAGCCGGCTAGGGTACGGGTATGTGCATTACGAGGGTAGGATATCTATAAAAAGTACTCCGACACTTGATGTAGAGCCTGATCTAGCCATCTCCAGGCGGTATAATTCAACTCTTGAGCATTTCATCTTCTCACTTCCGGTAACCAAATGGCTGCAATGTCTCCAGACATGCGGGGAGGTCCTTCAAGAGGTGTTCGAGGCGAGAAGGCTCTTACCGAGCGAATCAGGGGACCTGGAGTACGATTGACCCATCGAGGGGGCGGAGAATGGGGCGTGTCAAGCCTAAATCCTCCTTTAAAAAAGACTTACAGCGCATTTTGTACTTTTAGATAGCAATCATGGCTTTGTATATGTCACATGAGACTGATCCTGCTAACTCTGCATTGGATACACTAGATAGCCTGTCTCCACTATACACGCCTGACGATGTTGAGACACTACCCGCTGGCGGTTATAGATTCATGGACCCTCCTTCAACGCGATCAAACTTTGCTTGGTATGAGGCTGATCCTTCTAAGCATGCCTCGGATACACTAGATAGCCTGTCTCCACTATACGCTCCAGACGAGGAAGTTGAGACATTACCCGTACCCCTTTATGGTTCAACTAAAACTCCTTCATTGCAAAGCCTCCTAGACAGCTTTAGGACTAGATACAGCCCTCTTTCAACGATTTGGGAGACTTCATCGCCGGATTCACCACCGTCAAACCCCGTCAGGTGTACGAATCCTAATAGCCCCTGGTACACGGGTCCTTGGGAGACTTCATCGTCTGGAGCGTATAGTGGAGACAGGCTATCTAGTGTATCCGAGGCATGCTTAGAAGGATCAGCCTCATACCAAGCAAAGTTTGATCGCGTTGAAGGAGGGTCCATGAATCTATAACCGCCAGCGGGTAGTGTCTCAACATCGTCAGGCGTGTATAGTGGAGACAGGCTATCTAGTGTATCCAATGCAGAGTTAGCAGGATCAGTCTCATGTGACATATACAAAGCCATGATTGCTATCTAAAAGTACAAAATGCGCTGTAAGTCTTTTTTAAAGGAGGATTTAGGCTTGACACGCCCCATTCTCCGCCCCCTCGATGGGTCAATCGTACTCCAGGTCCCCTGATTCGCTCGGTAAGAGCCTTCTCGCCTCGAACACCTCTTGAAGGACCTCCCCGCATGTCTGGAGACATTGCAGCCATTTGGTTACCGGAAGTGAGAAGATGAAATGCTCAAGAGTTGAATTATACCGCCTGGAGATGGCTAGATCAGGCTCTACATCAAGTGTCGGAGTACTTTTTATAGATATCCTACCCTCGTAATGCACATACCCGTACCCTAGCCGGCTATGGCCTATTAACAGCGTGATTAGCTGTCCATCCTTAAGCGTTCTACCCATCAGTCCATCCATAGACTTAAAAGAAGCCTTTTTCATTTCCCAAAATTCCGTCTCCTTTAGATACATCTCAGGCCTGCTTGCAACGCCCTGGAAATCCTCCACGGTCATCTTGTAGAACAGTATTCTCTCAGCTCTAGCATCGTATTCAAATCCTAGGACACCACCGAGGACCGGGCATAGTTCGTTATAGATCTCTCTACCATATCTGCATGGTGCAAGTAACATGGTTTTAATCCTGGTAGCTCTATCCGTAACATGGCTAACCGTTGTAGCTAGAATGCTCGCCATTTTATTTTTTTTAGGGTCTCTCTAAGAGGGAACTCTCTAAATATATAGGTTTCTATCCTACACATCTATAGCGTCATACTGACCCGTCCGAAGCTTCGCCCCCATCCCCTTACAGAAATACACACCCGCATAATCTTTTTTGACAGTTGCAGTCTTTGACAGAAACTTTGAAGTATCAGCTGTTGTTTAAAGTACCAGGATCGTAGCATAGGAAATGGGTAATTTCTACAGCAGGACTAGCAGCTGTATTATGAGCTCTATAAACTATGATCTTGCATTGCTTTTAAAACATGCTATAGCTAATAAAGTCAACGATCCCCAATTATACACTGTAACCGGGAATGTCAATAGCCTGCGCTTAAGGCTTTTTGAAAATATGTTGAAGCTGGTGAGAGAGAAAGGCTTGTTAAATAATTGGCAATATATGATAGAGACACTCTCAGAGGATGAAAGTCTTCTATCTGAAAACGGCTTAGTTACTATTTTAGATCATATGAATGGTCATTTTTAACAGAGCACACCTGTTATGTTTATACACCGTAATAGTGGATGTTACGGCTTTTAAACTGAAAAATCATAAGTGTTTAGAAACTTTAGATATTAATCACATTATTGATGTTATGCACGCTTATATTATTGATAAAAAAGGTTGCAGTATGATTTGTAATATTCTTTAATAAAAAAAATTATAATATAACCATCTGTGTTTCATTATAATAATTGTTATGTAATAATTGTTTTGAATGATTTTAAGTTCATCCTAGTAATAATACAAATATCATCCAGTTGTGCAACTATATTCAGCTATGTGAATGTGATCCCTTTAAGACTTTGAAATGTCACCACTTGTTGGGATCAAATCATATTTGTAAGGTCCAACAATACATTAATCACCCCTTGGGTTAAACACATATTCTTTAAACAATTCAATAAGAAGTATCACAATCATGAATAAGCTATAAATACCATAAAGTCCACCAAATTTAAAATAAATGAATGCAACACTGTCATACATATCCTTGCAAAGGTATGGAAAAAACCTATCGATAGGACTTAAATACATCTCCGACCTAGTGTTGAGGAGATAACCCTAGACCAGGGGTGGCCAACCAGTCAGAGACTAAGAGCCACAAAAAAATTACTGTGGTACCACAAAGAGCCACACCATATACCAGCGTTTCTCAACCTTTTTTTTCAGTCACGGCACCCTTCATGTGTTTATAGGTCTCACCCTCTGGCCTCTGAAGTTGCTAATGTCTTTTTTATTTGGGCCTCACAGGGTTAAAAGTACCCTGTGAGACCCACGGTTGCAAAATTACAAAATCACTTTTAGCCATTTAAAAAAACAATGTTTATTTAAAAAATGTTAAAGGGGAACTATTTTACTATTTCTTTCACTATTTGGGCACTTTTACACAATTCCTGTGAGTCTATGGAACACCTAGGTTTTTTTTTTTTTAAATGCATTGTTTTGTATTTCTAATCAAGTACTAAAAACCGCATTTTTCTACCTCAAGATCTTAAGCCGTTTTGAGGCTGGGCTCCAACCACTGTGTGGCCTGGTGCCAACTGCCACATCAACTGCCACATTATTATGCAGCTGAGAAATCTCTGACATCACAGATATGCACATTTTCAGATGACTCAGTTCAGTGAGGGTGAATATTGTGAGAGGAGAATTGGAAGAATTCGCCAATATGAGAATTAGAGACATATATCCTATTAATATAAGTCCACATAGCTAAGAAACAATGGTAAACACTGAAAAAAGCCATTTATAAGATAGTTCCCCTTTAAGCACATGTATAGTCAATTGGTCCTGTTGTTCAGCCTCACAATGCTATTTGATAGTAAATGTGTTTATATGTCCCACCCTCTGGCCTCTGAAGTTGCTAATTTCTTTTTAATTTGGGCCTCACAGGGTTAACCTCTTAAGCCCGAGATATACAGTAAAAGTGTATATTTTCAGCATTATGTTTGTTTACCAATTATTTTAACTGTTATTAGTGAAATATAAGATTATAGAAATCTCAGGGCATTGAGTCGGAAACCGGCGCATATTGACAGGAGGAAGTGGCACAGCCAAAAGTGAGTGTAGTCTTTTGAAGGAAGAGACTCAGGGCTTTCAAATTTCGAAAAACTACCCTACCCAGCTCACACCAGCCCCTGTCAATCATCTGACTTCTGGATTTACTTTTTAATTTCTCTTATTTTTTGGGATTATCTCCCACAAACCTGAACGTTATTGCCATAAAACAGAACGCAGTTAGTTTCTCTACCTTTCTGTGAACGTCTTGCAAAAAACGGTGTTGCAATATGATGAAGAATGGTGGAGAAATTTACATTATAAAAAAGATGGCAGAATTCAGTACTGTATCTACAAAACCTTCTGTTTAATCATCTTCCCTTTATTCATTTGCTTAGATTTTTCAGGTCTGGTCAATTTTAGCATGGTGTTATTTACAGTCAAAGATAATTTTTTTTTTAAATAGAATTGATATTCTCCTTTGGTTCATTACAATTTACTCAAGCCTAGTAACAGACACACTATTTCTG
The DNA here is from genome assembly GCF_963971535.1 of Notolepis coatsorum. Classification (NCBI taxonomy): domain Eukaryota; kingdom Metazoa; phylum Chordata; class Actinopteri; order Aulopiformes; family Paralepididae; genus Notolepis; species Notolepis coatsorum. Next base: position 94,594,275 of record NC_140172.1, on the reverse strand, counting down.
ACACTGATCCATATATGTCCCTAGATTCAGATACCAAGAACATGCAAATGGAACATTTAAAAAAAAATTGTAAATGTTTATTCTACGTCCTTATGGAATGAGTGACATAAAAAAAAAAAAAGTAAAAAAAAAAATAGAAAAGTAATTGACGGGCAAAGAGCCGCATGCGGCTCGCGAGCCGCGGGTTGGCCACCCCTGCCCTAGACCCTTCTTAAATGCCGGTGACAGTAGTGTTGCACTAAAAACGGTCAAACAGTTACAATAAAACATACCAACACATTTGTTATGTATAGAAAAAGGTGTTATTCCCATAGCAGGAGTCGAACCCGCGCCTCCCTGATGAAAGCAGGGCATCCTTACCGCTAGACCATATGGGATTTGCATGTGGTATACTGTACAGAACCTGTATACACTCTGACAGGGCTCCGGGGGTCGGAAATTTATCTTTCTGTACACGTTTTTAAAGTGAAATATATTAGTAGAACTCTTTTTACATCATTCTATAAGCCTTGTATATATATATATAAGAACATAAAACATGTTTTGATATTATAAAATATTATAAAAACAAAATATAATCGATCCACTATACCCCTGGATTCACTATACAATGAAATAAGAATAAAAAATAAGACATGTCGACAATGTAGCCATCAACCAGGCCATCACTGAAACAATATGAATTGTTTTTGCTACACCTTACATTTCGCAGAGTACATTTCACAGAGTAAATTTGACTCAAACAGAGTACATTTGGATAATTGAATGTGAATAATACATTCCTATCTCTAACTTCACAAGTCTGTTCAGAGTACATTTGGATAATTGAATGTGAATGATACATTCCTATCTGTGAACACTATAATCACAGTAAAACCTAACATTGCATTATTTTCATGGTTATAATGAATACAAATACATCTTTGTATTAAGATGTTTCATGTTAAATGGTTCTTAAAATGAATTTCCTTCAATCATCGGGACAAAAATCAAACAACCTCGCCGGTAATACTCTGTATTTAGCTTTTTTTCTGCAAAATTATGAATTATAATATTGTATCAACAACTTTCATACATGTTAGCCATACTATACACTAACTATGTTGACTGAATTACATTTTATTTACCTTAGAACCATCATCTTTGAGTTGATTGAATATTTCCTATCGTGTGTAGGATTTAATGCATATCCATAATATTGAGAGCATAAAACTCTGGGGGGCTAAAAAAACTAGACATTGCATAGTAATTCATAAATGAGTTGTATAATGTACCTTAGAACAGGTTAAAGAAAATACATTTGGGGCTTGATCGTACTAAACTTCTAAAAATACATTTGTATTGAAGCACTTTGTTTTTATACCTTATCATTATGCAAACAGGTAAAAAAAACTATGTTGACATGTCTGTCAGTCAGTTTCATGGTTTTAGATGTTTATAATTTATGTTTATCCTTGACATTCAACCAATAAACATCAAATTCAGAATTCACTAGGATTGTGTTCTCATGTTTTTTTACATTTAGCTAAAATATAAATACACACTGTCTATAGTAGATACACTGTTTAGAACAATGTTGTTTGCAAATAGTCTGTTTTACTTATGTAACACGTTAGAGTTGAAATTCATGCATGACAATTGGTAAACCTTAGTCATCATAAATCCCCTCTTTTAGCTAGACCTGATCAAAATGACAGATAAAAACATAACCAAACACCTAAAAAATACACCAAAAGCAGATTGTTAAAATAATTTATACAGGCAAACGAGCCTAATCACTGAAATTACAACATCAAACTGCTTGTCTTACAAAATAGGGATGTGTCAGGGGGGTGATATATCTCACCCCTTGACTAAAATAGCATTATCCTTCTGACTATTGATTAAATCTACTAAAAATCGACCTGTTTCATGATTTTAGATGTCTATAATTTATGTTTATCCTTGACAATCAAAGAAAAAAAAGCACGATTTGTTTCTGAAAAAGAAACCTAACCTCACTTTTAGCCTCTTGACCTGGCTTTCAATGTGTTTTATTCACATTTAGCCTGCTACAGATTATCTGGTAGGTAAAAAAAAAAACTCTGGACCATGCTACAACTCTTCAACTCAGTTGGCTGAAAGGTGACTGAAATTAAGGGTATAGATTATAATAAGTATGATCGGATTGATGCAAGTTACATGAACATGTCTGTTTGAGGAAATAAAATAATGTATTAAACTATTGCAGTATTACACACTATGTCCCTATACACTATTAAACAGTAGCACACTTAGATAAGATAAACCTCATCCCTGTGGGAAAATTCTATTAATTCACTACCTTATTCCTCTATTTAAATCAGGGGACAAACACAGCTTTACCAACTACAGGCCAGTGTCTTTGCTTTCACAATTTTCCAAGATTCTTGATTCAAGATTCTTAGATAGTTTTATTGAAAAGAATAACCTACTGAGTGAGAGTCGGTATGGATTCAGGGCAAATCGATCTACAGCCTTAGCCTTAATGAATATATATGAAGAAATAACCACAACCGTAGATGAAAGGAATTACACAATATGTGAGGCGGTTAACACAATAGGGGTGTTTATTGACTTAAAAAAACATTTGATACGATTGATCATCACATTTTAATTTCTAAATTACAAACATTTACATTTACATTTAGTCATTTAGCTGACGCTTTTATCCAAAGCGACTTACAAGTTCTGTACGACAAGCCATCAGGAAGAGCACAACTCTATCCGCTGAGTAACAATGTTCATCAAAGTGTTGAGTGCTACAGTGTAGGTTAGTTTATTAGGACAAGTGCATGACAGTATGGTTAGTTAGGGTTAGATTATTATTATTTTTTTTTTTTTAATTCAGATAATGGTTGAAGAAGTGCGTCTTTAGTCGACGGCGAAAGATTGGACGTGTTTCGGCTGTCCTAACTGGGGTGGGTAGTTCATTCCACCATTGTGGGGCAAGGACTGAGAATAGGCGACTTCTCTTTGATGACCCTCCCGGAGCTTGGATAGGAGTAGGTCTGAGGCGGCCAGAAGATGCAGAGCGTAGGGGTCTTGCGGGTGTGTAGTTAGAGACCATTGACCGGAGGTAGGCGGGAGCAGTTCCCTTTGCCGCACGGTATGCTAGGTCGAGGGCCTTGAAGCGGATTCGTGCAGCAATGGGGAGCCAGTGCAGGTCCCTAAGAAGTGGGGTGACATGGGCCGACTTCGGTAGGTTTGAGATCAGGCGGGCCGCTGCGTTCTGAATGAGTTGAAGAGGCTTAGTGGCAGTGGCCGGGAGGCCAGCGAGCAGTGCGTTGCAGTAGTCGAGGCGGGAGATGACTGTTGATTGGACGAGGAGTTGGGTGGCTTCTTTTGTCAGGAAGGGGCGTATCCTTCTGACGTTGCTCAGGAGGAATCGGCAGGTTCTGGTTGTCGCTGCGATGTGAGCAGAGAAGTTCAACTGGTCGTCGAGGACAACACCAAGGTTCTTGGCGGTCGGGGACGCGGTCACAGCTGCATTCTCGACTGTGATGGAAAGGTCGGTCAGGGGGGAGGATTTGGCCGGCAGGTGGAGCAATTCTGTTTTGCTTAGGTTCAGTTTGAGGTGGTTGGTCGTCATCCAGGCGGAGATGTCGGACAGACAGGCCGAGATCCGCTCAGAGACGTGGATATCTGAGGGAGGGAAGGAGAGGAAGAGTTGAGTATCGTCGGCATAACAGTGGTAGGAGAAGCCATGAGACGTGATAATGTTACCCAGTGATTACCCAAACATACGGTGTGAGAGGGGTGGCGTTGAACTGGTTAAGTGGCTATCTTGAAAATAGACAACAATATGTACAACTCTCTGGTTACACATCTGAATGTATGAATATTGAATGTGTTGTCCCTCAAGGTTCGGTCCTGGGGCCCAAACTTTTTATTTTATATATTAATGATATATGTGAAGTGTCAAACATATTGCAATTTGTTTTATTTGCTGTCGATACAAATTTCTTCAGTTCAGGAAAATACCTTAAAAAATTTGCAGATGACATTGTAAATGAAATGTGTAAACTTAAGATATGGTTTAATAACAATAAGCTATCCCTAAATTTGGAAAAACGAAATGTATGATATTTACTAATCGAAAGAAGGACAATGTGGCATTATGTATTGACGAAGTTAATATTGTAAGAGTGTCTGAGTTAAAAAATGCTGAGTGTTATGTGGGATGAGAAAATGACATGGAAACCTCATATAATGTACATAAAAAATAAGGTAGCCAAGAGTGTTTTGTTTTGAACAAGGCAAAGAATGTGCTTGATTATAATTCTATGCGAATATTATATTGTTCACTCATCCTACCATATTTGAGTTACTGTGTGGAAGTGTGGGGTAACACGTATGAAAGCAACATAAAGCCCTTATTTATATTACAGAAGAGAGCAGTAAGAATAGTTCACAATGTAGATTCAAGAGAACATACCAACGAATTATGTATTAAATCCAAACTATTGAAACTTAAAGAGTTAGCTGTAATACAGACTTTATTAGTTTTGTTTAGAGTAAAATGCAGAGTATTACAAGCAAATATACAGAGGTTGTTTGTTCCCTAAACTTTCACACCCCCTTGCAGCGTTTTGACACCTAACAGGGCCCCTACACACATACCCCCTCGAACAGAGACACAGCTCCTCAAAAAGACATTTACAGATATTTACAGCACTTTATATTTTCAGCCCAACTCTTTAAGCTATCATGTCTTTAACATTTATAATTAATGTGAATAATATAAAAAACATTGGGGGTAAAAAAGAGGAAGGAAGTTAATGAACTGCCTGATGTTGGTATGGGGGAGATGGTCAGGCCATAAATATAAAATATAACACCACGTTATGCAATGATGCAGGGACATTAGCCCCTCTCATTCTTTAAATGTCCTTAATTTGGAACTTTAAAATCAGCTAGGGTGGTGAATGGTGTACAGTTTCAAAGTTTTTTATTTTGAATAAGGCCTTTTGAACTGCCTGATGTTGGTAAGGGTAGTTGACCTAAAGATGTAGGCCTAAACAGTGTATGGACATTCAGGCCTTGAGGTGATCTATATCCAGAAATAAGTCTTAATTAAAGATGGTTGAAATACCCTATTGAAACAGTTAAAACAGCTTGGACAGACATATATTTTCTGGACTGTTTTCACAAACAGTGCTGTATTTGTAAATCTGTTATGTCCTAAATGTCTGGATGTAACATTAAGAATTAGAATTAGAGAATGGGTGACTCTGATGTAAACAAGACATAAGTCTTTCTATGGCATGTAGCCTTTTAATTTTAGTTTTAGTCTTACGAAATAAGAAAATAAGAATCACCATCCAAACTGTCAAATAGTTGGTATTACACCATTTACATTTAGTCAATTAGTTGACGTTTTTATCCAAATTATAATTATAATACATCTCTGTCAGCGATGTAACAATATTCATCAAAGTGTAGGTTAGTTTATTAGGACAGTAGCATGTTTATGGGGAAATCTTTTAAAATATTTCAATTATATTAAACAATTCAATAAGAAGTATCACAATCATGAATAAGCTATAAATACCATAAAGTCCACCAAATTTAAAATAAATGAATGCAACACTGTCATACATATCCTTGCAAAGGTATGGAAAAAACCTATCGATAGGACTTAAATGCATCTCCGACCTAGTGTTGAGGAGATAACCCTAGACCCTTCTTAAATGCCGGTGACAGTAGTGTTGCACTAAAACAAACAAACAGTTACAATAATGCATACCAACACATTTGTTATGTATAGAAAAAGGTGTTATTCCCATAGCAGGAGTCGAACCCGCGCCTCCCTGATGAAAGCAGGGCATCCTTACCGCTAGACCATATGGGATTTGCATGTGGTATACTGTACAGAACCTGTATACACTCTGACAGGGCTCCGGGGGTCGGAAATTAATCTTTCTGTACACGTTTTTAAAAGTGAAATATATTAGTAGAACTCTTTTTACATCATTCTATAAGCCTTGTATATAGATATATAAGAACATAAGACATGTTTTGATATTATAAAATATTATAAAAACAAAATATAATCGATCCACTATACCCCTGGATTCACTATACAATGAAATAAGAATAAAAAATAAGACATGTCGACAATGTAGCCATCAACCAGGCCATCACTGAAACAATATGAATTGTTTTTGCTACACCTTACATTTCGCAGAGTACATTTCACAGAGTAAATTTGACTCAAACAGAGTACATTTGGATAATTGAATGTGAATAATACATTCCTATCTCTAACTTCACAAGTCTGTTCAGAGTACATTTGGATAATTGAATGTGAATGATACATTCCTATCTGTGAACACTATAATCACAGTAAAACCTAACATTGCATTATTTTCATGGTTATAATGAATAAAAATACATCTTTGTATTAAGATGTTTCATGTTAAATGGTTCTTAAAATGAATTTCCTTCAATCATCGGGACAAAAATCAAACAACCTCACCGGTAATACTCTGTATTTAGCTTTTTTTCTGCAAAATTATGAATTATAATATTGTATCAACAACTTTCATACATGTTAGCCATACTATACACTAACTATGATGAGTGAATTACATTTTATTTACCTTAGAACCATCATCTTTGAGTTGATTGAATATTTCCTATCGTGTGTAGGATTTAATGCATATCCATAATATTGAGAGCATAAAACTCTGGGGGGCTAAAAAAAACTAGACATTGCATAGTAATTCATAAATGAGTTGTATAATGTACCTTAGAACAGGTTAAAGAAAATACATTTGGGGCTTGATCGTACTAAACTTCTAAAAATACATTTGTATTGAAGCACTTTGTTTTTATACCTTATCATTATGCAAACAGGTAAAAAAAACTATGTTGACATGTCTGTTTTAAGTGCATCAGTCAGTTTCATGGTTTTAGATGTTTATAATTTATGTTTATCCTTGACATTCAACCAATAAACATCAAATTCAGAATTCACTAGGATTGTGTTCTCATGTTTTTTTACATTTAGCTAAAATATAAATACACACTGTCTATAGTAGATACACTGTTTAGAACAATGTTGTTTGCAAATAGTCTGTTTTACTTATGTAACACGTTAGAGTTGAAATTCATGCATGACAATTGGTAAACCTTAGTCATCATAAATCCCCTCTTTTAGCTAGACCTGATCAAAATGACAGATAAAAACATAACCAAACACCTAAAAAATATACCAAAAGCAGATTGTTAAAATAATGTATACAGGCAAACGAGCCTAATCACTGAAATTACAACATCAAACTGCTTGTCTTACAAAATAGGTATGTGTCAGGGGGGTGATATATCTCACCCCTTGACTAAAATAGCATTATCCTTCTGACTATTGATTAAATCTACTAAAAATCGACCTGTTTCATGATTTTAGATGTCTATAATTTATGTTTATCCTTGACAATCAAAGAAAAAAAAGCACGATTTGTTTCTGAAAAAGAAACCTAACCTCACTTTTAGCCTCTTGACCTGGCTTTCAATGTGTTTTATTCACATTTAGCCTGCTACATAATATCTGGTAGGTAAAAAAAAAACTCTGGACCATGCTACAACTCTTCAACTCAGTTGGCTGAAAGGTGACTGAAATTAAGGGTATAGATTATAATAAGTATGATCGGATTGATGCAAGTTACATGAACATGTCTGTTTGAGGAAATAAAATAATGTATTAAACTATTGCAGTATTACACACTATGTCCCTATACACTATTAAACAGTAGCACACTTAGATAAGATAAACCTCATCCCTGTGGGAAAATTCTATTAATTCACTACCTTATTCCTCTATTTAAATCAGGGGACAAACACAGCTTTACCAACTACAGGCCAGTGTCTTTGCTTTCACAATTTTCCAAGATTCTTGATTCAAGATTCTTAGATAGTTTTATTGAAAAGAATAACCTACTGAGTGAGAGTCGGTATGGATTCAGGGCAAATCGATCTACAGCCTTAGCCTTAATGAATATATATGAAGAAATAACCACAACCGTAGATGAAAGGAATTACACAATATGTGAGGCGGTTAACACAATAGGGGTGTTTATTGACTTAAAAAAACATTTGATACGATTGATCATCACATTTTAATTTCTAAATTACAAACATACGGTGTGAGAGGGGTGGCGTTGAACTGGTTAAGTGGCTATCTTGAAAATAGACAACAATATGTACAACTCTCTGGTTACACATCTGAATGTATGAATATTGAATGTGTTGTCCCTCAAGGTTCGGTCCTGGGGCCCAAACTTTTTATTTTATATATTAATGATATATGTGAAGTGTCAAACATATTGCAATTTGTTTTATTTGCTGTCGATACAAATTTCTTCAGTTCAGGAAAATACCTTAAAAAATTAGCAGATGACATTGTAAATGAAATGTGTAAACTTAAGATATGGTTTAATAACAATAAGCTATCCCTAAATTTGGAAAAACGAAATGTATGATATTTACTAATCGAAAGAAGGACAATGTGGCATTATGTATTGACGAAGTTAATATTGTAAGAGTGTCTGAGTTAAAAAATGCTGAGTGTTATGTGGGATGAGAAAATGACATGGAAACCTCATATAATGTACATAAAAAATAAGGTAGCCAAGAGTGTTTTGTTTTGAACAAGGCAAAGAATGTGCTTGATTATAATTCTATGTGAATATTATTTGTTCACTCATCCTACCATATTTGAGTTACTGTGTGGAAGTGTGGGGTAACACGTATGAAAGCAACATAAAGCCCTTATTTATATTACAGAAGAGAGCAGTAAGAATAGTTCACAATGTAGATTCAAGAGAACATACCAACGAATTATGTATTAAATCCAAACTATTGAAACTTAAAGAGTTAGCTGTAATACAGACTTTATTAGTTTTGTTTAGAGTAAAATGCAGAGTATTACAAGCAAATATACAGAGGTTGTTTGTTCCCTAAACTTTCACACCCCCTTGCAGCGTTTTGACACCTAACAGGGCCCCTACACACATACCCCCTCGAACAGAGACACAGCTCCTCAAAAAGACATTTACAGATATTTACAGCACTTTATATTTTCAGCCCAACTCTTTAAGCTATCATGTCTTTAACATTTATAATTAATGTGAATAATATAAAAAACATTGGGGGTAAAAAAGAGAAAGGAAGTTAATGAACTGCCTGATGTTGGTATGGGGGAGATGGTCAGGCCATAAATATAAAATATAACACCACATTATGCAATGATGCAGGGACATTAGCCCCTCTCATTCTTTAAATGTCCTTAATTTGGAACTTTAAAATCAGCTAGGGTGGTGAATGGTGTACAGTTTCAAAGTTTTTTATTTTGAATAAGGCCTTTTGAACTGCCTGATGTTGGTAAGGGTAGTTGACCTAAAGATGTAGGCCTAAACAGTGTATGGACATTCAGGCCTTGAGGTGATCTATATCCAGAAATAAGTCTTAATTAAAGATGGTTGAAATACCCTATTGAAACAGTTAAAACAGCTTGGACAGACATATATTTTCTGGACTGTTTTCACAAACAGTGCTGTATTTGTAAATCTGTTATGTCCTAAATGTCTGGATGTAACATTAAGAATTAGAATTAGAGAATGGGTGACTCTGATGTAAACAAGACATAAGTCTTTCTATGGCATGTAGCCTTTTAATTTTAGTTTTAGTCTTACGAAATAAGAAAATAAGAATCACCATCCAAACTGTCAAATAGTTGGTATTACACCATTTACATTTAGTCAATTAGTTGACGTTTTTATCCAAATTATAATTATAATACATCTCTGTCAGCGGTGTAACAATATTCATCAAAGTGTAGGTTAGTTTATTAGGACAGTAGCATGTTTATGGGGAAATCTTTTAAAATATGTGTGAAAACATGTGAACATTGTGTGAACTAAAAATATGCTATGAGTCTTGTACATGTTACAAAGATATAAACCATTTGAATGATGACTGTAAATGTGACTATAGTGGAGTTTGCATGTGCCCTAATCTTCACGCCTCCCATGCTGTGTTTTAGCACCTAAGAGAGGGCCCTGTTCACACCCCCGATCAGAGACATAGCCTCACTGTCACACCAATCTTTTCTGTACTTTATATTTTCAGCCCAACTCTTTAAGCTATCATGTCTTTAACATTTATAATTAATGTGAATAATATAAAACACTGTAATGCAACCCTTTTAAAAGAATCTATTTTAAATAAAAACACCCGTATTAACGAAATATTCAAACCCTAGACCCTTGCTTGCTAATGAAATGGTGCACTTTTAATTTTACAAATTACATTTGTAATTTTCTTTTGCTTAAACACAAGTGTATAAAGATTATGTCTTTATCCATGAAACTAACATACATACATACATACATACATACATACATACATACATACATACATACATACATACATACATACATACATACATACATACATACATACATACATACATACATACATACATACATACATACATACATACATACATACATACATACATACATACCTACATACTTACATACATACATACATTTGTAATTTGGAATACAAAAAATTTATTTTACATTTGGCATTTGGCATTAAGAAAACACACACAGACATATACACCCACCTTGGGGGGCGTTTTTTCTACAGAAACAGGAAGTCGCAGAGTCATAAATCAGCTTTTGGCAGATGGTTTTGAGTCATCTCATTGGTCCTAGTCATTCTCCCGCCTCGTATGACATCTACGGTGGTTGTCACTATCAGAATTTTCAGAGAAGCTGCAGTTAGACAGAGGGAGAAATATTCAGTCTACTGAGAGACATTTGAGAGAGGAGACAGCCTACAGTGTGGAGACACACAGAGCAGGGGAGAATTCTTTCTACACACCAACAGCAAACAGACAGAGATAGGGTATTTCTTAAGATACAAACATCACTTGGAAGAAAATGCACTTTCTTAAGAAATACACACTCACCACTTGGAATAAATGCAGTTTCTACTCACAAACACACAAAATGTATTTTACATTTGGCATTTGGCATTAAGAAAACACACACACATTTGAAATAAATGCACTTTCTGAAGAAAACACACATTGTATTTTACATTTGGCTTTTGGCATTAAGAAAACACACACACATTTGAAATAAATGCACTTTCTGAAGAAAACACACATTGTATTTTACATTTAGCATTTGGAATACACATAATGTATTTTATTCTGAAGATATACATATATTCTTAATTGTGAAGATATATTCTTAAGACTTTTGGAAATACAGAAATACATATTGTGAAAACCTTGGAATACATACAATCTGAAAATAAAAAAAACTTTTGAATCTAAAAAAAAAAATTGAATCTTTTATTTTGAAGTACTTTTTTGTTGTTGAAAAAATAAAACTTTTATTTTGAAAAAAATCTGAAAACTCCTCCCCTTCCGTAACCAGATGGCCCTCCCCTATCGAAACCGGATGTCCCACCCTCAAAACCGGATGTCCCGCCTCCTTACATCCTCGACCAATCAGAGAAGCCCTAGGGGGGTCATAAATCATCTCAAAAAGGGGGCGTGGCTACAATCCATCAAACTTTGATATATGCCCTTATAAGGTATGACATACACCTAAGTCCAAAAAGGGGTGTGGCTACAATCAATCAAACTAAACGGGGCGTGTTTTGCATAAACTGACAGGTGCCGTATCCCTCTTCTCTGTCTGGGGGGGGGTGTGTGTCAACCAGTTTGATGGCAGCTTCTCCCGTATCAAACCGGCCCTTTCTGTCGGGGTCCCCCCTTGAGTGCGTCGCACAGCGGGAGGGACCGGGCCACCTATCTACTGTTCCTTGCGGCCCAGCGTCAGTTGACGGCGGGTGCGCTGTGGGATTATTTTCACATATGGCGACAAGAATGCCGTTTGGGGGGGTGGATAGAGAGAACGTTGAGGGAGGGGCTTGTTTTGCAGTTCACACAACCCCACCCTCCGTTTTCAGGTTTGGTGCAGACCCTATTGTCAGGGTCAGAAGCAGTGACAGCCCTGGCCGACGAGATTCTGTGAGGTTTTGTCCGCTCCCCACCCACTCGCTCCGTTCCTTTAAGGACTCTCGTGAAGTATCCCTGTTGGAGAACCTGATTCCCCGTACGAAGCTACGCCTCGTTTATCTGCCTGCTTTACGCGTTGCGCTCTGGTGAGTTTTTGGAAACAGTTCTTTTTGGATCACTCGTTTTTTGTGTGTTTGTGAAACACCGAAGAGATCCCGTTTTTGTTATACTGTTCTCACCTATTTTTTTGTTGTTGGATTTACACCTTGGATTACCGTATTGTTTTTTCTCTGGACTCTGCTAACTGTGTGTATCACACCGAAGATCAAGTCACTTGGATATTTGTTTGGATCAGTCACCTCTCTGTTTCTGTTGTGCGCTGAGCTAACTGGGATTTCTCTCTCTCCCTCCGTTTCCACTTGGAGTGTATGCTGGGGGGATCTGCAGAGCGGCTCAGACGTCACAAGCAAATTCCTCACCATCACCTTCTGGGAGAATCTGCAGAGCCGCAAGCATTCTTCACATGCCAGATTCCCCGTTTGTTCTGTTCTCCACCTAATTCAATCTTGTGACTCTGAGAATAAACACGCCCTTGTTTTTGGCTAACTCTGAAACAACTCTCTCTGTGCCGTTGCGCTTGGGGTCGGTTACAAACCCTAACATTACGATCCAACCATGACGACCCCAGCCGACACAGAGAGAGTCAGAACAGCATTGGCAGTCCAGATAGAGTTAACCAAGGAACACAGCCAACAGCTAGACAGGGCTGCGGCTGCTGTACAGGAACTCCGAGAGCAGGTCCTGCCTATTCAGGGGTCCCTGGGCGCTCTGGCTAGCCAGCAGTCTAGTATTCTCCTCCACTTACACACGCTGAGTGACACCGTTAACACCTTGCTTGTAACCCCACTTCCTTCAGGAGCCTTGGCCGGAGCATCACCCGCAGTCCTGGCAGGCCCCGCGCCTCCAGATCCCGCACCTCGGGAGCCCCGTCTCTCCGAACCACGGCTGTTCGACGGTAACTTCGAGGATTGTGCCACATTCATCATGCAATGTGAGTTGGTTTTTCGTCATCAACCCAGTCGTTTCACTTCAAGGGGAGCCCGAGTGGCCTACATGACTAACTTGCTCTCAGGCCGGGCAGCCCAGTGGGTCACTGCCTCCTGGGCAATGGAGGCAGACTTCTGTTTCTCCTACCCAGACTTCGTGGCTGAGCTCCGCAGGGTTTTCCACCACCCAGCCCGTGGTCAGGTCCCTGGAGCCCGGTTGGGTACCTTCCGGCAGGGCAGCGGCGGGGTTACCGACTACGCGCTGGAGTTCAGACTGGCGGCTACGGAGAGCGGTTGGAACGAGCAAGCACTTCGTCTTACCTTCATGAGGGGGCTCAATGACGCAGTCAGGGACCAGCTCGCGACCCGTGAGGAACCTGAGTCCCTCGAGGACCTGTTCAGCCTCGCCATTCGCATCGACGGACGCCTCCAGGAGAGAAGACGTGAGAGAACCCGACAGGGGCCTCCAGAGGTACTCCGGACCCCCCGTACTCGTGGCGGTACTCCTGGTCGCCCTGCTCCCAACACGACTGGTGGTTTTTTTCCCTCCCGTTCGGTACCCGAGGAGGAACCCATGCAGCTGGGACGTTCTCATCTGAGCCAAGCTGAACGGGAGGTGAGGTTCAGGTCCGGCCTTTGCCTCTACTGCGGTCGGGAGGGACACCGTATCGCCAACTGCCCCACCCGGCCAAAAGACCAGGCTCGCCGGGACCCCGGGAGATCCTGGTGAGCCGTTTTTCTCGTTCCCAGAGCCGTGCACCACCTGGCCATCTGATGAGCGTCACCCTGGCCTGGGCGGACCAACGGGCCACGGTGGAGGCACTCATTGACTCGGGGGCAGACGAGAGTTTCCTAGACTTCGAGTTTGCTACCCGGGCCAACATTCCACTTGAGGACCTAGTGAGGCCATTGGAGGTATTCGCATTGGACCAACACCGCCTGGCAGACATCACGCAACGCACCTGCCCTGTCCTGCTCACCATTGCTGGTAACCACGTTGAGAGACTCCAGTTCCTTATCACCAGATCCCCTCTTGTCCCAGTAGTCCTGGGCCGGCCCTGGCTTGCGCTGCACGAGCCCCACATCGCCTGGTCCTCCGGTACCATCAAGGGCTGGAGCTCCTCCTGTCATGCCCAGTGTCTTCAGGCGGCGTCCTGTCCCCCGCCCCGGAGATCCGTTGGTGAGCCGCCTCCGGACCTCTCGACCATACCCCCCGAGTACCACGACCTCATGGAGGTTTTCAGTAAGTCCAGGGCTCAGGCCCTTCCGCCTCACCGGCCTTACGACTGTGCCATCGACCTCCGCTCAGGGGCTCCCCTTCCCGGCAGCCGCCTCTACAGTCTGACCGTCCCGGAGAAGGCGGCGATGGATCAATACATCTCTGAGTCCTTGGAAGCAGGACTCATTCGGCCTTCCTCCTCTCCTGTGGCGGCCGGTTTCTTCTTTGTTGGGAAGAAGGACGGGGACCTTCGACCCTGCATCGACTATCGCCAGCTCAACGAGATCACCATTAAGAACAAGTATCCTCTACCTCTCATGAACTCCACTTTCGAGCCTCTCACCCAGGCTACCGTCTTTACCAAGCTGGACCTCCGGAGTGCCTACCATCTAGTCCGTATCCGTGAGGGCGATGAATGGAAGACCACCTTCAAGACTCCCAGGGGCCACTACGAGTACCTGGTGATGCCGTTCGGCCTCACCAACGCTCCGGCGGTATTCCAGGCGCTCATGAACGACGTCCTTCGTGACATGCTGGAGGAGTTTGTGGTAGTATACCTAGACGACATCCTCATCTTCTCCAAGACCCTCGAGGAACACATCCAGCATGTCCGCCGTGTGCTGGAGCGCCTCCTCCACAATCGGCTCTTCGTCAAGGCGGAGAAGTGCCGATTCCACTCCGACTCCGTCGGATCCAGGCCGTGGAGGAATGGCCTGAACCCACCTCTCGGAAGGAGTTACAGAGCTTCCTCGGGTTCGCCAACTTCTACCGAAGGTTCATCCGGAACTACAGTCAAGTGGCGGAACCGCTTACCAGACTGACCTCTCCCGCCCTGCCGTTCGACTGATCCCCAGCGGCGTGTGCTGCGTTCCGCTCCCTCAAGAAGAGGTTCACTTCCGCCCCGATCTTGCTCCATCCAGACACCAAGAGACAGTTCATCGTTGAGGTGGACGCCTCGGATACTGGACTGGGAGCTATCTTGTCCCAGCGGTCGGCAACGGACCAGAAGGTACATCCGTGCGCCTTCTACTTGCGTCGGTTCCTCCCTGCCGAGAGGAACTATGACATCGGCAATCGGGAGCTGCTGGCGGTTGTGGCTGCCTTGGAGGAGTGGCGTCATTGGCTAGAGCGGGCCGAGGAGGCGTTTACCATTTGGACGGACCACAAGAACCTGACGTACATCCGTGCTTCCAAGCGCCTCAATGGCCGGCAGGCAAGATGGGCCAGCTTCCTCAGTCGGTTCGACTTCTCGCTGACGTTTCGCCCTGGTTCCCGCAACACGAAGGCCGACTCCCTGTCCCGGTTACACTCCAAGGGGGCTCCAACCACTGAGGACCCGACTCCCATCCTCCCAGAGGCCAGGGTGGTAGGAGTCGTCACCTTGGGCATCGAGGGGGTGGTAAGGCGTGCCCTACGCTTCCATCGCGCTCCAGGCAATGTACCGGTTCATCGTCTCTTCGTCCCCGACTCGGTCCGGTCCCGGGTCCTCCAGTGGGGCCATACCAGCCGGTTCGCCTGCCACCCAGGCGTTCATCGCACGTTCTCCTTCCTGGCTCGTCGATTCTGGTGGCCCACCATGAGGAACGACGTCAAGGAGTTCGTACTGGCCTGCGCAGTCTGCGCCCGCAGCAAGGCCTCCCACCAGGCACCCTCCGGGCTATTACAGCCGCTTCCCATTCCGAGCCGTCCTTGGTCACATGTGGCGCTGGACTTCGTCACGGGTCTTCCCTCCTCCCAGGGGAACACGTGCCTTCTGACCGTGGTGGATCGGTTCAGCAAGGGGGTTCACCTCGTGGCCCTTCCCAAACGTCCCTCGCCGGCCGAGACGGCGGACCTCCTGACACACCACGTGTTTCGCCTCCATGGTTTTCCCCAGGATGTCGTCTCGGACCGGGGGCCCCAGTTCACTTCCCAGGTATGGCGGGCTTTTTGCAAGGGATTGGGGGCAACGGTCAGTCTTTCCTCTGGTTATCATCCCCAGACTAACGGACAAACGGAGAGGATGAACCAGAGCGTGGAGTCTGCTCTTCGGTGTGTGGCTGCCGAGAGACCAGCTTCTTGGAGCCGTTTCCTTCCCTGGGTCGAGTACTCCATCAACTCCATGGTCAGTTCCGCCACCGGCCTCTCACCCTTTGAGGTATCCCTGGGCTACCAACCCCCTCTTTTCCCTGCACAGGAGACGGAGGTGGCAGTTCCCTCCGTACAGGACCACCTCGACCGGTGCCGTCGGGTCTGGGAGATCGCCAGGACCGCGCTGCTCCGGTCATCGGAGCGCGCCTGTCATGGGGCTGACCGGCGTCGGGTTCCTGCGCCGACGTACCGCCCTGGGCAGAGGGTGTGGCTTTCCGCGAGGGACCTCCCACTTCGGTCCTCGGCCAAGAAACTTAACCCCCGGTTCGTCGGACCTTTCGAGGTTCTGAAGGTACTCAGTCCGGCGGCGGTGCGTCTTAAGCTTCCTGCGTCCATGCACATTCACCCCGTTTTCCATGTGTCCCGGGTTAAGCCTGTCTCTCTCAGTCCCCTGATGCCTCCTGCTCCGGATCCACCTCCTCCCAAGATGGTGGACGGTCACCCCCAGTGGCAGGTCCGCCGGTTGATGGGCGTTCTACGGCGGGGTCGGGGGTTCCAGTACCTGGTGGACTGGGAGGGGTACGGTCCGGAGGAACGGAGCTGGGTCTCCCGCCAGATCCCGGCCTGATCACCAACTTCCATCGTGCCCATCCGGGTGAGCCGGGTCGGCCTGGTCGCCGGGTGGCTCCCGTGGAGGGGGGGGTACTGTGAGGTTTTGTCCGCTCCCCACCCACTCGCTCCGTTCCTTTAAGGACTCTCGTGAAGTATCCCTGTTGGAGAACCTGATTCCCTGTACAAAGCTACGCCTCGTTTATCTGCCCGCTTTACGCGTTGCGCTCTGGTGAGTTTTTGGAAACAGTTCTTTTTGGATCACTCGTTTTTTGTGTGTTTGTGAAACACCGAAGAGATCCCGTTTTTGTTATACTGTTCTCACCTATTTTTTTGTTGTTGGATTTACACCTTGGATTACCGTATTGTTTTTTCTCTGGACTCTGCTAACTGTGTGTATCACACCGAAGATCAAGTCACTTGGATATTTGTTTGGATCAGTCACCTCTCTGTTTCTGTTGTGCGCTGAGCTAACTGGGATTTCTCTCTCTCCCTCCGTTTCCACTTGGAGTGTATGCTGGGGGGATCTGCAGAGCGGCTCAGACGTCACAAGCAAATTCCTCACCATCACCTTCTGGGAGAATCTGCAGAGCCGCAAGCATTCTTCACATGCCAGATTCCCCGTTTGTTCTGTTCTCCACCTAATTCAATCTTGTGACTCTGAGAATAAACACGCCCTTGTTTTTGGCTAACTCTGAAACAACTCTCTCTGTGCCGTTGCGCTTGGGGTCGGTTACAAACCCTAACAGATTCGATCTCTGTTGGCGAAGCAGGCTATAGTCGTGGTCCCGAGAGAGGACGCGATGTCAGGCGTCTACTCCCGTTATTTTCTGGTGCCCAAAAAAACGGGAGGGGTCAGACCTATACTGGATCTGTCCGCGTTCAATCGTCTGATTGTAGCGAGACCATTCAGAATGTTGACCGTCAAACTCCTGCTGCTTGCTGTCAGAAGGGGAGACTGATTCACCTCCATAGACCTGAAGGATGCGTATTTTCACATCCCTATTTTCCCTCCTCACAGGAAGTTCCTACGGTTCCTGTTTCAGGGCGTGGCATACGAGTACCAGAGGTTGCCGTTCGGCTATTCTCTGGCTCCCCGCACATTCACCAAGTGCGTAGCGACTGCGCTGGAGCCTCTACATCGTCGAGGAATACGGGTTCTATTATATCTCGACGACATTCTACTCCTCAGCCGGTCGGAGGAGGTTGCCAGGTCTCATACCAGGCTGGTGGTGGAATTCCTCACCAGGCTGGGTTTTACTGTGAACTGGAAGAAGAGTACGCCTCTTCCCAGTCAACAGGTGGAGTACTTGGGCTTGACATTGAGGTCAAGGCCCATGATTGTAACCCTCTCGGAGCAACGGAGGGTGTCTATCCTACACGCGCTCGGGGGTTTCCGTCTGGGAGGGACGGTCACGGCGCTGCAAGTGATGCGCCTGCTCGGTATGATGGCATCTGCTCACACGGTGGTTCCTCTTGGCCTCCTCTTCACGAGGAGGATACAGAGGTGGTTCTTCAGTATGGGAATAGATCCGGTGAGGGACAAATGGAAACGGTTGGCGGTTCCTTTGTCGATATGGGGAGATCTCGCCCATCTCGGGGCGGTCCTCGTTGCGACGAGTGGGAACTGCGCCACGATATAGTCAGGCAGATCTGGGATCGCTTCGGGGAGGCTTCAGTGGATCTGTTTGCGAGCCGACGCTCTCACAAGTGCCCCTTGTGGTTCTCGGTCAGTCGGGCAGATGCCTTCTCGATGTTTCCATGGCCGCCCGGCTTTCTGTACGCCTTTCCTCCTCTACAGCTGTTGAGTCAGCTGTTGGAGCGGATACGGATGGAGCGCAGGACGGTGATCCTGGTCGCGCCGGACCGGGGCACTGCAGTGTGGTTCCCGGTCCTGATCCAGCTACTGGTCGCTCCGCCATGGCTTATTCCTTGGTCGGCGACGGCCCTCTCTCAAGCACACGGGTCGCTGTTTCAGTACCCGGTGTTTGGCCAACGTCTGATGGTGTGGCTGGTGAGAGGGTGAATCTGGAGAGGATGGACCCTTCTGTGGTTGATACCATCCGGAATGCGCATGCTCCCTCCACTGTCGCGCTTTACGTGGGCAGATGGCGTATGTTCCAAGAGTGGTGTAAGGCGGGGGGCCGGGACCCAGTGTCCTGCCCCCTGGATGCTGTCCTGGGTTACCTCCAGTCTCTCCTTGATAGACTGTCGGCTTCGACGGTGAGGGTATATGCAGCAGCTATATCCTCTTATCATGAGGGATTTGAGGGTGATGTTTTGTTCAGCCACCCTCTTGTGAAGCGTTTCCTGCTTGGCGCTCGACGCGTGAAGCCGGTAAAACGCTCTTTGGCTCCGAGTTGGGATCTTCAATTGGTCCTCGTCGGTTGTCCTTGTCCGTTTGAGCCTCTTGAGCAAGCGCCATTGGGACAGCTGTCGTTCAAGACTGCGTTCTTGCTGGCCGTCACCTCCGCTAAACGCGTGGGTGAGCTCTGTGCTCTTTCGGTACGACCAGAGTGCCTGTCTTTTCGTTCCGATTGCGGTGCCACTCTGCGACCTAATCCTGCCTTCATGCCTAAAAATATCCGGAGTTCTTTCCGCTCCAGGGATATTGTGGTTCAGGTGTTTCATCCGCCTCCTCACGCTAGTGAGTTGGAGGCGGGCCTTCACCTGTCATGTCCGGTCCGTGCTTTGGGGATTTACCTCAGCCGTACTCAGGGCCTCAGGGCTACCGATCAGCTTTTTGTCTGTTACGGTGGTTCTCGTGCCGGTAAGGCACTATCGAAACAGCACCTGTCCCATTGGTTGTGCGAGGGCATTGCCCTCTGCTACACGTTGGCCGGGCTGGCTCCCCCTGGGGGCGTCAGGGCGCACTCCACTCGTGGGGTGGCGGCCTCTGCCGCTCTGCTGGGTGGGGCCTCGGTGGAGGACATCTGTGCTGCAGCTTCATGGTCCTCCCCGGGTCCCTTCGTAAGGTTTTACCTCATGGACATGACCGGGGGTTCTGTCTCCCAGGCGGTTCTGGGGTCTGTGGCCTCTCCTGCTTCCCATCCTTTGGTGGGGTAGCAGGGGTGTGTGGGTATGGGCCACAGTGTGTTGTGTCACACGTGGTTCCGCCTGTGCTGTGTGTTCAAGGGGTTCTAGTTCCCTCTTGTTCGCACTCGGGTGGAGTTGACTGCGCCCCCTCTTCATTAGGAAGGATGGGGTGACGGGACTCCCCTTCCCCCTTGATGTGGGCTTACGGGTCCTCAGGGGGTGCATCTGTCGGGCCTCGCGTCCGCTCTACCCCATATCTCGGTATGGCTTAAGAGCGGGACGCGATGCAAGTACGCTATATAAGTTATATGAGTACTGGCTAAGCGTCCCGCTCTTAGCGTGCCCTGAGTTCCCTTGGGGAATCTTTTCCTGGAAACCATTTTTTTCCGAGGAAGAGTGAGTGGTGACCACGCCTAGTACTTTATAGTACGCTACTAAAGGGGCGGGGCCTGGCAGGTGGTGGGTGTATTTGGTTTTTTATTCGTTGATGGAGTACAATAGGTACATGAGATGAGGTATATCTCGGTATGGCTTAAGAGCGGGATGCTTAGCCAGTACTCATATAACTAGGTTATATACATAACCTGTCGTTATATAGCGTACTTGCATCGCGTCCCGCTCTTAAGCCATACCGAGATATGGGGTAGAGCGGACGCGAGGCCCGACAGATGCACCCCCTGAGGACCCGTAAGCCCACATCAACGTTATCATAGCTATTGTGATCTGTAATGTCAACTGGATAACATTAGCTTTGTTTGCAAACGTTAGTTAATGTTCGCTATCTATAACGTTAGCTAGTTTACCCCCATGAACAATGACACAAGTTGTGATATTGTTATTGACTAACGTTACACGCAAATTAAGTGCTGCCTCTATCTACCGTTCCTGCTACACACATTTTCACATTTTCAGAGGGACAAATGGATAGATTATCAAACATGTTTAAAATAGTTTCGGGACTCCAATGACCTTAGAATTGTGTTCTAATCACGGTTGTGGGTAAACTCGCATGTCTTAATAATAAAGAATATATATACAGGTATATAAAAAATAAATGTTTTTAAATAAAAATGAAAACGTTCTTCTTTTCTTTTTTTTTAATAAGTGCGGTACCACCGCATCCCACAGTGATTGGCCACACACACAACCACAGTGAGAAAATTTCATACCGCGACAGCCCTAATTGCAGGATCCAGCTAAAATGTACGTCAAATCGCCCTTACCTGTGGCCGGGAGTATTCCAAAAATAATATTTCAATTGTTTGATCGCCAACTGGTATATCCAATGTCCATTTTGTCTACGGCATAATTCACCACAACATATGGATCGGAGATATTTGACGCGCTTCAATGGAACCGGGAGAACCACTCCACTCGGCCGACAAGGAAAAGTGAAACCGGAGACCTGGGGCCGTCCCACAGAGAAAGTTACAAGGGTAGAAAGGGTGCTAGATACCGCCGTGTAGCATGATGCGGCCGGTATTGCACTTTTACATTCTCTTTTTTTTATCCACTTTTTCTCCTCTTTTTCTATTTTTCTCCCATCCCAATTCCGTTGTGCCAATTCTCCCCACCCCTGTCTTGAACGTTGCTCGCATATGCCCCCCACTGGCCAGTTGTAGGGAGGATAGAAGCCTTGCATCATGTGTCCCCTCCGATACACGAGGAGGCAGCCTGTCACATCTTTTCACCTGCCAGCACGGACTCTCATTGGCGAGGTGTAACGTGTGGGAGGCTCACACTACCCCCGCCATTTCCTGTCTCTGCTGTGCAGGCGTCCCCAACCGACCTGTAGGAGTCGCTGTCCACAACGTCCAGATTACCACCCATCGACTTCCACCCGCTAACTCTGCCAATTGAGTTAGTATGACGGCTGGCCCAAGCCGGAGGCAACGCCGACAGCCGGAGTTGAACCTGGTGTCTCTTGCGTTGGTGACGAGCGCAATGTCCGCTGCGCCACCCAGCCGCCTGCACTTTTACATTCTCATGAGGATTCCCCATGTTAACCCAGAGTCTGTGCGCCTGTAATGAATAGAAATAAAAGAATAAAAGAAATAACAATCAAATAACGACTATACTCGTTATTGGCGT
Source organism: Notolepis coatsorum (assembly GCF_963971535.1). Lineage (NCBI taxonomy): Eukaryota > Metazoa > Chordata > Actinopteri > Aulopiformes > Paralepididae > Notolepis > Notolepis coatsorum. Next base: position 94,572,143 of record NC_140172.1, on the reverse strand, counting down.
TCAACGATTGGCACCCAATAGCGAGTATACTCATCGTTGGCGGGGGGAATGAGTTAACATATTGAATAAATAATATTATATTATTGTTCCCCCATGTTTTCTAGTATTTTTTATAAATAATAACCGAAAATGGGTTGAAAAAATTATTTATAAAATATTTTACATTTCACGGCGTCTGTGTAGCCATGTTTATTCATTGTGTCCATGGAAACAACGATGAACGCAGCCATAAAGGTATGCTTTCCTTATGCAGAAAACACATATAACTATAGCTAATTTTCTTTTCTGATAACTACATCGCTTAACTGAAGCTTAACTTTCAGTACTCTGTATACACCCAATTCAATTTACATGTGTAGAGACTGAGGTGTTCAGCAGGCTGCGAGTTACAGGCGTAGAGACTGAGGTGTTTAGCAGGCTGGTACGTACAGGCGTAGAGACTGAGGTGTTTAGCAGGCTGTGACATACAGGCGTAGAGGCAGAGGTGTTTAGCAGGCTCTGACGTACAGGCGTAGAGACTGAGGTGTTTAGCAGGCTGTGATGTACAGGTGTAGAGACTGAGGTGTTTAGCAGGCTGTGACGTACAGGCGTAGAGACTGAGGTGTTTAGCAGGCTGTGATGTACAGGCGTAGAGACTGAGGTGTTTAGCAGGCTGTGACGTACAGGCGTAGAGACTGAGGTGTTTAGCAGGCTGTGACGTACAGGCGTAGAGACTGAGGTGTTTAGCAGGCTGTGACGTACAGGCGTAGAGACTGAGGTGTTTAGCAGGCTGTGACGTACAGGCGTAGTGACTGAGGTGTTTAGCAGGCTGTGACGTACAGGCAGGCCCGGACTGGCCATCGGGAGCACCGGGAGATTTCCAGATTAGGCCACTGAATTTAGAACCCAGTGTTTCTAGTTGTGGCGGTGCGATAGTTAGATAACCTAGGTGGGGAACAACCAGGAGATCACTGTGACAGAGGGTAACGCAGTCTAAACTCACACAAGTTGGAGAACTATCTCTCTCTCTCTCTCTCTCTCTCTCTCTCTCTCTCTCTCTCTCTCTCTCTCTCTCGCTCACACACACACACACACACACACAAAGGGAGCCGCATGTGATTGGTGGAGGTGGGACCATACAAATAAAATCCATCGAAATCAGTGTTGTTGCTAATCATTGACATAATGCTAGCCTGTAAGAATCCCCCCCAGAAAAATCCACTTTGCATTTGATATATTGAAAATATTTAGATTTGTTTGTGTTTTTTTAACAATAATTTGTGATGCCATCACAAACACTGGCAAAGGGTACAAATTCTAAACTGCCTGCACCCGAATGCAGGAAATTAAGGGCTAGATCCACAAAGAATGGATTGCACGGTGCTAATTGCACCCTTACTTAATATCATAGCCCTCCTAAATGTCACATGTATTTCTGCCATAATTTTTTTTTGTTTTGTTTAGATTTTGGTGCAATTTGCCATTCTGTCATGTTGTTTGAATACATTTAGTGTTAATCAGTTATTCTCCATAATGTTAGATCACTCAAGTGTAGGCTACATCTGTATTCTATATAAAACGGTGGTGGTGATGGTTGTGGTGGTGGTGGTGGTGATGGTGGTGGTAGTGGTGGTGGTTGTGGTGGTTGTGGTGGTGGGGTGTTGGTGGTTGTGGTTGTGGTAGTGGTGGTGGTGGTTGTGGTTGTGGTGGTGGTGGTGGTGGTGGTGGTGGTGGTGGTGGTGGTGGTGGTGGTGGTGGTGGTAGTGGTGGTGGTAGTGGTGGTGGTAGTGGTGGTGGTGGTGGTTGTGGTGGTGGTGGTGGTGGTGGGGGGGGCAGTGTGGCGTCTATCCATGAAAGCTCAGTGGATCAGCAGTGATGTCTCTTTCACGTCTCCCCCTTTGAAAGACCTCATTTAGCCAAATTTTACCAATATTGACTTTGCCCCGCGATATACATCTCCATCTTCGAAATGTTGTGTTGGTTTTAACGGCTTCAACTTTGACCCACAGTTTCCCGCCACTTCTGATTGGAGGCACATGTGCACACATTATTAAAATTGGTGTATAAAACGGTGGTGGTGATGGTTGTGGTGGTGGTGGTGGTGATGGTGGTGGTAGTGATGGTGGTGCTGGTGGTGGTGATGGTGGTGGGGGTGGTGGTGGTTGGTGGTGGGGTTGGTGGTGGTGGTGATGGAGGTGGTGGTGGTGGTGTTTATGATGGTGGGGTGGTGGCGGTTGTGGTGGTGGTGGGGTTGGTGGTGGCGGTGGTGGGGTTGGTGGTGGTGGTGGTGGGGTGGTTGTGGTGGTGGTGGTGGTGGGGTGGTTATGGTGGTGGGGGCGGTGGTGGTTGTGGTGGTTGTGGTGGTTGTGGTGGTTGTGGTGGTGGGGTGGTGGTGGTTGTGGTAGTGGTAGTGGTAGTGGTGGTTGTGGTGGTGGTGGTGGTGGTGGTGGTGGTGGTGGTGGTGGTGGTAGTGGTGGTGGTGGTGGTGGTGGTGGTGGTGGTGGTGGGGGGGGCAGTGTGGCGTCTATCCATGAAAGCTCAGTGGATCAGCAGTGATGTCTCTTTCACGTCTCCCCCTTTGAAAGACCTCATTTAGCCAAATTTTACCCATATTGACTTTGCCCCGCGATATACATCTCCATCTTCGAAATGTTGTGTTGGTCTTAGCGGCTTCAACTTTGACCCACAGTTTCCCGCCACTTCTGATTGGAGGCACATGTGCACACATTATCAAAATTGGTTGCCCTTCCTTGGTAGGAAGCGATACAGCTGTTAGCGGTGTTCCTTGCCAGTACAAGGCTAACCAAATTAGTACAAGACACACATGACTCTGTTCAGGTTGGACTTCAAATGGGCTCAACATTTTAACTGTGCTGCAGTAGCCACAACACGTATATGTTACATCTGTTGATACGGATACCATTGAAGTCTCAATCTTGCCATCGGTAAAGGACACCAGAAAACTCAATGTACCTGCCGAGTCCCGACAATAAATTAAATGAGACGCAACACAAAACAGTGGAATTTGTCTGGGTAAAAAGAGGTTGTAGGCTAAGTATACTAGTCACTGAAATCACGTCACTTGAGTGTTGAGACATTTCCTTGGGTAATGTTGGCCAAAAACTTGCTTGATGTATCCCAACACAAACATCTCCTGGAAGAATGGAATGATAAAACCATTAACCTTTTCACTACCACAATACAGAAGGTTAACCCTTTCACTACCACACTACAGGCTGTCTGTAGTGTGGTAGTGAAAGGGTTAACCTTCTGTATTGTCGCAGTGAAAGGGTTAACCCTTTGGTAGTGTGGTAGTGAAAGGGTTAACTCACTGGCATGAAGGGGAATACCACCAAGTTTAAGAATTCCCATTATGTTCTTCCTGTGCCCCAGGACAGTTCAGGCGGTCTTTGTGAACTCACACCACTCTCTCCTAAAAAGCTAGACAAGGAATCGGGGGTTCTGAATTTATGAGGCCATAAAATGTTTATGTGAGCACCCAAATTAGGTTTATAGTCTACCGTTGGTAGATGGTCTAAACTGGAATTAAAACCTCACTTGGGTGTAAAAGCTCACACTAACATTTTATGGCCAAATAAATTCAGAGCCCCATTCATTGCCTATGGAGCAGCCCCAGATGTGACATGCCAGATTGGAGGGTTCTCTCTTCAGGAGTATATAGGCAGGAGCTCACACGAATCAAGATTTATAATCTGTTGCACCATACAAGTATCGCATCAAGTTAAATAAGATTTAGCTTGTCAGTTCTTGAATCATGAGTTCTGTCAATCAGTTGGATTGCAGATTGGCATTTAAACTCACTGACACATATCAGTCACACATACACAGTTACATTCAAAAGCTGTCATTACTTACTTGGTCCCATCATGGTTCCAATCAGGGTCTTGAACCAATTTGGGAAAATGTCCTCCCCTTTTTATTGTTCTGGGAAAGTTTTCAAAACAGGTCAAACACTTGATTCCACTGCAGCTCTTCACGCTATATCGATTCCTGTTGTACCATGGTGAATTAATTTCAAGGGATGTCAGCAGGGCCGTTTCTAGCTTTTTGGGGGCCCTATGCGAAATGTTGTTTGGGGGCCCCTATTTTGTGAAACTATGGTGGGGGATTCCAACCCCTTTAAGCTGGGCAGCATTTAACATCAATCTGGTGCACTTTAAGAGGAAAAGAGGCTAGATCCGTGAACAAAACCTATATATATATATTTTTCTCACAAATTCTAATCAAACATCTCAAGTTGACCCCAGCAATGACAGAAAATGATAATAAATAGGAAACACTGGGGCTCCTCTACATCAAGAAACGCCTGAAAACTTACAGGATTTACCGAATCTGCATTATAACATCTCCCAAATGCACATAAATGAGACAGATACTGCATGTTCCTTACATTCCTGACTTACAATATTGAAATTTTATTGGAACTATTTAAGATAAAGTTAAAGTTAAATAAAGTTTGAAAATGCAACTACATTTTTATCAGTAAGCTACTTATGTATTTTTTTTACTTTATAAAGAAACGCCCACTTGCGGTCATAAGCAGTAGCCTATGGGTAACAATGTTTAAGCTGATGATTTGTTACATCCCTACAGGATATATATAGAGTATACAGCAGCGGCGAGCAGTCATAATAAGCTATAAATGAGGCGCATGCCGATGGCATTTGAAAATGATGAGAGAATTTACATATTAAAATGTTATTTTCAATTCATTATTATAAGTAACATGAGCATTATTTACATTTAAATTAAAATAAAAAATCATTTAAATGTTTGTTTCTCAATGTCTTCGATTATTTAATTTTCAAATGGCAACAGCGGTCTGGTTTTCCTACTAGGATTACCGCAACCTGCCACATCCATCTATCCTGCTAATGGCAAAGCTGCCAAGCATTCAGCTTACTTCGCGCATACTCGTGATACCCAGTTGTATTTGTGGTATGAAAGTATCTTCTGAGCACGAGAGTTGGTGGGCAGAAAAGCTGGCTGTGAACTAGCTTATCCGGAAACACGCATGCGCAACACTGCCTAAGTGGGCACTCGTCTCGTCTTGCTACCGCCGGCGCCTTCACACGTTTGACTTTGTCAATATGAGAGAATCCATAGAATCGTTACGTTTTGTGACGTTTTCTCTGAGGACTTTTGAAGAGAAAAGGAATATTATTGCAACAGGACGTCCAACTCCCAAACTTGGTATCACAAAAAAAAAAAGAAATGTTGTCCGTCACTTTTAAAATGGCTAGCTGGCTGCCCAAAGGATAGCAAACTATTCTGTTGACCATGTCTCCTTTTTTCTACAGAACGCACAGTCTGGACCATGGCAGGTTATGGCGATTTAAATAATCTCCATACAGCAATGACAAAGCACGAGCATGCACCGGCACACATACTTTGTCTCGTAAAACTTCTAACATTTGGCAATGCACGAATCGATCATCAGTTGAACGAGGGCGTGAGAATAGCCACAGAGCAACATAACGAGCGCGTAAAAAAATAAACAGGGACGAGAGACTCGTGGACATCGTTGTGTACCTCGGAACCCAGGAGCAGGCATTCCGGGGTTGGAGGTACGTTACCAAAGAGGGGGTGGTGGAAGAGAGATTTGCAGGTTTTTCAGATGTCAGCGCTGACCGAACAGCCACTGCCTTAGCGGAGGATGTTTTTGCCACTGTAGCTGAAATAGAATGCGGCCACAAGCTTGTCGGTCAAACATATGATGGTGCTGCAGTCATGTCTGGCCACCTGAATGGCTTGCATGCCAAGGTTAGGGACAGATACCCTTGTGCCAGTTTTGTACATTGTTGTGTCACAAGCGTTCAGCATTATCAAAGACTGTACGATTTCTTCTTTTTCAACTTTTAAATGGCCTCGTCTCGTTTTTGACCACTTCTGCTAAGCGCACAAAGGTTCTGGATGACATTGTTAGGAGACGATTCCTCAGAGCTGCTCCAACAACAATTATACATCTGGATTAGTGAACACAGCAAAAAGAGAACCGTGGTTCATTAATTGAACTATTCAATTACATAAAAAACAACGAAACGTCCATTCTTTTTGCAATATTTCCAGATTCCAAAATTCCAGTTTCTCCTGGAGCTTTTTTCTGGTGTTTCTTCTCACACCGACATACTTTTCAATATCCTACAAAGGGCTTGGATAATGTGTTGTAAGGGTTTGTGGTGAGGGGAGGTGAGGAGAACCCAAATGCTGAACACGATAATAGAGAGAGGAGGCAGAGACGACGGAGTGAAAGTAAACAGGCTTTTATTGAGCAACGTTTACAAGGGACAAAGAAAACCGAACTTCAAAACACGGGAAACTAAAACCTCCGCGTAGCTGGAAAACGTGGCAAGAAATACAGGAACGGACTCACTGGGAAATAAAGGATAAAGGGTTATTCCGCGGACGGCAGGAATAACAGGAGACTTCACAAATGGTGAACAGAGTAGCATGACAGAATACAAGGGTAGAAACAAAACAATGGCACTACAAGGAAGTCAGTAACGGGCAGGTATAAGTACTGCCCGTGATTGATAAGGAGCGCTAGCTGGTTAAGACCAGGCCTGAACAAGACAGGCTGAATATGCTAAACACACTAGAAAAATATAGTAAATGTATGAATATGATAAACACACTAGAAACATATACAGTAGTACATGTAAAGAGATTATCTCCCCAATAAAAACATATAGTAATTGTAAAGAGATCATCTCCACACTAGAAACATATACAGCAGTACATGTAAAGAGATTATCTCCACAATAGAAACATATAGTAATTGTAAAGAGATCATCTCCACACTAGAAACATATATGTAAAGAGAATATCTCCACACTAGAAACATATATGTAAAGAGAAAATCTCCACACTAGAAACATATATGTAAAGAGAATATCTCCACACTAGAAACATATATGTAAGGAAAATATCTCCACACTAGAAACATATATGTAAAGAGATTATCTCCACACTAGGAACATATATGTAAGGAGATTAAACCATAATACACAACCCAGACCGGGGGAAGACATCATACCAGGAAGGGGAGTGACAAAGACAACATGAACAGAGGCAGAACATTAATCATAGCCAGCCAACCTAGGCATAAATGCATGAGAGGGTTCAGTATCTGCAGTTGCCCGCCAGAGGGCAGCAGAAAGCCACTGTTCACATTGTTCAGGAAGGAACCCCGGCTGGGACTGTGACACTGTGCGAGTCAAATGAAGAGAACAGCAGAGCAATGGCAAAGACAGCGAGAAGAGTTTGACCGTGTATTTGCACAGGTAGAGGAACGGGAGAACCCAGCTAAGAGGACCAGAGGAGATTCTGCTGACAAAAATGATGCTTATCAAAGTTTATTTCAAAGTGTTGGACACTATTGATTTCCAAATGCAGAAGCGGCTTTCATCTCTGGAGAAGATGGAGTTTCTTGGGCTATTGGACTTTTCAGAATGTCAGCTGTATGACCAGACCTTTCCAGAGAGTGCACTTAACTCTTTGAAAGAAACGTATGTCCAGTTTTTCCGATGACGTCCTTTTGCGCAGCAAACTGAAAGTATTGTAACCTCAAAGAGAAATGTCTCTGAATTGACATCTTTCATGCGCTCAAATGGCCTTTGTGATGGCATGGCCCAACTATTCAGATTGTGCGAATTGTTTCTAACACTGCCATCTACCACTGCGTCGGTAGAACGAAGGTTTTCGGCATGAAAAAGGATCAAGACTAGGGATGTCCGATATTATAGGCCGACCGATATTATCGGCCGATATCGGCAGTAAAATGTGATATCGGAAAATATCGGTATCGGTTAAAAAAAAAAAAAAAACAATAACAATATTTGTTATATATATATCCAGTGAAATTATTAGTTACCTGAAATTATTCAGTTTTTTGGACGGGGAAACCCTGCATATATCGGTATCGGTTGATATCGGTTGATATCGGTATCGGAAATTAAGAGTTGGACAATATCGGAATATCGGTATCGGTAAAAAAGCCAATATCGAGCATCCCTAATCAAGACCTACCAACGCAATGTCGTCGGACAGCGGTGTTTGACTGGCCTGGCAATGATATCGATTGAAAAAAGAATGCTGCACAGAATGAAGACATCCGACAGTTTTTATGACAAAGTCATCGCAGAATTCACAAAGAAGGATCGGAGGCTGCCACTTGTGTTCTGGTCCGCTGAGGCCGCCACTTGTGTTCTGGTCCGCTGTGGCCTCATGTTTGTTTGTTATGTGCAGAGTGTGTGTGTGTGTGTGTGTGTGTGTGTGCGTGTGCGTGTGCGTGTGCGTGTGCGTGTGAGGGGTGCGTGTCATTGCCCAGCGTCAAAGGGCACCACTCGCCACTGCCCACTGGTATACAGTGTATTGAGTAAAATTGATTTTTTAACCAAATAAAGTACAATTATTTAAAAAAATTAGGGGGCCCCCTGGTGGCTTCGGGGGCCCTATGCAATCGCATAGTCCGCATATGGCAAGAAACAGGCCTGGATGTCAGTGCTGAGTTTTGTGTGTGTGTGTGTGTGTGTGTGTGTGTGTGTGTGTGTGTGTGTGTGTGTGTGTGTGTGTGTGTGTGTGTGTGTGTGTGTGTGTGTGTGTGTGTGTGTGCGTGTGTGTGTGTGTGTGTGCGTGCGTGTGTCTAATCTACCTCCATTTCCTTCTCCTGATTTGATACTCAATAGGTTCCTGTCCAGATGTTTTCCACAGGTGCATATTTTTGACTTAAGTCAGACCACCAGATGTTCTGGATTGGGTTTGTGAGTGTCCAAAGAGTTTGGGTTTTTGAACGTTTGGTTGCTCTCCATAATTTTGTGATTAATATAGCATCACCCGTTTCATATTGGAGTTGAGGGTATACAAATGTCATTTTGAGTATCAAACATCATTATGGCCTCGTTGATGATATTTCCAACGTACATAGGAAATTAAATCCTCATTCTGCACATGATTGGTTCACAGTAACAGATGACACCTTCAGATCCTGAGCTGTTGAAAGAGAACACTGATCGTCCTCCTGCCAGTAGCCTATAGGTGAAGAGGGCACAACAAGGACTAAAACTAGCCAAAACTAGCCTGCACTGAAACTGCACCTCTCTGTGCTTTCCCTTATGGTGGTGAGAGTGATGATAATTACATATACACACTACACATGTGATGATTAAATAAAAGATTAAACTGGACTTTGGAGAAGTCTTTATTCATTGCACACATTGACAATGTCGTCATGCAGCGACACACTTGCAATTTTTTGGCTCGCCCATGCTCTGCACTTGACCCATCCCGTCGTCCTTCTCCCCAAGGGTCGGCCGGGAGCAGACATGGGCAGCGGCGTGGGGCCGCGCCCCGGGGACCAATCCAAGTGCTCCTGTCCGTCTTTGTCAGGGACGCGACAGCGTTAGCGATCTGTTGTGCATGTTATTCCATTGGGTTTATATTCTGGAAGCAAGCACGGTGGGAGAACATTTAAACTCCACACAGAAAGGCCCAGGAGATACCCCACCTGGGTTCCTGACAACGCGCCGCCCTGGTCCCCAAGCGGGAATCGAACCCTGGACCTTCAAGCTGTGAGGCGACAGTGTTAACCACTACACTACCGTGCCGCCCTATGATATGATTGATATGCGGGGAAAAAATTCCCAGTAAGATAATTTAACCCAAATGAAACAAGTTGAAAACACACATACAAAAATATATATACACTCTGAATACAGTATATTATCTCTCCCAATGCCTGAATTAAGACAGCTAAGACCACAGAACCTGAATGGAATTTGTTAAGAGTAAAAGTAAAGTGTCCTCAGTTGTACTATTATGTACTATATATACATATATGTGTTCATTTATATTATGAATCCAGTAATGTTGTTGTAACACTATGGGGCGCTCTAGCAAAAGGTAGAGGCGCACATCTGTTTCATCATGCTGAGCCTATAAAAGGGGTGTGTCCACCTGCTCAGCTCTCTCTCTGTCTTCCTCTCTCAATAGCTGCACCTGAAGTAGCAGGTGCACGATACAACAATGTTTGTGCCAATGTGAAATAAACCAAAAAGGCTAAAGAGTGCATCGTCTCTTATCGATTCCTTTCTTCCGAATGCAACGCAAAGATAAGCTGCAGTCATTATCTTAACAGAATTCCATTCAGATCTTAGCCATACGATACGATGATTTGTATAGTCGACTTTGATTGACATAAATTTGACGGTAGTCTATATTATATATATTTGTTTCTTAAAAAAGATTTGGGGGGATCATTCCATTTGGGTTGTGGGGGCGCTTAATGTCTGAAGGAGTCGACTGAAGGCTTCTTGTCCTCTGTGAAAGCATGCAATTGGTCCACTGATGGATACATCTTGATGTCTAGTGTGTGAAATCCTCTTTCAGTGCCTCTCTGTCCGTTTTCTTAGGCAGTTAGCCTCGCTGGTATGTGTGCCATTATTGTTAGCCACGCTTCTAGGCCTCTTTGCTTTTGGAAAGAATGAATATATATAATCTTTCTTTTATTTTTTTTGCATTTGGCTAAGAGGTTGGCAGTCGAGTACGGCTCCTTTCGATCGATTAGTCAACTATTCTACTAGTCGAGGTCAGCCCTACACTGATCCCTTGTGTTTCTCCATCTTTTTCACTGATGTGTCAGTGGGCTTCTGTTGAGCAGGGGTCTGATGACTCATCCACCTCCTCTAGACTCACATCCATTTGGACGGGACAGGAAGCTCGAGCTGTTTGAACCTTCTGGAATTGATCGATACAAGAAGTTCAAGTCACGTTATTTATATCATCCTAAATCTAAAGGAGCTTTACAGGCCCACATTACAATGGAGCAACGCTCTGACCCCTTGACTCCTGATCCCTGACCGTGGCCCCTCAGTGAAGACGAAAAACCTTAATAGGAAAAGAGAAAAGACAGAAGAAAAAGCTAGGGAGGGGAATTTAAAGACGATTATTTTATGGCAATAAACGTTCAGGTTTGTTCGACCTGTAAGATATAATCACAAAAATAACGTCAGAATTTTTCACTAATAATAATATTTTCAACAGCTTTGATAGAGGCTGGTGTGAGCTGGATAGTGTAGTTTTATGAAATTTCGATGTCCATCGAAAGCCCTGGGTCTCCTCTCTCTTAGGACTACAACGTTTTCATGATGCAATATTTTCTTATGTCAAATCCGGTTTCCGCTGGGATGCACAGAGATATTTATAAACTCATATTTCGCTAATAACACTTAAAATCATTGGTAAACAAACGTAGTGCTGAAAATATACACTTTGACTGCTGTTTTGATAGAGTTAGGGTCTTTACTCTTGGCTACATTTGAAAAAGAAACACAACATTAATGAATACGGACTGTTTATTTGTTTATTGACAAGGATCCCCATTAGCTAACGCAAACATTACAACATGACAAAATTAAAACAACAAGACCAAAGAAACACACAATCAAACGATAACAGAACACATTATGGTAGCAAAAATGTCATATGGCTCTACATTATCCCTTTCATATTCATTGCCTCTCTTGTAAGTGAGATCTCAACGTATTCTTAAAGCTATACCTTGTATTTCGCTTATGTCACTTGGAAGACAGTTCCGTGCTCAGATAGCCCTATATATTACTGTTATTTTCATGCTTTTGGATTTTGCACTGGGTATACTAATCAACCCTCTACTTGCCCCTCTGGTGAAATGCATGTGAACATCCGATCTGTACATTATTTTGTTGAAGATAAATATGGGATTGTGAGTCTAAATGACTTTCTGAAAAAATATCTGTAAATTGGCAGTCAATCTTTTCTCAAGAGTCAACCATTTAAGTTGTTCTGTTCCACACTAGCTCACGCTCAGCATTCATTGCATATATCTCGCTTCAGCATATATACACTGAATAATTCCACAAATGTACCTTTAAATGCCAGCATTCATCTGGCCACACCCCCATCCGCTTACCTATATAAGCAGGGGTGGTGCCACACACTCATCTCCTTCTCAAATTTCATCACAAGCAACGTGTTGCTCATATGCCCACTTGACGTGGAGAAAAATATTGTTTACAAGGAAAGGAAGAACAAGGAGATACGTTGACATCATATCTTTATTTTCTCTCTCACTATTTTCGAGAAAATACGGCAATGTTGTCTTCGTCACTGGAGTGTCTGGAAGATGGTGATCATTCTAAAAACCCTCCACCGGTTTTTGTATTGGGAGCACGCCGCTGCATGCTTCTCAACTGCAGTTCCTTGCTGTGTTTGTTGGGGTGAAACCTGTCAGGCCACAGCTGAACTGTCGGACGCGCCGCTGTTGTGAGAAGCGGTGGGTTTCAGGTTGGGTGAGTACTGTTGCTGGCGGGCTTCACTTGTCTGTTAGTGCTATGGGGGCTACTTGACAATGTTTATGGAAACCGGCCCCAGGCTAGGGTCCTTTGTTCAGCCGCCTAGGCGACAGAAGACCTTGGTCTGAAGACCATTGTAGTTTAACTAGTGGGCCGCGACCATTAACACTGGTGATCCCTGTGTGTTCTGGACGAGTGGATATCTCTCTGTCCCGTGTTAAGCCTCTTCTTTCATATCCGAATGAGAGTATTCCTTCACGAGGAGATGTGTGCATGGATGTGCGATAGCGGCAGATCCATGTTCAAGTCAGCTACACAAGCCAGTTTGGTATTGTGCTGATTCCGTCGGGTGTTGGTAAAATCACCGTTGTAAAGCTGTGTGACATCTTGTTTCTCTTTTCGCTTAAAAAGTGAGGAGAGTTTCAGAACGGCGGCCTGTCTGGGTGAGTGTTATGTCATTGTGTACAAAGTTCAGGTGATAGCTGCTTAGCTTACGGTTAGCCAGTCAGTTAGCTGCGGCGTTAGCCTGCTGGGATCACTGCGTGGCCTACAGAGGTGGGCCTACTGTTAGCCAGTCAGCTGTTAGCTGCGGCGCTAGCTGTTGTGATCACTAGGAAACGTTAGCTTGCTGCTATCGGACAAGGCCAGCGCGAGGTAGCTTCTGCTACTCGCGCGCCGCCGTGAGCTCCCCTCTGGTCGCGTGCGCCGTTCGCTCGGCGTCTCGCGAGCAGGGGTAATAGCGACCGACGGTTGAAGCGGCCGTTAGCTTAATGCTACTCTGTTGTACGTGCTTTGATTGTAACATGTTTTACACTCTTGACTACGACGTCATCCTTGACAGGGGATGTTCGTCGACCCTGCTCTGAGCCTGGACGGGGATTGCGTCAACAAAGAGGACTGTAGCGACTGGTTGGAGCGGCGACGCTGCCCGGATCGAACAACACAGGATGGCTGTGTTCTACGGTGTCTTGACTGCACTTCGCTGATCTACGTTCCGGGTAGGACAAGGTTTGACCAAACCTTATAACACGTCTTCTGGTTTTACTTTTCTAAATGTTTTGTGAATGACGATGTTTTCCCAAAACGTGTGTTGCTGCAATGCATTTAGGATACGACGCGAGTTATGTGTGAACTGTCTTTGTCACTGGCAGTTAGCTTCTCCGTGCAAATCGGGTTGTTACAGATGTGAAAATGATCTGGTTGTTGTGTGAGAAACATCATGTGTGTTGTTATGTACCGTGTACTCACAACTAAGGTAACTAACCTATGAAGCTATGCTTAGTGACAAGTGAGTAAAATAATGTTCTTTTCTCAGCCTGTGATGACAATGAACAGTGTTCACATATTAACAGGTTTTCCTGTTTTAACTGGCCGTATTAAGGGTAAAATAAGAGGATTGTGTTCCCCCCCGGTTCCCTGGGGACTTTTTCATCGTCCTATCAGACATGTTGCACTACGTTGTGTCTTTTGTGTGGTAGGGATGCGATGTAACCCTTAGCTTGATTGCTGAGGTTGTGCTAAAACTGCTGGAGAAACTTTATTTTCCTAAAAGAAAAGATTGTTTGGTCGCTGTCGTGTGTGCTTAGCAAGGCCTGTGGCCGATACTAATCGAGAATTATGTATTCTCTCATTATGAAAAACGGTGTTCCTCTGTAGAGTGTTTTTGCCATTTTTTGTAGGTGATGATGGGTTGTGTGTGTCATGTGACCTACAACTGGGTTGGACTGGCCACAGAAGCACATGTGTATGTTGGACCGGGGCTCTTAGAGCCCTCTCTATTCTGTGTTTTTTCCTTAGTAAAAATCAGATAGCAGGTTAGCTCATGCGCTGTGTGGAGCTGTCAAACGCTTCATAGAGCTGACTATGACTGTGTCATATTCTCTTTTTTGTCATTACATCGTATCATGGGTGTGGGGTCGTAAAGGGGTGAACTGGTAACCTTTCCTCTCCCCCTTGTTTCTGTCGGTCAGGGGTACACCCCCTGTCCTTCAAGTTTCCGTCACGTTGTGGTTCGGCACGTTACGGGGGGGGGGGGGGGGGGGGAGTTTCCTGGTCCCACGGCCTGGTATATTGGGCGTGTGCACCGCAGAAATTCCCCCGCCATAGAGTACGTCACTGTGCGCGTCTCTGTTGGTAGGACTTCCGTGTGCTGTTCAGGTCCATGTGATGGATCTGTTTCAGGGGGGTGGTCAGGGCTCCTCCTCACCAAGCGCCTATTCGGGCCTTCTGTGAGTTCGGACTCCTTCTTTCATGTGAGGGAGCCTCCATCAGAGTACAGAGCCTTCCTCCTCAGATTGTCAAAGTGAGTGGACCCTCTAGAAGGTGTCCTATTCTATTGTATATGTATTCGATTCAATTCGATTATTGAGTGTGTATGGGTTCAGTGCCTCTTCCCCGGAGAGCCCTAAAACCAATTTTTTACATGGCTCAAGGTGCAATATATTCTTTTCAATCTGTACAGCTCGCGTGGGAAGTCTCTCTGGGGATCCCCGTCTCCTTCCTATGGGAGGGTGGTGGGATGTAAAAATGTGTAAAATTTTTACCCCCGGCTGTGTAGACTGGGATACATACTGTTGATGCTTCCTTCTTTTCTATTCAAAAAGTGTTGGAGTTAGGAAGTGTCACACCCCTCTTGTCGTTCCCCTGGGCGCCTTGGGGATTCAATGACAGGTCTAAATAGCCTGTTCATTGATGGGGGTGTGTCCCGACGCACGTATAGTGCTAGCTCGCTGTAAACAGGCGACTGACTGGCACGCCTTGGTTGCTTGTGGTTAAAACGGCGTTTTTATAAAGCGACTGAGATGGGGGTTTTTCCTCTTCCGACGACCACATCCCACGACCTGGGTTGGTTATCGACGGATTCTCGTTCATGTCTGGGGGATGATGACGGAATGGATCTGAACATTTGTATAGGGGTCTCACACCCTTGGGGTGGGCCACCAGGCGCGGTTCGCCCGAACGTCTGGGTGGCGCCTTCTTTTCATGTTAAGATCAACACGCATATCTGCCCTTTCTCCTGGAGTAGGCATGTCGGCGTGGTTAGGGCACGGGACTGGTTCTGGTCACGCTGGTCCGGATCAGTTGAACCCGTTGTCCGCCGGGGATGCAGATCTGCTGTTCTGGTACCCTGAGGGACTTGGGCTTTTTTCAGGGGGAAAAATGCCAGGTCGGTCCGGGTGTCACAGGGTTAAGCGCTATGGAGGCCCTGGTTGGGTACGTTTTTACTCAGCACTGTCGTAATGGCTTACGGCCATGCCAACCTGTACACGCTCGATCTCGTCGGATCTCGGCCGCTACACAGGTTGGTCCTGGTTAGTACTTGGTTGGGAGACCGCCTGGGAATACCAAGTACGGTGTGCTTAGGGGCTGGTTCTCCATTCTTTTTTCGCTCCTCTCTCACGCATGGCGAAGAGGGGCCTGTTGGGGTGGTCTTTGACCTCCTCTGGTGACCCTGTGCTTCCCGTATCGCCAGGCCCGGTCCGAGGTAATGTTTCGTCGACCCGTAGGCCTGGGTTAACCATTTTTTTTGAAAACTGAAACACTTGTACTGCGGTATAGCCGGTGTATACCCGCAGGTGTGTTTTGGAGTTTTTTCTTGAGGGGTTATAGGAACAACCACCGCATTGGGTAACGCCAAGGTGGTTGATTCCCTGGTGTGTTGGAGCAGTGTCAACTCTCGGGTTCACCGGTTGAGGGTGCCCCTGCACGTTCATGACGTCTGCCAATCGTGTCAGCCTTCTCTGCCTCAACCCCTCTGGATGGGGGTTTTTGAATGGAGGCTTGGTCATGCAACGCCGCCAGCTTCCGCTCCTTCCGCCGGAGCAGCTGTGTTCAGCTGTCCCCTCTGGCGCCTGTCTCGTCCGCAGTCTCCAGGCTAGGGTTAATAGCCTGTTGCCTGGTTTTTCCCCGGTGCGCTGCCTGCTTCCGTTGGTTAACCTTTTTTGTGTGCTTACGGCCATGCTGACTGCCTGTTGCAGGGTCAGTGTGCCAGGCGGTGTACTATTGGGGGGACAGGGCCCGCTCGGCTGAGGGGCTTTTGTCCGAATACGCTGGCGATGTGGGGGGCGCGGCACTACGTGCCCACCTGGTGGGGTCTTGATGCTGGCATCATGGACTTCTCCGGGCCCCCATTCCAGGGAGTCCAGTCCTCTTGGTGGGTCTGGGTCTTCCTTCGCGCTCCGCTGCTACGGCCTTGCCACGGGGTTGGGTTTGCCCTTGACCCCGTGATTCTGGGGGCAGTAACGAGGTTGTTTCCCTCCGTTCGTTCCCGGGTGGCATGCGGGTTGTGCGTGTGTGTAGTCGTGGGGTCAAGCCACGGTCTGCTCACCCTGTGCGTTGAGTTGCTTGAGTGCCTCTTCGCACGGTCGGGTCCGTCGCCCTCCCGTGAAGCCACCAATAGGGGGGGTGCCCTCCATTAGGGTGGGTCGGGGGGGCTCGGCCCTCCCTGGTCTGATGGTTGTGGGGGGCCTCAGCGGGGTACATTTGTCGAGCTTCTAGCTCCCGCTCAGCTCCTATTATGCAATGAACGCTGAGCGTGAGCTAGTGTGGAACAGAACGTTAGGTTATGACTATAACCAAGTTCTGTTAACACTAGTGAACGCTCAGCGTTTAGACGACGCTGCAGGCCCTTGATTTTTCATTCATTCATTGTGATGAAATTTGTTGGGAAGGAGATGAGTGTGTGGCACCACCCCTGCTTATATAGGTAAGCGGATGGGGGTGTGGCCAGATGAATGCTGGCATTTAAAGGTACATTTGTGGAATTATTCAGTGTATATATGCTGAAGCGAGATATATGCAATGAACGCTGAGCGTTCACTAGTGTTAACAGAACTTGGTTATAGTCATAACCTAACGTTTGTGCATAACAACAACATTAGACCTATACGAGCAGCCAAGAACAAGTCTAACCGCCTTGTTTTGTGCCGCTTGTGTAGTGGTTGCCTCCTTTTGGTGGGGGAAATGTTATGTACCATGCTTTTGGTTAATCCTGTGTCCTGTGTTGCAGCTGATTGCTGCTAATTGGACACCTGCCTGGCAGGGCTCAAAGGCCCTCCCCCACCCACACAGGCACTGAGACTGCTGCTGGAAGACACTGTCTCCCTCTCTTCCACCACTTTGATCTTTAGTTTGCGCTAGATATAATAAGGATAGTCTTTTGGTTTAAACATAGACCGTTGGTGTCTGTGTCCGGTGTGCAAACCATAGCATGGTCTTCGGGGGAGCCGGGAGCTCATTATTTTTCTTCCGCGGGGGGGTGCGCCTCGCAGGGAGGAGTCGGTATGTCGGAAGATACTGTGATCGCAGACATACTGTAGCCTGTAGTAGGCCTTGTGTATGTATGTATGTATGTATGTATGTGACAAATAAACCTCTTGAATCTTGTCATATATTCAATCAGTTTCAGTAACTACAGTCTACAGAACACATATTGTAATAGACTCACTTGTTGTTGTTGTGGTCCGGCCGTCTGGACGGTCTGGGCTTGCACAGCACATTCCATGATAAAAAAAAGTATCCATTTAGTTAGATTGGATAGATCCAACACTGTCTACAGTGACAGAGACATAGTCCCCACCGCAGCAGCGCCAGCAGCAGGTGTAACGGTGTCGCCTGTAGATGATCCCGCCTCCTGCTGCTCTGTCAAGTCGATTGGCTGCTTCACCTTCTTCGTGAAACCAAAATTGGTTAAAAGGCTTACTTGTTGCATTTTTCATTTCGACATTATCCATTCCTGAGTGATTACCTTATTTACCTGTCAAACTATCACTGTCAAGTCACAGGTTACAACGTGGGTCAAGTTTGATTTGTGCCGTGCGTGCAGGCTGCAGCGCCGCCGCGCTCCGAATGGTAATTGCAAGAATAGCATGCATGTTGCCATATTACGGTGTGTGTGAATTAGTGCACAAATCATTAATCATACATCAAAATAGCCTAAGTTTATTATTATACACGATGATGATACAGAAAATTACAGAAAAATGAGAAATGCATGGCAAAAATAGCATTTATTTTCAGTATTTTAGAGACCCCCCAAAAATTCACAAATCATGTTTTCAGGGGAGCTGATGTCTGATCTAGGGGAGCCAATGGCTCACCCAGCTTACCCATGGTTCGCACCCTAAGTGTCCCCTTATGTTGCTTCCCTCTGAGCCAGGGTCGTAACACATGTTAAGCAACCTTTTTGAAGCAGAAGCCCACACAACCGAACAATAATCCAAGTGGCATAGGACCAAAGCACAGACAATTTGATTGAACCATGACAATGGAAGAAATGATGCACATTTTCTAACAGTAGCAACAGCTCTGCCCATTTTGGAGACAGTTTTGGTGATGATCCGACCATGATAATGAACGATCAAGCCAAAGGCCTAAAAGTTTGGCTTTTTCAACATGCTGTATTCTCCCACTTGCACAACGTCAGGGGCGGAGCTATAGGCGAGGCTGCAGAGGCAGCTGCCTTAGGGCCCGCCCACCGTCTGGCGGGAGGGGGGCCCGGGCCCAGGCCCGGGACTGAATGGAGTTGCCGTTCGCGTGTGGGACTGGATCGAACGGCAACTGGTAACGGCAACTGGGACTGGTGCGTTTGTTTTGATTCTAGGCTCCTCCCGTTTTGCCAGTACTGTGGTACGAGTACGACTGATAGCGTGTGGTTTAGGAACAGGGCGTTTTGCACAAATCCAGCGCTCCCTTTCCTTGGCTGTGACGTAGCCACGTAAGTCTCACAAGCAGCGCGGAGGTGCCACGTTCACGTTACGTGGGAAGAATCGGAAGAACCAGCTTCCGACTGGGAAAAACCATTCACGTCAGCCTCCTAGTTGTAATTCCTACTAGGACATATGGGATTTTTTATAGACCCCGATATCTCCCACTTCGCGTCACGAATTGCGGAAGTATGGATGTGGGCGTTTTGATCGAGTCAATGCGTGAAGGCTTCCTAGTTGTAGCAACGAGATGTCCTCTGGTTCTTCCGCTTCTTCCCACGTAACGTGAACGCGACATCAGAGAAAAATATCGCTTACTAATGTTGCTATAGGGGCAACAAGCTATGTCCAACATAATAAGTCACCTGAAACATCGCCACCGCTACCATGGTGTATTAAAATCCAACGACGCCGAGCAGCTAAAGAGGACATTTACCGAGGACCAGCACAAAGTGTGGATATATTATGATTTAACAAGTCTTATCTGTCCAGGACGATGACAACATTATTGCAGGTAAGCTAACTACTAACGTTATCACGCTAGCTTGGATGCTAACTAACGTAATGTGAATGAATGAATGAATGAAAACTTTATTTAACAGATTGCAGAATGTATTATACATCACCAACCTCACCAAGTCAAATGTACTTCTATGTGCAAGACATTGTACCTAAAATAATGCAGCATTCTTTATGTGTGATTCTCAAAATAGACTGATTCTTTATGAAAATCTAATCCTTTCACATCTCGTTTTTGCATACAGGGACCTGCTGTGAGTAGCATTCATTCAACATCCCTGACCAGCAGCAATGCAGCATGGCTCTTTTTTACACCAGATGCTTAGAAGAGCTACCAAGGATGAAAGTGACGGATGTCCACAGGATTGCAAAAGCGAGCAGTAAAGCATCGAACTCTTTGCTGGACAAGGGTTTTAAACTATATGTGTCCAGCTATATCTTCGATTTTTCCTTTACAATTTGTGTTGACAAAGGACCCCAATGTAAACAAGCCATATTGCTTTCTTGGGTTTAAATCCTTTTAGCAGACCCTGTATTGAACTGTACTGTCATGTGCTTTTTGTATACAAACTGCTAATAAAGTATTAAATCAATCTAAAGTCAAACTATCTTGTTATTCATCATGTCATGTTTTATGCCTGACAGTTTCAAATAAATACAAGCTGACAGGTGAAGTCAGCATCAGAGCCTGTTGCTACAGGTCACTGAAGAAGAATGAAAAGCCCCACAGTTTAAGAGTAGGGTGAAGTGGTGGAAGGGCGGTGTTTGTTCAGGGCTCCAGAGTACTAAACGTTTTAGTTGGTTGCCCGGTGCGCCTAACTTTTTTCATGTAATGCATAATTCAGGTGCACCTATACATACACACACACAGACAGACCTGCTAAATGTAAGGTGGTGCTGCATTAAAAAAAAAAATTGGGTGCATCTGATTCCCAAATTGGTGCCCTCTGGAGCCCTGTGGGTGCTCTCGTCAGTCACGTTATTGACTTGACTCGTATGGGCTGTTCATGGCCTAGTTTTCTGTTTATGGCCCGTTCCAGTTCTGTTGATTGCATGTTCATGTTGTTCTCTGTTCAAAGCCTGTTCATGGCTGTGTTCTCTGTTCATGGTCTACCTGCTTGCTGCTAAGTATCACAGCAGTGTTATCATTAGCATATGGAGCTCTGTTGATTTTGTTCGCTGTTCAAAGCCTGTTCATGGCTGTGTTCTCTGGTCATGGTCTACCTGCTTAATCATTACTGCTGGTAAGTACTAGGGGTGGGACGATACATCGATCCAGATCGATATATCGATCTATTATCAATAATCAAATAGGATCGATGCAACGTAAAAAGATCGATTCATATTGCGATACTCTTATTTTGAAAATCCCCTCGTGAGCATATCCGCCCAGCTGCAACAACAACATTAGCTCAGCGCAGCTCAGCGTGTGTAGACGTTAGAAAGCATTGCTTCAGAGTCCGCCTATTTTTAATAAGTGCCTGTTGTTTTTTTCCCCACAAGGGGTCAAATGCATCTAACATGCTTTCCATCCTCGCCATTCCTTTATGCCAACGTCGCGTTAAATACCGAAATTAACGTTGCATTAGCGTGAGCTAATTCACAGCAATACTCAACAACATGGCACCGATAAGAACCACCAGGGTTAAAAATCGCGCTGAGG
The DNA here is from genome assembly GCF_963971535.1 of Notolepis coatsorum. NCBI lineage: Eukaryota > Metazoa > Chordata > Actinopteri > Aulopiformes > Paralepididae > Notolepis > Notolepis coatsorum. Next base: position 94,550,928 of record NC_140172.1, on the reverse strand, counting down.
CATGGATGCACACTGAAATACTGGCCGCTATGAAAACCAGAGACAAAAAATGCTCTGAACTTCATAAAAGTCAGACAAAGCTTTCCAAAAGCTCAAACAGTGAACTCCAAGCCCACGTGGTTGAACTAAAAATCCAAAGAAACAGACTAAGAAATGACATAAACACCATGATCAGAACCGCAAAAAGAGATTTCATCAACGACAAAACTGAGGAAAACAAAAACAAACCACGCAAACTTTGGAAATTACTCAATAATCAACTAGGCTGCAGTAAAAAACTTAAAACCAGATTCTCAAACATAAACATAAAGACGGACAATACGCTCATCACAGACAAGCTGGATGTAGCCAATTACTTAAACATCTTCTTCACAAACATAGCCACAACACTGGTAAATAAACTACCCTCCCACTCAGGGCATTATGGGGTAGAACACATAGTAGCATACTACAAAAACCTAGGGGTCCACAAAGACGAATTCAAACTTGAAATGGTAACAACCGATGAGGTACTCAAAAAATTGAGCGCCCTCCAACCTAACAAGGCCACTGGCCATGACAACATCCCCTCCAAATTCCTCAGAGATGCAGCAGCCGCCATCACCCCAGTCATCACACACATCATAAACCTCTCTATAAAACAGGGGCACGTCCCCAAGGACTTCAAAATTGCGAGAGTGACCCCTCTGCATAAAAAGGGCAGCAAATTAGACCCAGGCAACTACCGCCCTGTTTCTATTCTTACCTCCATCTCGAAAGTCATGGAGAAAATAGTCTACGAACAGGTCGAAAAGTACCTGGCGGAAAAAAATCTAATCTACGAATTCCAATCTGGCTTCAGAACGTCCCACTCCACTGACACATGCCTCCTCTATTTGAACGACCACATCAAACAAGAGGTGGACGCGGGCAAATACTGCGGCATGGTCATGCTGGACCTACAAAAGGCCTTCGACACTGTCAATCACTCCATTCTAATGGACAAGCTAAAAGCAATTGGTTTTGATAGCTTATCAGTGAGCTGGATGCAATCCTACCTGGAGGGGAGAGAACAGATGGTAGAGGTAAACGGTACTCTATCCCCCCCCCCCTCACAGTGAGCTGTGGTGTTCCACAAGGAAGCATACTAGGACCGCTACTCTTCCTAATTTATGCAAATGACATGTCGTCAGCCTGTGACTGCAACTTGTTCCTGTTTGCGGACGACTCAGCCCTGCTGGTCTCTGACAAGAACAAATTGCAGGTTGAAAAAACCCTCAGCACGGAACTAGGCAAAATCTGCATATGGCTCGCTGATAACAAACTATCATTACACATGAGCAAAACAGAGTCCATTCTCTTCGGCTCAAATAACAAACTCAGCAAGACCGACGGATTCTCAGTTACAGTGGGTGACAATATTGTCACAAGGAAAGACGAAATTACCTACCTGGGTTCCATCCTAGAGGCAAATCTTTCCTGTGACAAAATGGCATCCAATGTAATAAAAAAAGTCAACCAACGAACTAGATTCTTGTACCGGATCTCCTCTCTGGTAAACAAGAATACCCTGAAGACTCTGGCAGGAGCACTCATTCAAGGGTACTATGACTATGCGTGCACCTCATGGTACCAAAGCACCTCAAAGGCGCTTAAAACAAAATTACAAACATCACAAAACAAACTGGTCAGACTACTACTTGACCTGAACCCCAGAACCCACCTCACCCCTGCCCACTTTGACAACCTAGGATGGCTTAGAGTAGACGACAGAGTACAGCAACTTGCAATGGGCCTGGTCTACAAGATACACTATACGACCGGGGTGCCCATGTACATGTCAAAATACTTCCCAAAGGTCAGTGAATACCACAACCACTACACCAGAGGAAGCTCAACAAATCATGTTAAACCCAGATTCGGCTCAAACAAGGGACTAAACACGTTTCGCAATTATGCCACAACAATGTGGAACGCCCTACCCAAAGCTGTAAAGGAATGTGAATCCCTGCCCACATTCAAAACCGCTCTTAAAGAGCACCTACGGGAGGCTGCAATTCGAAACTGGCCACCGTAAATGCCCAAAACCCCCACCACCTCCTAATAGACAGTCTCCTCCCCACCGCATGTATATATTCCCTCCCCGCCGTATGTATATTTCCCTCCCACCCACCCACCCCCTCCTAATGTACAGTCCCCTCCCCATCATATGTATATACTCTGTCAGGATCTAGGGGTAACAGTACTGTATATTTGAATACCGCTTATGTCACAAATGTATCAGTACTAAATACCTATATGTCCCTATGCCATAAATGTCATGTATGTTGTGTATGTCATAAATGTCTATATGAATTGAAAATGGGGGAACCTGATGGAAACAAGACAAACGTCTTTCTCAGGTCTGCATCCCCTTAACAATTGTATGTATTGAGCCGTACTGTATTGTACCCATTCTGCAATCTGTTAAATAAAGTTTTCATTCATTCATTCATTCATTCAAGCTAAGCAGCTAACCGTGAGAGGAGAGGAGAGAGGAGAGGGGACTTGGGAAGGAGGAGGGGTGGGGGCAGGCTACCTTTCTGTGGGGGACTGGGGGAGGGGCATTATGCGTGTGTGTGTGTGTGTGTGTGTGTGTGTGTGTGTGTGTGTGTGTGTGTGTGTGTGTGTGTGTGTGTGTGTGTGTGTGTGTGTGTGTGTGTGTGTGTGTGTGTTACTGAGGATGGACAGATAATGTTGATATTTAAACATGAATGATCATCATGCAACATAAAACAATTGTAGGAAGTTTGGGAGAGGAAGGGGTTTTAGCTTGCGTGTTGTGAGTTCCAAAACATTTTACTTAAAGTTTAAAGCTCAATATATAAAAAGTGAACAGGAGGTCTATTTGTATTAAAAACAATAGATTGGATGATTACAATACAATACAATAGATTGTTTTTAATTTAAATGTCTGGAAGAGCTCAAAAATAAAAACATCAATTGATATTTCCGTAGCCTTTTTATGTTGATCTAAATGTGACTGATTGTGTTAAATGGGCACATAATATCGCCTCATATCGATCGCAGGCACCTGAATCGAATCGTATCGTATCGTATCGTGGCAGACTTTGTGATATCGGCAAATATCGTATCGTTGTCCAAAGAATCGATATCGTATCGTATCGTGATGAAACTGGTGATTCCCACCCCTAAGTACCAAAGCAGTGTTATCATTAGCATATGGCAGGCGTTGACACTAAGGGTTGCCCACCTGCCCCTTGCAGGTAAATAAAACTTTCGGGCAGGTAGAGTTTGCTTTCCGGTTGCCCGACCGGGCAAGTGCTTGTTTGAGAGGGAACACAACCGTCTATAAACACAACACGAGATATCTGTCTAAACACCTCAACGTGATCAGGTCAGGTCTTCTGGTCTGTGGAATGTAAAATAAGAGCACTGTTGACCTATAATGTGCTATTTTCACATTGTTTAAAGTAAAACAATAAGTGTTCAATTTAACACTTTAAGTGCCGAAAACGTGTTTAGGCGTCTTTCCTAGCCATGCTAAAGTTGCAGAGGACGCCCTAACTCGTCTTTAATATCAATATTTCAAAAATCTGTGATCGAAATCATATTTTTCCTCCGCAGCCCTGAGACACAGTGCTGGCCTCCTCTCAACCCTCTAGCGGTTCAAGAGCGCCATCTGGTGGCCGATCGGCAGAAGCGCCAAACAGTCATGTGGATGAAGTGCTGATCGTCCATATTACTTCCGGGCACTCTCTATAGGTCCCGGGACTCGATCTCGACACAATACATAGCGATCCGTTGCCAATAATTCGATAAACAACATGATTTGGACGTATATACTATTATACAACCTGGAAATAGATGGCGTATTTCTACATCCCATAATAGGAATATTTCAGTTCCACGTTCATCGTCCAACGGCGCGAGGAAGATACGGTAAGATTCAGCGTTATTTTTGAACGTGTTCGATATAAACTGCTCTGATGATCATATCACCCACACTAGATGAATGATATAACGCTGCCCACGGAATTATAAACGATCCCCCGCCCATCATCAGATGATACGTAGAAACTTCTAGAAGTACATCCAATTGAAATTTTTGATCTCGCACAGATTCCTACCAAACTGTATTTCATCATCAATATAATGCATTTGGGGCTATAAATCACGTTCTGGAGAAAGCTGCAGAAAGAGATGAAAACATACTTATACTTTAGACCATATTTTACTATGAATATGTGAATGAAAAAGTTTAACGTTGTTACACAATGAACAATACATATAGGACCTTGAATGGGCCCTAATAATGGCAATCTAGCAATAGAATTTAAAAAGTTATAGCCCTGCAAAGAAGGGGAACTTCTCCATAGACAAATAGAGATGGCAACGGATGGTATATCATGAATTTAGCCTTAGGCAATCAAAGTGTTAACGGTAATTCAATTTATGGTAATTTTCATTTTACTTTTTTAGGTTGTCCTGAAACAGTGGCGGCTCTACCACTAGGGGCGCTAGGGCGCCGACCCACCTGCTGGCCAGCTGCTGTTAAATCAGAGAACAAGACAATAAAACTTTTTCGTTTTTGTGTTTTATAGCCCTATAAATAATATAAACATGTTTAAAATTAATAATATTTACTCATTTTAAGTATGTTTGTATTTCCAATGCACAATATAACGTTATTATCTAAATTAAAAAAACATCGGTTTCATGGGCAGGAAGTGACGTTTTTTTTTTTTTTTTTGTATTTCTCGCCCGGGCAAGAAGCGATAGCGCTCTGCGTGCGCGTCACAGTTTGATCGCTGTCTCCGTCACAGCCAATCAGTGCATACGGCGTTGTGCGTTGAAATATGACTATTATGTTGGAATCCGAGCGCGATTTGAAGCCGTCTAGCCAGCAGCGTGTGAACTTCCGTGAAGAATTTCCATAGCCGCATTTCGCGGAGACGCTCTCTGATTGGCCGACGCGATGCCAGTTTTTTTCCATTGCCGCATTTCTCGGGTTGGTTAGAGAGAGAATGCAACTCAGTCGACTCGTCGTCAACAACAACAGCAACTGTTACTACACTGAGCTTAGGCACTCTTTCAAAGTTGGTTAAGGTTAGAGTTTGTCTTAGAGCATGGCGATAGAACGCCAGGTAGTTTGCAGGCTGTTCGAGGCGAAAATGGACAAAGACACAGCTCTTGGCTAACTAACAACAAGCTATATTATGGAGGCAGTGTGGAGGGACATGTATGGACAATGGATGGACATCAACACAGGCTGGATGGACAATGCCATGGAGTGGATATACTTTATCAACAAGCCAACAACAAGGTAGATTAGCGATCTTAACTCTAGTTTAATACATGATACGTTGTCTACTGATGCCGCATAACGTTACAGCTACTGCTAGCTGTTAGCTCCGTTAGCTTAGCTGGCCACTTAGTGCATGGAACGGAGTAACGTTAACGTTTAAACGTTATGTCGAGGTCATACAATACTACAGTCGACATAAGGTTAATGTTACCCCGTTTCCATGAAGTGTTTAAATAGCAGCAATCTTGTTGAAAATGTAACTACTAAAATGCTCTCTGATGCTGCTGATGCATAATGAATGAATGGTGAGTTGTTTAAAATGACAACATACATGTGTTAATTATTTGATTTGATTGATCCGAGAGACAGAGAGATCGTCTATGTTTGAATGAATGAATGAATGAGAACTTTATTAACAGATTGCAGAATGGGTACAATACAGTACGGCTCAATACACACAATTGTTAAGGGGATGCAGACCAGAGAAAGACGTTTGTCTTGTTTACATCAGGGTCCCAGATTTTCGATTCATATCGATAGTTTAATAGCTAGCCTTGGCTCGTTTAACAATATGCAAAATATGTGTACAGCCCTGTACTCATACTGAAGTTATTCTTGGTATATAATAGGTCTGATTGTGTAACGAATCGATTCCACGTCGCGCTGTGTGTGAGAGAGAGAAGGAGAGAGGGAGAGATCTGCCTGTGTTTGTAGACGGGCGAGTTTTGTTTCTAACTTTTCTATTTATATATTGTGTTTCAAGTTGTGAATTAGAGTCTAGACTATACTTTATTTGACTGGTTGTGTGTTGTTGTAGTAACAGCTGAGCGACTCGTTCATAAGAGCCGATTCATTGCCGTGAGCGTGAGTCGAATCGCTCACGTCTTGCCATGAGTGTTGCGTGGTACTGTACTGTACTGTACAAAATATTTGGTATAGCGCCCCTAGTGGCGAATACCCACCGGCCGCCACTGTCCTGAAACATTCAAAGCCAGTCATAATGACTGCGCATCGTTGTTCATGTGTCGCAGTTGTATCTCCTCCGTGAGATAAAGCCTGGTAAAGAACTACTGCCGAAAGTGTCTATGGGGTAGAATTTCCGGTGTATGTACTTCCCCTGGAAGCTGCCTCCGAATGGACCAAACTTTTCCTGAATCCTGTCGGCAAACAAGCTAGAACGTCCCGGTCATGTAGTAAATTCTTCAGGCAAAGCCGTGGCAGTGGCTTAAACGGGGAAATATTGTGCACTTCAGACGTTTCTATAATTGTTTTGTCGAAACCGGAAAGCCTGTAGCCTGTACTTCTGTTTAAACATTTTAGGAGGCATATCTTTACCAGCCTACATTAAAATAGACCCTCTGAGACCTAGAGGACAGATCCTGAAAAAGGAAAGAGACAAGCTATTAACTGGATCTGCGCCAAAAACTAGTTAACTCGTTATTGCCCGCCATGCGTTCAGCGCCAGAAACGAGTTAACTAGTTTTTGGGATCGTTATTTTGTTTATTCGCTATATCTATTCATAATTCATAGCTGCAGCCTCTGGTATACCCTTCAGACCCTGTCTGAGCTGGCAGACGGTCAACACCGCCCTCTACTGCCATGCGGAGCTATTGCATCCCATTTGAAATGGGCTGGTGTGTTTTAGGAGCCGATCTGAGCCGGGCGGGTGGGGTTTAAATACTCAGGCGAGCCAGGGGCTTCCAACGACCAATGTGAATATTAACCCCGCCAGCCCGTCCGTGTGTAGCGCTTCGTAATGTCGGGGACATGATCGCTGTGGATAACTGGAATGGCGATCAGATAATTGGATTCTTTTTTTTGCATTACATCAGAGACAAGGTAAGAACACTATATATGAAACGTTGCGTTGATCTGATATTTATTTCTACCGCGATCAAAGCTATCTGTGTGTAGGTCTATGTGCTTATTACCGTTGACTGCGGTGGCCATTTCATGTATGCACGACGAGATATAATAATGATAATCTAGCGTTGATTTCAGGATGATTAGATAATTAGCCAAAAAATTCCTTTTTCTCGTCTTTTTCCTGGAATTACTCAAAAGCACCCAAACCATACTCTATTCAAAACGGTATAAAACGAAAATGTACGGATGAAAAAACAATCTGTTTTGGGCATGTTGACTGGAAGCAACTCACTGACAGTCGACGGCGTTATTAGACCCATAGATATAATATAAGATATATTTTAAGCACTCGCAAATGTCGCCGTCTAAAACTATATCCATTGAATAAAGACCTGGCGATGAAGGGGGATCAGCGCCCCCTGCTGCTGGCGGTCAATGTGTTAGAGCAATAGTACCTTAATTTTTTTATTAAAAGATCATAATCTATCACATCAAAGGCTGCACTGAAATCCAACATAACAGCCGCCACCAACATTGACCTGTCCATAGCCGAGAGCCAACTATCTGACATTTGTGCCAAAGCAGTGCAGGTTGAATGACCGGCCCTGTATCAATGTTGGTGTTCAGTCATTAAACTATTCACTGAAAAGTAGTCTTTGACTTGCTCAAACACAATTCTTTCTAAAAGTTTACTAAGAACAGGTAGAATGCTAATATGCCTACAGTTAGGACCACTAAAAGTTAATTTAGCATCTTTAGGAATTGGAATAATCTTACCCTCCTTCCATGACAATGGACACACACCACTGATTAGACACCTATTAAAAATGTGGCAGATTGGTACCGGCATATAAGAAGCAGCCATTCTCAACAATTTACTGTCAAGGTGGTCAATGCCAGTAGATTTAGAGTCCGGCAGAGAGCGTAATAGCCTTTCCACAGTCTCAGCATCGACTAGTTGAAATTCAAACAAACGTTTTTTTCCCTTCATAATGTAGTATTTTATCAGCACCTCAGAGTTAAAATGATCTGTAGTGCCCATTCCCTGCCTAATCTTGGAAACCTTGTTGATAAAATAGTAATTAAAATAATCAGCAATGTGAAGAGGCTTTGTCAGATAAACACCCTCTGATTCAACAAAACGAAGATTGAGCAGATTTTCTACCCATAATTTCGTTCATTACATTCCATAGATTTTTACTGTCATGACTGCTTTCAGAAATTCTCTCCTGATAATAGGCTCTCTATTAAATTTAGTAACCTGCTTTCTTAGCTTACAGTAATCATTTCTATCCTCAATTAAACCAGACAAAACTAAACACTTCTTCGCCTCATCTCTTTGCAACATTAAGTCCTTCAATGAGTTATCAATCCATGGTGCACATTTAGCTTAACAGTGAACTTTTTTAAAGGGGGCATGTGTGTTAACAATTTCCATAAAATTATTCATAAATGTATTTAGAGCTCCCTGAGCACAATCTACAGCACTCGCATCCTTCCATTGAACTGTTCTAAGATCATCCAGAAAAGCCTCCTCAATAAATGTCCTATAGGTTCGTGAAAGTATAATTTTAGCACTGGCAGCTTAGTTTGGGAGCTTAGTTCTCCTGGACACAGAAATAATATTGTGATCACTGAAGCCCACTGGGATAGACACAGGAATGGAACACATACAGGATTATTAGTATAGATATGGTCAATACATTTGGAGGTGGTAATTCTAGAACTATTAACAGAGATCCTAGTAGGTTTAGACATGATTTGAGATAATCCACAGGTGTTGGTAATAGATTTAAGCCTATTACTCTATTACTCTATAAACGATTTGATAGCCAATCAACATTTACATCTCCAAACAAATGCTATTCACAGTTTTCTTCCGTAACCCTATCCAACAGTATTGATCTATTTATGACGTGATATTAATTTCGTACCGGTACAGGACCACTCTGGTTTAAGGGGTTAAAAGTGTAGACAGGGTACAAGTAAGCAGAGGTAATGGGTCACCAACCAGGACAGTCAGTAGGGCACAGTGATGTGCCAGAGACAGATGACACAGGACGGCGAGGCAGAGCCCGGGCCGCCTCACCATCCATTCAAGCCAGGTGCGGCCGCTCTTTATGGATGATGTCATGAAAAGACAAATCCTGAAACCACTCCACTGACAATGAAGGAGAGACAGAGTTTGTCAGAGTGTCGGTACACAGAATGACAATGAGTTCATCCAGGTACATGCATTCTGTGCACCTGTTCATGCCATGATGAAATAAAGCTAATTTTGGATGTAAAAAGCTCCTGACAAACGTCCATAAATCTGTCTCAAATCCATTGTCAAGTGGGAGCAACGCCGGATTCTGTGTCTTGATGACATCACAACAGGGATCCTCGGCTCTCCGGTTTCTAGCTCAGGGAGAGACATTACTTGTAACTGTTGCACTGAATGACCTTGTCCTCTCCTGCGGGGATGGATGCTAAGGCTGCCATAACAGACACAATAGATAACATGTCACCATAATCCCAACTACAATAGGGCTAAGAATAGCAGCAAAGATACTGGAGACGGGGATGAACAAAAAGGTAAGGAGGATGAAAAGCCCACCTTCAATAGGAACAATGGCTATTTTAGGACTCGACAAGGCTTTAACATCCTGATTGCTGGCCTTTGCTACTAACCTTAATAGCTTTTACAGATTTTCTGCCTCAGGTTAGAGAGAGGGGTTCTCCCGAGATCAAATGACACGAGATCCGATGACTGCACACAGTGGTTGTTCACTGCCAAGTTTAAATGCTCAACGCAACAACGTCTGTTTGTTTAGCGTTTGTGTTGCACATTAGCAGTTGGCCCAATTTGAACGTTAGTGATGTGATGTCGCCGTCATCGATGCTTGTTCAGCTAGCCAAGGAACCCTCATCTGTCAACATGTAGAACATCTAATATCCATACCATAGTTGGTAGACTGGAACACTGGAACACTGGAGGTTAAAAAAAATTCCTTTGGACCCCTAACAAATGACTCCTACAGCACAGGGGCAGCAGTCATATCCGATATGCTGCTCTGTCCATGCGAGACACATGTGCTACAACTTAAGTCGGGGGAATAAATCTTCCTGTATAAGGGAAATGAGGAGGATTTCACATTAACCCCTGAATGCCTCGTGCTCACATGGGATCTCAATCTAGCTACAAGGGATAAATAACAACCAGGGAGCCTTATAAAGTCGTACACGGCGGAGGATCCATTTTCCTCGTATCCTACTCACTGAAGGGTAACAAGACCGTGTCATTTGAAGGGCACTAAGTAGGGGGTGAACGTTCTAGTGACGTCAAGTGCAACGAGATGACAATGCAGACGGCAAGGTGCCTCGGAGCGGATCTCTGGCGGTTAACCCTTTCACTGCAAAAGGGTTAACCCTTTCACTGTGACAATACAGAATGTTAACCCCTTCACTACCACACTACATAAGATTAACCCCTTCACTACCACACGGCAGAAGGTTAACCCCTTCACTGTGACAATACAGAAGGGTTAACCCTTTCACTACAGAAAGTTAACCCTTTCACTACCACACTACAGAAGGTTAACCTTTTCACTACCACAAAAAAAAGCTAGAAGCCATCCTGGAGAACCCCCCTCACCCCCTCTACGAGGAGCTGGCCAGAATGAAGAGCACGTTCAGCCTAAGACTCATCCCCCCCCGACACACCACAAACCGCCTGGGCCGGTCCTTTATACCGGCAGCCATCAGGCTCTACAATAAAGGGCTCGGGCGGCCGGATCGGCCGGTTCTGCTGCCAGAGTTATCACTGTCTCAACTCGGGACATGAGAACTAGAGACTCACATCAACGACTATCTTGGTTCTATCTTGATTCTTTGCACTAGAGACTCATAACACTGGTCTATCTTGTGTTTGTACTTTTTATATTACTATTTTATATTTATATTACTTTATTTATAACTTTTTATAGTACTTTATTATTATTATTATTATTATTATTATTATTATTATTATTATTATTATTATTATTATTATTATTATTATTATTATATTTTATATTACTATATTGTACTGTACTGTGAATCTATGCATCCCCCACCCTGTCCCCATGCTGCTCTGACACCTGAATTTCCCCAAGGGGATCAATAAAGGATTATCTTATCTTATCTTATCTTACCACACTACAGACGGTTAACCCTTTCACTACCACACTACAGAAGGTTAACCTTTTCACTACCACACTACCGACAGTTAACCTTTCACTACCACACTACAGACGGTTAACCCTTTCACTCCCACACTACAGAAGGTTAACCCTTTCACTACTACATACGGTTAACCCTTTCACTACCACACTACATAAGGTTAACCTTTTCACTACCACACTACAGATGGTTAACCTTTCACTACCACACTACAGACGGTTAACCCTTTCACTACCACACTACAGAAGGTTAACCCTTTCACTACCACACTACATAAGGTTAACCCTTTCACTACCACACTACAGACGGTTAACCGTCTGTGGTGTGGTAGTGAAAGGGTTAACACCATGCCGCCCGCAGGTCCTTCGGCCCTAGAGAGGGAAGTGAACGCGTGACAACAAGAGCTCTGAGGCGTCAAATAGCGGGAGAAGAGAAAGAGGAGAGATGGGGAAAATCAAGGTGTTAGGGGAGTGAGCGAGGATGCTTGTCATGGTAGAAAATTAAACCAAAGATTCAGCAACCAGGTGCAACGTGAGAAGTCGATGAGCCTCCGTGTTTACTTGGTTGCCCAGGATGTGTTTGTGTAGTGGAAGATATATGTGTGCCTCTTGCTTTTTATGCCTCACCATATATATGTCGTTGGACTTACACAAAGCAGGGGGCATATGAAGCCATAAGAATGTGTTCTCTCTGTAATGCTTTTCCATCTGCCGCTGTAATTCTAACTGTGTCCCGTCAACCACAGCACTCAGCCGACCTATCACAGAGAGAACACATACAGTATGTAGCCATAACTCCCTCCACCACCACCGCCTGTCTGTCATTTCATCAGACAGGTATGCAGGAGTATCCGGGGCCGACACGCGTTAAAAAGTCTTCCACTCTGAGACAGTCCAGCCCTGGGAAGAAAGGACGAACGGATGGACGGATGATGGGAAAGGAAGGAGGGAAGAAAGGGGAAGAGCGACCCCCCCCCCCCTCCCTCCCCCCGGGTCGTTGAATACTTCTTTATTAGCGAGCGTGGAGGCATTGTTGCGTTGCTAGGCGCTATTTCAAGGGACGTGTGTTTACCTTTGCTGATTTAATCACCTCCCCCCGTTCGAATGAAAACACACCAAGGTCTTCTCTCTCCTTTTTGTGCCACTTCAGTTTGGTTTAACGCACCCCCCTTACATGAAAAGAGCCGCGCGATTCCCCCCCCTCTTCTTCTCGTCCTTCCTCCCTCCACTCTGGCTTCCCTCTCATTGGACCTGTAAGCTGAAGGGCGAGCTCTGGTTTCTCACTCCCAACAGCTTTTTGGCATTTCCAGACAAGAATTCATTCTTGTGCCCCTGTGATCACAGCAGGCAGGGGGTTTCAACGCCGTGGTTATCTACAAAGAGACATGTTATTATTATTATTCATAGCTCCAGCACTATACACCGCATCCCCCTGGACGGTACTTTACACGCTTCAGAGTGAGACTAAATGTTTGGCTTGTGCGTATCTCAGTGTCTGAAGTCACTTACGAAGCATAAATACTTTAAATGTCTGTATCAGAGAAGAGAGGGGGGAGGGGGGAACGGCTATCGGAGCCCCCCCCAACCCCCCCCATCCCTCCCACATGGCGCTGTACAGAGCGGTACATGTGCGCCGTGCATGCATGTGGATCTGAGGAGGAGATCGTGTGGAACGTGAAGATGAGATGAGATCTGTGGGTTATGACTGTGACTCACATTAACCCCTGCCGTATTAGGAGTGTGTGGCCCTGCCTTCTATTCACACAACACCCCAGACACCACTACTCTGCCTCACTGGAAGGTGACCATGGACTAACAGCCGTACCCCCCCCCCCCCGCCCCCCCCCCCCCCACACACACACTGGGGGCCCAGAGCCAGGTGGGTCACAGCTGTTGAGTGAGACACTCTTTAGGTTTTGCTCTAAAAATAACAGCGTTGACATTATAGAGGAAAAACAAGAAAGCAAATTAATGAAGCGCTCCCTCGTTGTGATTTATAGCTCTGTGTCCTCTGTGGTTTCCCCTCAGAAGAGTAATCCCACATTATTTTTTTTTCTTCATCATCTCCCCTCAGGACCATCTGTCAGCGTCAGGAGCTGGAGGGCCTCCTCCACCCCCCCGCGGCACAGTCCTCCTCCACCCCCCGCATCACAGTCCTCCTCCACCCCCCCACATCACAGTCCTCCTCCACCCCCACATCACAGTCCTCCTCCACCCCCCCACAGTCCTCCTCCACCCCCACATCACAGTCCTCCTTCACCCCCACATCACAGTCCTCCTCCACCCCCACATCACAGTCCTCCTCCACCCCCCCGCGGCACAGTCCTCCTCCGCCCCCACATCACAGTCCTCCTCCACCCCCCCACAGTCCTCCTCCACCCCCACATCACAGTCCTCCTCCACCCCCCCACAGTCCTCCTCCACCCCCACATCACAGTCCTCCTCCACCCCCACATCACAGTCCTCCTCCACCCCCGCGGCAGTCCTCCTCCACCCCCGCATCACAGTCCTCCTCCACCCCACCCCCACATCACAGTCCTCCTCCACCCCCACATCACAGTCCTCCTCCACCCCCCCACAGTCCTCCTCCACCCCCACATCACAGTCCTCCTCCACCCCCCCACAGTCCTCCTCCACCCCCACATCACAGTCCTCCTCCACCCCCACATCACAGTCCTCCTCCACCCCCACATCACAGTCCTCCTCCACCCCCGCGGCAGTCCTCCTCCACCCCCGCATCACAGTCCTCCTCCACCCCCACATCACAGTCCTCCTCCACCCCCGCATCACAGTCCTCCTCCACCCCCACATCACAGTCCTCCTCCACCCCCCCACAGTCCTCCTCCACCCCCACATCACAGTCCTCCTCCACCCCCACATCACAGTCCTCCTCCACCCCCGCGGCAGTCCTCCTCCACCCCCGCATCACAGTCCTCCTCCACCCCCACATCACAGTCCACCTCCACCCCCACATCACAGTCCACCTCCACCCCCGCATCACAGTCCTCCTCCACCCTCACATCACAGTCCTCCTCCACCCCCGCATCACAGTCCTCCTCCACCCCCACATCACAGTCCTCCTCCACCACC